>NW_026623323.1:680180-724673 GCF_030028575.1 Malurus melanocephalus | reverse complement strand
TTTTTTTTTTTTTTTTTTTGTTTACCTTTTGACTTCTCAGTTGCTACCCTGCAACAGACCCTTTGATATAATTCCATGAAATCCATAGATAAAAAATTCATCGGGTCTTGGGAGCTCCCACTGGATGGCTGCTGCTTAATTATCCTCTAAGATCTGTGGCTTCTTTGGATCAGATGTGCTCCAGAACATATTGCACTTCTCAGGCCGGGAAGAAGACTCCAAGCATATACCATCTGAAGAAGCTCTCAGATCTGCTGAGACACCTTGATGGACTGTTAAGGTATTGTCACAGCTAGATGGGGACTGAGAGAGAAGGAAAATGAAGTTGCTGGAAAGAAGGTTGCTKACTGTGTGCATTGCTCGCAGTAAATTTTTCAGCCCTCACTGAGGGGGAAAAAGGTTTTTATTCACCAAAGGTCCATTAAGTTTAATTCACAGAACACTGGCAGACAGGTWTTTTAGTGCTGCACCCCTGTAGTTGTAACTGACTCCTGTTGTCTCACAAAACCTTGGATAAAGGATGGTGGAAACTCAAGGCCCAAAGGGTCCAGTAGCCAWAAAGGGGTGTTAAATAAACCCTTTCCTTGGAATATTATCCTGCCCCACAGTCTAGTGTGGTTGTGGGGATTTCTTTGCTGTTTCAGAATAGTACAAGTGCCTTGTTCCCTGTCCAGTTCACAGCTGCACACACAGGTGAATTACTCCATTTTCTTTGTACTGGTTCTTCTCTTTCACTRCAAAAAGAAGCACAGAGGCAGCATCTCAAAAGTCTCTTAATCTGTGATTTAATGGGCAAAAAAGGAGTTAGGASGCAGCCTGTGAGTTTGCTTGCCTGGCTTGTCAGTTGTGACAAACTGGCTCATCACAGTGCAGTGGGGTTCCTGTAGAGATACAAACACTGACTGCTGAACAAGTTATTAGTTCTTTCCAGGATCATTTTGGGGTTTCTTTCTTGAGCTCGAGACTGTGTGAACTCCTGGTGAATGTTAGCAGCTACTGCTAATTCAATCTTCATCATAAAGTTTAGTTCATTGAATGAAGTACATTATATGGGGTTTTTGTCATGTGGAAAGAAAGATGTATATTTGTATTTAAAAGTAACATAGTAAGGAAAAGGGGGCGTTTCTTGATTTAGTCTGTGCCAGTCAGACCTAGTACTCAAGCTCTCTTCAACATAAATGTTCTTGTACAGTATCATCAGCCATCCACACTGACTTCTGGGCTTTGATTGGTTTCTGTAGGACCAGCACATTTCTCCTTGCAGGATATGGACCTGTGGTTCACTGAATATCCACTATTTTATAGGAGTGTTTGTGCTTTAACAGTTCAGYGTTAGCCTTGTTGAGCTTCTTTCACTGTGAGTTACCACCTGTCTACAAGACAGATCAAGCAGGTTTGACAAATTTTTAGTGTAACTTCAGAGGAAGGTATGCTGAGTAAGTTCTTCAGATATTTTAGCTCCCTTTCTAATTCCAACGTTAAAGAAAAAATAAACAGTCCTCAAAGTTGTTTTCAATGTCAACTCTCTGAGTGTGATTGCTGTAACAGAGGGTRTGTTTATGTAATGGGATTCCCAGAAATACTTCCTGACATGAGTGCCTCCTGTGATGCAAAATGTGGTTGATGATGACTCTGTTCAAAATGCCTATGAGTAAGCTGAGAGTTCTGGGGGATGATGACATTGAACAGGTTTGTCCTTGCCAGGAATTTATTTCATAATCTATTTTTCTTTGACTGCTTTTCTAATGTTACCTTTTGAGAACTGTAAAGTTGAACAGGTCTGTCTTTGAGCTGATACAAGAAATCTCCTCAAAAGGTACCAAGACACTACATCTTGTAGAAAAAGTGTACTCTTCTTTTAATGACCTCTTGTGAAATGGTTTTGTAAGATTTACGTACTTGTGCTTAATACACCATACAAAATGTATTAATCTGTGTGCTCGTTCTGACATGACATTTGTGCATGAATAAAAACTGATTCAGTTGCATTGCCTGCTCACAACTATCATATATCATCCTTTCATTTATGACATATGCTTCTTAAAATCATTTCATGAAAAGTTTTACTTTAATTTTTACCGAACAAAAGGAATATTGCATGAGATACAGATGCATATGTTCCTTTCTTTATTTTTTCTTTTCCTTTTTTTTTTTATATTGACTTAGAAAAGCTCTTGCTCTTATTGGCTTTGTGAGTGTGAAGCATATCCGAATTGTGCATGGAAGATATAGATTTGAATTTATTCCAGTTGCTTCACAGTTTGCACATCAATTGCCTGTCACTTAAAGGAATTTTGGTTTCTGCATGAAATAGTTCTGAAGCGGTTTAAAAAAAAGATTTTAGCTACATAATGTCATTTTACGCAAGTTTATATTTTTGTATAGGTTCAAATCTGAACAGAACAACAATAGAAATTATTAAAAGGATAATTGTAATAGATGCACGAAGCAGAGACATACCTAAACAGGCAAAATAAAGCTGATATGAATATTTCACAAGTAGCACATCAGAAAGTCAATAGGAAGTAAGAGAAGAAATTTTGATGTGGCTTTATTTTTACCTTATGGATTCCTTTTGTGTGTTTTCTGTTCTCCATTGTTTGCAGATTCGGTTGCTATGTGCTTCCTGTCTTTCATTTCATGTTGCCTTTTGGTTTGGACCAGTTATCAGTATATGGCTCGTTCCTAATTTTTTTCTTTCCTTTTTAAAATCTTCTTTTGCCTCCTTCATCCCAACTCATGCAAACAATTGTACTTGCTTTTTGTAATATTACAACGTTTACTGACCAATTTTCTTCTCTGGTCTCTCTGTTTTTCAACCATTTTTGTTGATTTTTATGTTTGATTTTAATTTAACAATTTAAGAAACAGTTGAACGGAGTGCAGGAGCAACAAGATCCCTACCTGCTACTTACTCATACAAGCCATTCTTTTCAACACGGCCATATCAGTCATGGACAACAGCTCCAATTACAGTGCCTGGGCAAACCAAATCAGGCTTCACTTCCTTATCAAGCTCTTCCTCTAACACTCCTACAGCTTCCCCATTAAAATCAATATGGTCTGTTTCTTCTACTTCTCCGATCAAATCCACGTTAGGAGCTTCTACCACATCTTCAGTTAAATCTGTTAGTGATGTAGCATCTCCGATTAGATCGTTTCGGACAATTTCTTCGCCAATAAAAACTGTGGTCTCTCAGCCTCCCTACAACATGCAGGTCACTTCGGGCTCTTTTGTCAGAGCTCCCCCAGTCACAGAAGCTGCCGGCCTCAAAGGGCTGGCCTCCACTACCACATTCCCCTCTCGGACATCTCCAGTGACTACAGCAGGATCTCTCTTGGAGAGATCGTCCATAACCATGACGCCTCCAGCATCCCCCAAATCCAACATTAACATGTACTCTTCGAGTTTGCCGCTTAAATCGGTCATCACATCAGCATCTTCACTTTTATCGTCCCCTCTAAAGTCAGTGGTGTCACCTGCTAAGTCAGCAGTTGATGCTGTTTCATCCACTAAAGTCATGATGGCCTCAACTCTCTCGTCGCCAGCAAAACATGTAGCTGGGCACACAGACGTGCCATTGCTTAATGGCTCTGTGTCACCTCTGAAATACCCATCTTCTGCCACCTTAATAAACGGATCCAAAGCTGCAGCTGTTTTCCAAGACAAGATGGCTGCAGCTGCGCATTCTGCAGCGTGCGCTGCTAACGCAGTTGCTGACACGGCTGAGAGAGTGTTTTCAACAGCTACAACAATGCCATTTTCTCCACTCAGGTCATACGTGTCTTCAGCACCATCAGCTTTCCAGGCAATGAGAACTCCTCCTGCAGGTGCTTTGTACACAGCCCTTGGGTCAATATCYGCAACTACCTCATCAGTAACTTCATCTACAATAACGGTGCCGGTGTATTCTGTAGTCAATGTTTTGTCTGAACCAGCATTAAAGAAGCTCCCAGAGTCGTCCTCGCTGACCAAATCAGCCGCTGCGTTGCTCTCACCTATTAAAACATTGACTACAGAGGCGCGCACGCAGCCTACCTTTACTCGAACTTCATCTCCAATAAAATCATCCTTGTTTTTAGCACCCTCTGCTCTCAAATTGTCCACGCCATCTTCCTTATCCTCCAGTCAGGAGATACTGAAAGATGTTGCTGAAATGAAAGAGGATCTGATGAGAATGACTGCAATCTTGCAGACAGATGTCGCAGAGGACAAACCRTACCAACCTGACATACCAAAAGAGGGTAGAATTGATGATGAAGAGCCCTTTAAAATTGTTGAGAAAGTAAAAGAGGACTTAGTAAAAGTTAGTGAGATTCTGAAAAAGGATGTGTGTTTAGAAAGTAAAGGGTCGGCTAAAGTATCCAAAAGTGATCAAGGACACCTGTCTGAGGATGACTGGGTAGAGTTCAGTACAGAGGAGATTGATGAAGCGAGACAGCAAGCTTTGACAAGCCCTCCTATATCTGTTCCAGAGAAAGTCCAAATTAAAACTAAAACCATGTCGGAAAAGGATTATAGCTTGTCAAAAGTTATTGATTACTTAGCAAATGATATCAGTAGCAGTTCATTAACAAACATAAAGTACAAGTTTGAAGAGGGGAAAAAAGAAGGTGAAGAGAGACAAAAGCGCATTTTAAAACCGGCCATCGCTTTGCAGGAACACAAACTTAAAATGCCTCCAGCCTCCATGAGGCCTTCAACATCGGAAAAGGAATTGTGTAAAATTGCAGACTCCTTTTTTGGAACAGATACTATTCTGGAGTCTCCAGATGACTTTTCACAACACGATCAAGATAAAAGTCCCTTGTCTGACAGTGGCTTTGAAACCAGGAGTGAAAAGACACCTTCTGCCCCACAAAGTGCTGAAAGCACGGGGCCCAAACCGCTTTTCCATGATGTGCCCATCCCCCCCGTCATCACAGAAACGAGAACTGAGGTAGTTCATGTCATCCGCAGCTACGAGCCATCTTCGGATGATATTCCAGAGCAGAAGGCTGAGGAGCTGCCGGCCTCCAAACCTATGGAGCTGGAGCAAAAACCTTCCGTGTCTATTAAAGAGAAGGTTAAAGCTTTTCAAATGAAAGCCAGCGGCAGCGAAGAAGACGACCATAAGTGCGTCCTTAGTAAAGGTGTCCGAGTGAAAGAAGAGACTCATATCACTACGACGACCAGGATGGTTTATCACAAACCTCCTACATGCACGGAAAGTGCCACTGAAAGAATCGAGGAAACAATGTCTGTTCATGACATAATGAAAGCCTTCCAGTCTGGACGTGACCCTTCCAAAGAACTGGCAGGTCTGTTTGAACATAAATCGTCAGTAACGACCGATGTTAGCAAGTCTGCTGAGACTTCACCACAACATGCAGAGAAGGACAGCAAAATGAAACCCAAACTGGAGCGAATAATAGAGGTCCATATTGAACAAGGTAATCAGGCTGAACCTACTGAAGTCATTATTAGAGAAACAAAAAAGCATCCAGAAAAAGAAATGTATGTATATCAGAAAGACTTACCTCGGGGAGATATTAACTTAAAAGAGTTGGAAAAACATGATGCTTTTCCTTGTTCAGACGAACAAGGTCAGCAAGAAGAAGAGGAGCTCACGGCCGAAGAGTCACTTCCTTCTTATCTGGAATCCTCTAGAGTTAACACTCCCGTGTCCCAGGAAGAAGACAGTCGCCCTAGTTCTGCTCAACTCATGTCTGATGACTCTTACAAAACACTGAAGCTTTTGAGTCAGCACTCAATAGAATACCATGATGATGAGTTGTCAGAACTAAGAGGGGAGTCTTACAGGTTTGCTGAGAAAATGCTTCTTTCAGAAAAGCTAGATGTGTCTCATTCTGATACTGAGGAGTCAGTTACTGACCATGCTCTACCCCTTAGTGCAGAGTTACAGGGGACTGATAAACGATGCAGAGAAAAAGTAGCTACTGCCCCCAAAAAAGAGATTCTCTCCAAAATCTATAAAGATGTGTCTGAAAATGGTGTAGGTAAAATGTCTAAGGATGATCATTATGATAAAGTGACAGTGTTACACTACACTGGAGATGTTAGTAGTCCAAAACATGCGATGTGGATGCGCTTTACTGAGGACAGATTAGACAGAGGTAGAGAAAAGTTGATGTATGAAGACAGGGTGGACAGGACTGTTAAAGAGGCAGAAGAAAAACTGACTGAAGTATCCCAGTTTTTTCGGGATAAAACAGAGAAGTTGAATGATGAGCTACAGTCTCCAGAGAAAAAGCAGCATAAAAAAAGTGGCAAGGAAATACATTCTAGCCAGAGCTCTGCCAGCAGCAGCCCTGAGAAAGTTCTGCTCTCTGAATTGCCATCGTCTGGGGATGATTGGAGTAAGGTGAAGCAGTATGCACACGATGGGAAGAGCTTTCCCAAGGTGGATGAAAGAAAAGCGTCCAGTTTGCCCAGCAGTCCTGAAAAAAGGATCTACGTGCAGCACGCAGAGGACTCTAAACGAACTATGGAACACAAAGGAAGTGCTCAGCAGACTGGAGCACCCGAGACTGGATTTCAGCTGAAGCAATCAAAGCTCAGTTCCATTAGGCTTAAATTTGAACAAGGTATAAGTCCCAGGAGTAAGGACGTAACTCAAGAAGAAAAAAAGCTGGATGGCCAGTCCAAAATTCCGGTAAAAAAATTGCAAGAAAGTAAGTTACCGGTGTATCAGTCCTATTCGAGAGAGAAACACGCAAAGCAAGTAGAGGTTGTTGATGGGAGCACAGCTTTACAGAAAGAGGTGAAAGTACAGGAAGACCTCGGTCCAGGTAAAGGGAAAGCTGTCGAAGACTTTCGTGCCTCAGACACCCCAAAACAAAGAGCTGAGATGAGGAAAGGCGTGCCGGAATGCGTTTCAGAACCACGGGCCAAAGACCTGGCGTACGGCTCAGACTCAACAGTGAAGGGACACTGGGACAAAAAAATCTATAGGACGTGGGAAAGTCCTGGAACTTCCAACCATAAAGCACAGAAGGAAAAGCTTTCACACGTGCTGGTTCCAGATACAGTAAAAGAAAACCAYGTGGATCATGCTGAATCTAAAACTGACAAAAAAAGTGAATTTATCACTGTGACAGAGCACAAAGTGGCCGCAAATGGAATCCATTCAGAAGAAGTGAAGGAACTGACTGTAAAATCTCCCTCAAAAAGGGTTTTATACAGAGAATTTGTTGTCAGGGAGGGGGAACGTAATGGTGAAGTGGCCGATAAAATATGCAGAAGGAAAGAAGAAATTGCTGTGTCCCATATTCCAGTCAGAATTGTTGAGGAGAAGAGAGCCATGCTTGATGGTGTCTATGAACTTTCAGCTAAAGTATCCCAATCAGCTGTGATTCAGGAGAAAGTTGAAAGACAGGTTGATTATGTGGAAGATGAAAAAATAAAGCATTCAGAAATCAGAAAAGTTACCAAGCAGCAGAGCTCAGTAGGTCTAAGTCCTCCTGCTGAGGAGACAGAGCTATCCCCTAGCAAATCACCAGATTCTTTAGAATGTAGCCCAGGAAAGGAATTTCCTTCCAGTGACATAGCTGCCCCTGGTGCAAGTGATTACTTGGATAAAGCTGCACCGCTAGCGAGCACTGAGGGAGTAAAAGAAATTAAGACCTTACCTGTTTATGTCAGTTTTGTTCAAGTAGGAAAGCAGTACGAGAAAGAGGTGCAACAAGGAAGTATTAAAAAAATTGTCAGCCAGGAGAGTAAGACGGTACAAGAGACGAGGGGGACATTTTACACAGCTAGACAGCAGAAACAACCTCCTTCCCCACAAGGTAGTCCAGAAGATGACACGCTAGAACAAGTGTCCTTTATAGACAGCTCTGGTAAAAGCCCTTTGACACCAGAAACACCGAGCTCAGAGGAAGTGAGTTACGAGTTTACATCTAAAACACCCGACTCACTCATAGCTTTTATCCCAGGCAAGCCCAGCCCTATACCTGAGGTGTCTGAGGAGTCAGAGGAGGAAGCAGAGGCTAAGTCCACATCTGTGAAACAGGAAGAGGTTGAAGAGCCGCAGGTTGACAAGGCGTTACCTAATCTTATGAACAAGGACTCTAACAAAAGACCCAAAGGTAACAGAGTTGCCTATATTGAATTCCCTCCTCCTCCGCCACTGGACGCAGATCAAGGCGAGTCGGAGAAGAAGCCTCATTATTCCACTGAGARCGAAATGGAGATGACTGAAGTGAACTTGCAGGATGAACACGACAAGTGCCAGCTGGCTGAACCTGTCATAAGAGTACAGCCGCCGTCTCCTGTGCCTCCGGGAGCAGATGTCAGTGACTCCAGTGACGATGAATCCCTCTAYCAACCCGTTCCGCTTAAAAAGTACACGTTCAAATTGAAAGAGCTGGAAGATGACCAGAAAGAAACCTCAAAACCCAGAGCCCCCGAAAAGATTGAGAAACAGAAAGAGTTAGGACATCCCACTTCTGGGAAATCCAATGAGCTTGACACTGGGCTTGATTCACCCCAGAATGATGTAGTGCAAAATGGGAGTAACAATGACCAGTCTGTCACAGAGTGTTCCATAGCAACCACTGCAGAATTCTCCCATGATACCGATGCGACAGAGATTGACTCTCTTGACGGTTATGATTTGCAAGATGAAGATGATGGTTTAACTGAGAGTGATTCTAAACTTGCAGGTCCGGCAGTTGAGACCAAAAAGGACGTATGGACTACAGAAGGCATTCTAAAGCAGACTGATCGCTGCTTTAGCCAGAGTAAGCTTGAAGTCATTGAGGAGGAAGGAAAGGTAGGCCCTGAAGAAGACAAGACGCCTTCAAAAGGTCCATCTTCTGACAAAGCTGGAGATAAGAGCGATAAGAAGTCAGGGGCGCAGTTTTTCTCTCTGGAAGGCAGACACCCTGACAGGACTGTATTTCCTGACTCCTATTTCAGTTACAAAGTAGACGAAGAATTCGCAACACCTTTCAAAACTGTGGCCACCAAGAGTCTAGATTTTGACCCGTGGTCCAATAACCGAGGTGACGATGAAGTGTTTGAGACTAAATCGAGGGAGGATGAGGCTAAGCCTTTTGGTCTGGCAGTGGAAGACAGATCCCAAGCGACAACACCTGACACAACTCCAGCCAGAACTCCAACAGATGAGAGTACGCCAACTAGCGAGCCCAACCCCTTCCCATTTCATGAGGGGAAGATGTTTGAGATGACTCGCAGTGGTGCAATTGACATGAGCAAGAGGGATTTTGTTGAAGAAAGACTCCAATTTTTTCAGATTGGTGAGCATACTTCTGAAGGGAAGTCAGGGGACAAGGGGGAAGGGGATAACAGTACAGTCACTGCCATCACACAGCCACAGGCAGGGGACAGCACTGTAGAGACAAACCTAGAGAGACCGGTAGAGACAACAGCAGTTGAAAATATGCCCGGCACCCAGGCCAGTGGAGATTGCACGGAGCAAACACTTGGTAGTAACTCCCCGGAGAAATCATCGGCAGCAGTAAACGCTTCCAAAGTTGATCCCAAATTGCGCACACCAATTAAAATGGGAATTTCTGCTTCCACCATGACTCTGAAGAAAGATGGCCCTGGCGAAGTGACAGATAAGATAGAAGCTGTGATGCCAAGTGGTCAGGGATTAGAAAATGAAACTGTAGCAGTGATTGCGAGTTCAGCTGCTAGCCAGACGAGCTGTAGGCAAACAGAAAACATTGATTTTCCAAAAGATAATTTTAATAACAACAACAATTTGGATTCATCTGCTGTCCCTTCAGATGATATTACCTGTAATGTAGTGCTAAAAGAACATTTGGAACCGAAATGTTCCCTCCAGAAAGCTAATCAAGCGAAAAGCACTTCAGGAAAAGGTACAGGGACAACACAAGGACACAGAGTAAGAGATAAGCAAAAACCACACGGAGAGCAGCAGAAGTCAACAGAGTCGGTAGGGGCTAGAGGAAAATCAAAGCTTCCYGTAAAGGCCAGCTCAGTAAAACAAGTCTTTTCACAAAATAATCTCCAAAGCAATACAGGGAGTAAAGTGAGAGAGGCTAGTAAGCCTGACAAAGCAAAACAAAATAACTCTTCTCCCTGTTTAGAAGCAAGGTCTAGGATTCCTGTAAAAAATACACATAGGAGTAATCTGTCTAGACGAACTCCAGCCCTGCCAAAACAAGAGCAGGTAGAGAAAGAAAAACCAAAACAACTTCCTTCTAAATTACCAGTAAAGGTAAGATCTACCTCCGTCACCATGACAACAGTTAAAGTAAAGAAAAATCAGCTTAGGGAGGTATGTAAACATTCTATTGAATATTTTAAGGGAATTAGTGGTGAGACATTAAAGCTTGTGGATCGTCTTTCTGATGAAGAGAAAAAGATGCAGTCAGAGGTCTCTGACGATGAAGAAGACAGTACATCAAGGAACACATCCTTATCAGAAGCCACTCAAGTTTACCAGCCTTCCATTACACCGAAGTCTGCTAGAGACATGAGAACAGAGGCAGCATCTATAAAATCAAAGATTGAAAAGGCCGACAGTGAGAGGAGGAGGAGTAAGAGGACTGGTGAGAATGAAGGCAGTCAGGTTTCTGGAGCTCTCATGGCTCACCTCGTGGAGATCAAGCCTAGTTTGTAAAACTTTCAACTTGTTGATCCTAGTGCATGAACTGTTGTGATTGCCTGTGGAGTGACTTAACTGTAGTTTTCATTCTGTCATTGTCATCTGTATGTGCTGTCTTATTCTCTTTTTTCTTCCTTCGAACAAATTCTGTACTGTAGAAAGCTAGTGAAGCATGCCAAAGACGTTCGTGTAACTCAGAAATTGATGTAACTCAGAAATTGAAAGATGTCTTTTTTGTGACAGCAAATTTGTTCTGTCAAAGTAGAGAAAATAGACAATAATCTGGCCTTGGTGGTTTTCACCAGTAATTGAATAACTTGTCTACAGTCAACAGCTAGATTGTCAGCATGTTTGGTTTCATTACACAACATCATGTAGTTTTACATTCGGCTTTACACAGGTGAAAATCTGAAAGCTGTGAAAAAATTTTGTCTTGTAGGTTGTTAGGTCACACAACCATTCTAGTAAACGATATAAGCACTGTCAACTTAGTCGATTAAAGCTATTATTTATAATAAACTATTATCCGGTATTGTGGTTTTCTGTGCAMAACCTTTTTAATTGAGAAATTGTAAATCACAGGTCCACAGAGTCCATGTGAACGGACAGATATAAGGATGGCAATTGTAGCTGATCACCTAGGACTTAGCTGGACAGGTAAGCTTTTCTGCTTTAATATTGAAATCAGTCTTTGCCGTTGCTTTTTTAGGTATTCTTTTACAAAAAGATGCAGCAGGACTGGCTCTCCCAAACTCACAGCCAGACCACAATCAGTGGAAATTAACAGTTTGTAAATTAGCCGTGAGGAGGCAGTCTCCAGGGAGGGCTTTTGCATCATGTTTGAGTGGCTTACTGAGTATAAGTACGATAATCGCTTATCCCACACATGATTGAAATACAAAATGATGTTTTAGGAAATGAAAGTATGGAGACAGAATGCTRTGGTCATTGTTATCTGTAAAGTTTGTGTCAGGCACTTTCATTGGTGTCTCCGTGACCTACGAAAGATGATATTTTCAAACTTGACGGTTTGTGCTTTTTTTGTGTGTTTTTGGGTTTGTTTTTTCTTTTCTCGCTTGCTTCTTTTGTCTTTATAGAACTGGCAAGAGAACTGAATTTTTCTGTGGATGAAATAAACCAAATCCGAGTAGAAAATCCAAATTCTCTTATTGCTCAAAGCTTCATGTTATTAAAAAARTGGGTTACCAGAGATGGGAAAAATGCTACAAGTAAGTCCAAGTAGTTACTTTTGTTGTTTATAAGCTATAGTCCATTTCATCTGTTGCCAAGTTGAAGAAAACATTATGAATATCCTTCCCAAACCATCAATGAGAAAAGAAATTTCAGTTACATTTTTACCAGGAGTCAGAAATATGTCATATTTATTCACTATRTATGTGCAGAAGGAAATGATCTGTTCTCCACATCCATAATTGATGGGACAAGTAATGAATTTAAACTCCACTAAAGAAACTAATGGGGAAAACTTTCCAATAGCAAGGGATGTGAAACATGGAAAGCAACTGCCTGGAAAATTTAGATGGTCTCACGGTATTGCAGTTCATAGAAAAAGACTGAACTTCTTCCTGTAAGGGGTGATGGAGACACTGATCCTGGACTGAAACTTCTGGGTTTATCCATGCATTAATATTGAATTGCTCAAACCGAGAAAGAAGGGTTGATTTTTGTGTGGGGTCAGAGACGTTCATTACCCTTCTCTGCTCCACAAACTCCTACACACCATGTGGGTCTMCTTTGATCTCTGTCACTGTAATTTCCAGTATTAGTGTGTTCCCACAACAGGATTATTRTAAATGAGATTTAATGATGTCCTGYATGARTAGCCTCATAGGCATTATTACCKACATGASTGCCTATTCTGTTGTTCCCCAAAACAGAATGGTAGATTTTTGCACTCCCTTTATGCTCCAGTAAAAGGATATTTTGTATCAGCAGTAAGTAAATACGTTCCTCAAGAACTCTCTGACCTTATTCTTTGTRCCTTTTGTCTTGTGCTAGAGTTATACTTGGAGAGAGGGTAGCCTCTTAATAGATGTATATCTTGAGTAAGTAGGCAGCTGAATGACTGCTCAGACAAATGCTGGGGTTTGCTAGAACCAAAGGCATTGGGACATGCCAGCAGTTTGTAAGTAATGCAATGTGAATGGAACTGAGAAAAATGATCACACCATTCTGCAATGTTTAACTTTTTTCTGATGTGTTTTATTTTTTTTTTTTTTTCAGCTGATGCCTTAACTTCTGTATTGACAAAAATTAATCGAATAGATATTGTGACCCTGTTGGAAGGACCAATATTTGATTATGGAAATATTTCAGGCACCAGAAGTTTTGCAGATGAAAATAACGTTTTTCATGATCCCATTGATGGTAATTGAATTCTGTATTGGTATTTAATTCAGTGACATGTCTAATAATACAATAATGTTGCATAAACTAGACTTTAAAGAAAATTTGTAAGTTCTACTGAAACGATAATTTTAAATGTGTGGAGGGTTTTTTTCTCCTAAAGCTATCATAGAATAGCTATACAGTAGCTAAAGCTATACAGTAGAATCACAGAATATCCTCARATGGAAGGGACCCACGAAGATCTTCGAGTCCAGCTGCTGGCCCTGCACAGGACAGCCCCAAGAATCAYACCATATGCCTGAGAGCATTGTCCAAACACTTCCTGAACTCTGGCAGGCTGGTGCTGTGACCACTTCTCTGTCCAATGTCTGACCACTGTCTGGGTGAAAACCTCWTCCTAATACCCAGCCTAAATAAACCTGCCCTGCCACAGCTTCTCTCTGACTCATATCCAGCTTCCCACTGACCAGACCCTTCCCACAGGGCTGCTCTCCATCCTCTCATCCCCCACACAGCCAGGGTTGCCCCATTCCAGGGGCAGATCCCAGCACMTGTCTTTGTTGAACTTCCTGTGGTTGGTGATTGCCCAGCCCTCCCTGCTTTAGAGGGTGTCCACAGCTGCTCCAAATTTAGAATCTTCCACAAACTTCCTTAGGACACCTTCAAGTGCTACATTAAACTTTTCTATGGGGATGTTTAGGTTGCACATTAATATCTCAAAAAATAATCCCAGAGTCCCACAAAAGTGTGCCTGAGTGAACTTGTTCCCACCAGCCTCTGTGTCAGTTGACAAGACCAAGTTTTTCTCCTGCAGCAGCTGTCCTTTGAGGCTTGCCCACCTCTGATTTTTATGTACTCAGTATTGCATGCTCGACAAGTTACCTGGAAATATGTGTGTTCTTTGGCTTCCTGTCTAGATATGTAGCAGTAAAAATTCTTCAAGGAAAAAAAAAAAGAAGGAAGAACAAGGGTGAAAAAGTGCATATTCTTTGCATGGAATAAATTAATGTGCAATTTACTACCAAGCCTCTTTGAGACATGTGGACATCGATTGCTTCATGATTTTTCACTTGGACCATTTCTACAATGGCAGTAGAAAAATAAGAAAATGTTTTATTAGTGCATGAGTGAATATGTTTTCCAGTCTGCTAATGGGTAAAATTGTATAATAATTTTCATGTGGAAGCTGGATCACGGAAAACAGGACTGTGCAGCTTAAATTTGAGTCATATTAAAAAGGATAAATGAAATTCTCCTTGTAAAACAAAATTTCCGTAGGAATGCTTATTATTTATCAGTATATTGAAGATGCTAAATGTTGTTTCTTTCTTGTTTTAAATGTTAGATAACAGGCACTGGATTATTACTTTGCTTTTACTCACTTGTACTATAAATAGCCCCTTAAATATGATTTTTTTTTTTGTAAGTAACACTTCTGTTGTTTTTTTGTAATTTGTTCAATTATGTTCTGGCTTTTTGTATGTTTTAGCAAGATTTTTTTTTCTTCAGAGCATATGAGCTCAGTGTACCTCCATTATTGAGCAGCATTGCTGGTCATTGAATCATTGCACTACAGAACTAGTTTTCTGTTGACATTTTAAGAAAGTTGCTCTTGAAATGTTGCTTGCGCCTTTTAATAGTAACATCAATGTTTTTATATAAAAAAAAAGTGCTTCTCTGCAGTTGCTTTGTGTCTCTCCTCTTCTCTGAACCTTCCTCAAGCTTCCTTTCCTCACCAAGACCAGACCGCCTTTGCCTTTCTCTCAGCTGGGTCAGGAATCAGCCCCAAGCCCTGTTACTGCCCCTCCCTTTGCAGGCAGCACAAGATCCAGTTAACCCCACAGCATGTGTTTTTTCCTTTCCTAGGTTGCCCAAGCTCATTTGCCAGAATGCGAACTTAAGGTTTTGTTGTCATTTTTTTGGTTTTTTAATGTGTATAATCAGTTTAATCCTTTTGTATGGTTTGGTTTTGTTTTTTTCATGTTTTCATCAATTTTTCTTTTCTCTTTATTTGATCAGTGTATCTGATTGTACCAATGTCACCAAGATCACCTCAATCTTCAAGATCACCAAGATCTCCTTACTCACCACAGTCCTCTCACCCCTATAACTTCACTGTACCTGAAATATTCATATAGCCCTCCCTTGTTGTCTTTTTGTTCTCTTATCCCTTCTCTAACGTCCTTACTTTAGTTTTTTATCCTGCTGTATATTTAGATCTACTATCTTTTAGTATCCTCATTAGGATCCATTTGTGTTCTTCATTCTTCAACTAGTCCATTGTTGTACTCTGTGGTTAAATTGGAGGTATTTATTAGTAACAGTGTATTTCTGGTATTGTGTATTTTTATATAAAAGCATATTAAAAATGTGGACCTGTTTTAAAAATAATACCTATTGACAAAAAAAGGGGCTGTCCGATGTTATGATCTACTGCTGTCTTTAAAATCTGTTTATTAAACTTCCAAATTTAAAAAATTAAATAAAATATTCGAAATAAAGATTTATACAATGTGGCTGCAAGAGATTGTCTTGTATGTAAAGGGACAACCACCCTTGTCCGCATTTGATTTATTGCATGCTCCTAAGACAATCTGCTATAGCTTGAAAATGTTTTAAATGGCTGCAAAAGCAATTTCTGCGAAATTTATAGACTATTAAAAAATAGTCAGAAGTACTGGCTTCACTGCACTATCTGCTGGCAGTACTCATTCTTTGTTCCATCTCTTTGGGACAAAGTAACAAAATTGATTAGAACCGCATTGGTTCTCATCCACCTGCACCTCCATAYGTTTCATACTTTATGTAACCCCTGAATCATTTGGCATTTGCTTATTTGTTGCTCCATGCTTCATCCCAGTCAGTCGGAATGTGCTGTCTTCCTTAGGTTATCCCTCCATCCAAGTGGAACTGGAAACTCCCACTGGGTTGCGCTTCGTGCCGCCCACCCCTTTCCTGCAGGACGATTTCCTTAGCGACACCTCTAGCCTAGAGTCACCCCTTAGAACTCCCAGTAGACTGAGTGACGTGTTAGTGACCTCGCAGGGAYACGTAGATGGTACAGCAGCAGCACCGCCAGTGGTGACTGAAGAAGACACTTCACTGGATGACAGCAAGCTTGATTTCCCAGTGCCTAGAGAAGGAACACCCAGAGATATTTCCGTAGGCGAGAGCCAGTTGGAGGAAGTGGACCTTAAGGATTTTCCGCGCTATCTCGGTAGTTATGGCGGGATATCCAAAGATGCTAAACAAAGGCAGAGTGAAGAGACTAGTAAAAGAGGAGTGAGGACTGAACAGCCTGAGAGAGAAAAGTCTGGTACTGATGAGGAGATGACGGCAGAAAAGTTTAAGTCTCTGTTTGAGGACATTCATCTGGAAGAAGGAGCTGAGTCTGAGGAGATGACGGAAGAAAGAGTGTGGTCAATTCTTAAAGGTGTTCAACAAGCAGAACGCGAAATGTCTTCAATTACAGGTTGGCAGCCTGACTCGTCCAGCGTCTCYGAGGCACCGGCGTCGGGCCGCAGGATAGGTGGCAGCCTGCTGGATCGCTTGGACGATAGGTGAGCACTCTGGCTTGCAGTGAGTGTGGTCAGCAGGCTTCCCTCGCTGCCTCGGCCGCTGCTGGCTGTGCAGACCCTGCTGCTCTCTGCCCTGGGCCAACGTGTGTCCAYTTACGTATATATTTAAAAGAAAAACTTGATTTGGCCTCAGATGCATTGGTCTTTGAAAATGTGCGTTTAGCAGGTGTCATTCTCGATATAGGCATTTGAGGAGTATTTCATATTATCTTTTGTGGGTAATATTACTTTTCATGTTCTTTACTTTGCGTGTTTCTATTTTTAATTGATCTGGGTGGTGCACAGATGTAGCTGGAATCAAGAACATTGTCTGGAACCAGGGTACTACACATTACTCTTATTTCTCGAGCACCTTTTTAAAAGTAACCTTTTCCATTTGCATCTCTTTGCCTCCCCTCAGATAGGTCTTACTTTTCCCATAAGCCAGTTTTTGAATTGTCACTTTTTATAACACTTCGAGTATATGTCATGCCAATTTCATAGACTTAATTTAAAAGATGAGTTACAAGGTGTAAGAATGGCAATACCAAACCCACCTCGCTGTGAGTTGTCTCCCAGCAGTGACTGCAGAGGATGCTTAGGGAAGGACATGGTGCGCTGTTTTCCCCCCTGCTCCAGCTTCTCCCAAGCTCCAGTTTGGCACAATGACCTGATGAGAGGGATGCTTTCTATATATTTCTCCTCAGTGCATTTCTCTTATGTGAGCTTTTCCAGCCTGCCCGTGGCCCTGCTGGAGCTTTCAGCATTCACAATGTTTTTTGTCCTGCTCAGCCCTGCTGGTTCCTGCTGGGTGAGGGGCTCCTGTGATCGCTGATTGAAGGAGCCAGGTCTGCAGGAGCTGTAAATCAGCACAGAACGATTATCTGCACAGTGATCATTKGTCTGTCAGCAGTTTACATCCTTTGCATCTTTGACTCAGGATGTTTTAAGGTTCCAGGTAGCATTAGATGCTCTTTATCAAATCCAGTGGGAATTTGGTCATTGATTTCAGCAAACTCATTGTCTTTCAGTACTGCAAAGCACTTGRACTACCACTGATGTGATTCCTGTTGTTAAGCAAGTGTTATTCTGCCTTTTATATTGTGTTAAATTAGTAAAATAGATTACTTTAAGAAGTAAAAGGGCTTCCTTAAGAAGATATTAATTTCTAGCTAGATGAATTCACTTTGCTGTCTTTTGTAAGAGTTTTGCCAGCAAACAGCTGGCATATTTTCAAATGGCAGTATTACATAGTCATAGTGTTTAACAGAAAGTGAGCAAAAGTACAGAAGAAAACTGTCAGAAGTGCAGATTAAACCTTAGGAATCTAAGGTAAAATTCTAGTCAGCTTTCTGTCTTTTAGTATCCTTCCTTGCCTTTGGCTCTGTGTATTACTGAGCTTCTGGAGCATCTAAGGACTTATTTTCAGATAACAATATTTTTCAAAAGGCGTGACCTATCTGGARTACTTTGGGAGGAAAATAATTGGTTATTGCATGGTAACAGATATTTTCATCACCTCTTTCATTAGAGAGTGGTTTAAGAATTAGTGCCTCGAGGCTTTAGCTCATGATTACACAAGAGAACTGGTAGGTTTTGTGTGTTGTATTTTATCATTTTCCTCCTCTCCACCAAGTGGAAGGAATTAATATAAAGCATTTGGCCTCATGTCCASCATATTTTCATTGCTTCTGAAATGATGCCAAAATGCAGAAGACAAGGTTRTTAAATAGTTTGATGTCTGCAAGTGGAGTCTCAAATTTTACTTTGTGTGAACCATGTGTGCTCAGACTGAAGGCTCAGTAAGGGGCTTGGTGCTTTGCCCTTGTGCTTGTGATGTAAACCCTGAACAGCTGTCTGTCCCTTTTCCTTTYTCCTGTAGTTCGGACCAATGTCGGGATTCTGTTACCTCATATGTCAAAGGAGAAGCAGGGAAGCCAGAAACAAATGGAAGCCTATCCGAGTCCACATCTGAGGCAAAAACGAAATCCTACATGCAGGAAGCTTTAAATGATGTGGGGAAACACAGTGACAAAGAAACCCTGAAAACAAAGTCCCAGATCTCAGCTGGTACTGATGAGCAAACATTATCATCAACAGCATATCAGAAATCTTTGGAAGAGACTAGCAAGCCAACAACAGAAGGCAGCAAAACATCTGTGCCTGTCAGTGTGAAGAAGATGGGCTGGAGTACTTCTGAGGATCGCAAGCCAAGAACAAGCATCCAAGAGGAGGAGGGAGCAGTAATGTCTGAACAGAAGGTACAGTATGTCCTGTAATAATTAACAATGTGAGGAGTCCCTGTTGCTTGACATATTGGTTGACAAATTTTTTTTGTACGACTTGTAATGTTGTTTGTTACAGGGTTAGGGTGTGGGTTTTTTATCCTTCTTTATGGCTTTTCAGTTTATTACTGAATTGAGAAAAATGGAAGTTACTGGAAATGTATATTTGTGTTGTGGATAGAATGGGGTGTAGCCAGGATAGGTAGAGAAGCCAAGCAGGGCTGCATAATCCCCTCCCTGGCTGGCCCAGAGCCCTGGAAGAGGTTAGAGCAGCTTCTGGGAGCCCTGTCCTGCATGGCTGGGGAACAGGCCCTTCCTTCCCTGCAGTGATGTGCCACCTGTCCAAACAGTGCCAAACAGCTCAGCTGGCCTCCATCTGCTTCCACTGAGGTGTTGCCACTGGTTTCCCTCTCTTCCTGTRACATTGAAGCAAAAGGTAGGAGCAAAGAAATAAAGGGACCCTTCAGGCTCTGTCCTGCTCTTTGTCCCCAACACTTCCAGCATCTTTTTTTCTCTGTTAATTTGCAGAAAAAAAATGATTCTGGGTGATATTTAATCTCCTCCTTCTGATKTTTGTTTCATGGCCTTGTTCATCCCAACTGCAAAGTCTATCCAACCAAGAGGAATCAAAAGATTTCCAAATGTGCCCTTTTCCAGGTGGTAGTTCTTTCTCCTTGAAATACTGCTGAGGGAATCCCCTTCCTTTCTGCCTCGTCTGACTCGTACACCCTTAACTGCAGAACCCCAGTTCTAGGTTGCTTTCTGACAATGAAGGTTTTTTGACCTTGCTTCTGTTGCTTCTGTTTATTTACCAGAGACTTAGAAGTAAACTCAAAGAATGGCCTGTAGCCCAGTAGCTGCATGCACCTCAAGCCCCAGCAGTGGAGAATAGGCCACAGGGCCAGCAGGGAGCCAGGCTGGAAAAGGGAATTGCAGAGTTTCTTCTTCTCTCTGCTGAGATWGTCTTTTCTTGGAGGAGGTTATAACTATTGGAAGCAAGATCTTTCAATAGAATTGTTTCTACATGATACGTATATTTTTTTTTTTAATTGTAGCACAATAAAAATGTTGGCTGTGGTGGGCTGCAATAAATCAGGTTTAAATTAGCTCATTCAATCATATTCATTTGATTATACAACCAAGAATTCTTTTCTTAGATGGTAACATAATCAGTCTCAGCAGTTATGCAGCATATGATTGTTATTATCTTGTTATTCGTGACACAGTAAGATCTTTCCTAATGTTTGCTAATTACTGGAATACTTAAAAAACGTAAGGAAGAGAAGGCAGTTGAAGGCAGATGGCAGCGTTCCTCAGTGCTGGTAGGCTCTGGGGCAGAGCTCAGTGTGGTGCCATGCTCTGATGAAATGCAGGAGCGAGTGTGGATGCACACTGTAACATGCTGGCACTCTGTACTCCCCAGCAGTGGRAAAATAAGTTGTCACCCACTTCTGTGTGCTCCTTAATGTTGGATATCCCATCTGCATCAAGAAGAATAAGCAAGTGCTTTTCTTGGGCGTGCTCTCTGCACTGCTTTGCTTTATTGGTAAAGGCTGGTAATCTGATCTACTAAATAACAAGTCTTTTTATAGGCATGGTCTYTGAATAAACTGGTATCAGAAAATAATGTCATTTCAAAATGTGGGTCTCCCACAAAACCTGAATGGGTAAGGAACTAGCATCTGTTAGAATGACAAGAACTGCTTCTATTATCTTGTCGATATTTCTTCAATAATGCCTTCCAACCTAGTTTGCATTCATAARGTTCAATTAATAACATAGTCCAGTTCGTGGTGAGACACTTGATGAAAACAAAGAAAATTTCAACTGCAGCCTTTCTGCAAGGCATTTTTCAGAAATGCTCCATAAAGAGAAAAGTAATGAAGAAACAGATTTATTTCTGTGGAGAGAAAGGGGCAACAAAATAGAGATATTTGCCAAAGTAAGATACTTTATCTGTGACCCATTTGGAAAGAGCCAGGGAGCAAGAGTCACCCACCTGAAGGGCTGCAGCAGTGTCTTGGCACAGAACCTGCACCAGGAGATAAACTCAGACAATTGATACTGGTCTGACGCCTGGTGACGTGGATGAAACGAGTCCTTGGCCTTCTCCCAAGTCCACATTTTGTAAACATTTACAAAAGCAGTGCAGTGGTGGTGTAGGTCATATAAYTCTCTGCAAATGCTCAAGCATCACATTCCAGTGATCTTTTTAAATGAGAGGAACACTGCACAGTTACTCTGTTATTTCAAAGAGGATGACGTCCAGTACATGGTCAAGGTGACTCTCAGTGTCTGAATTCCATCACCAATAACCCACTTAAAGCTGTTTATTAAAAATAACTCTTCCTCTAAAGCCTTCGTGCCCTTTGGAAATCTTCTGCTTTATTGTTACTTCTTCAAGAATGGATTGGCTTATAATTTTTTGTATCTATATTTGACTAGTGCCAGAGGACTGCAGATGAATACTGTCATCCTGCCCTAAATGTTTTTTATTATATAGTTCTTTTTTTCTTCCACCCACCTATGCCCACTCTTATTTTGCACAAAATTTCTGAGAAATGCTTCTTGTTTAGGATGTCTTGGGCCAGATTCAAAAAGAGAAACAGATAATGCAGTTCACAATACCCACTAGTCACGATTTTCAAATCAGTTTGGGGCTGTCATTGAGTAACATAGAGGCACTTTTCAAATTTCTCTGCTCAGGAAAAGGTTGGTTCAGCCCGGTATCATGGGAGAAGGGTCTCTGCCTTGCATCTGTCACACAAAGAGGTGAGAAGCCCTCCATGAGGCATGTGCACACAGAGCTGCCCAGCCCCAAAGCTGAGCYCCTGGGGTTTTGGAGGGGAAAACAGTGGGGCTGGCAGGGGTTGCCRGGACAGAGTGGCCTCCYGTGTGCAGMTGTGGTGGCTCCCAGCACCAGGCTGTGCCCCGAGCTGAGCTCTACAAGCTSCCTTCTTGRAAAACTGCAGRATAACTGGGCTTTGCACTGCGGTTTTGCCACTTATAAAAGCAGATAAAATACTGAGCAGAAAAGCCATTTCCATGGAGAAGTTCTCCAGAAAGACTATTTGTAACCTTCTGTGTGGAGGTGCTCCACCAAATCTTTCCGTGTGACTGTTTTCTTTTTTTGGAATTAGAGAATTCACCTCACATACCTTGTGAATCCATTAAACTTGTTTGAAAGAGTAATTTTTTAGGAGAGAAAAAAAAACCCAATGAGGTATGACAAGGTTTAGGCTTTTTTTTACACAAAATTTAAAAGAATTGCATAAGGTTTTGAAATTTCACAGGTCAGATGCATTCCAAATATTATACTTGAGACTTGGAAGCTGCTGAGATATTCCCTAGCTGGTGTAATTCTCAGGTTACGGCATGCCAAGGAGCAGAAAGGTCTCCTCCCATCATGTACTTTAGCAGTGAAACTGCGAGTCATTATGTACATAACAGAGGCAGGGAAGGCAGTCTGTGATAACCTCTGTTTTCTTCTCCTAGTCCTGATCAGCATGTTCTGTCTTGCAAACGTGCTGTTCAAATGTACTAAAACTGCATTTATTAGGAATATAGTGACAGTGACAGTGAGATTGAGAGTGATTCGAGCTCAGATGAAGAGCAGAGAATTATCACACGAGTTTACCGACGGCGGTTGATTCTGAAGGTACTTTGTGATTTGCTTCCTTGAGGCGGCGTTGGCATGGCCGTGGGTTTGGTTGCAGTGTCAGAACAGCAGTTTTGGCATCCTGGAGCCCCCCTGGTAGCGTGCTTTCCATTGCCAGTATGGATTATAACCCAGTGCTAGGTGGCCTTTCCTTGCTTAACACGGGTTTACAGCTGTCTTCTGCTGGAAAACAGCTGTGCTGCATGGAGTGTTGTGTCCCTCACTGCCACTGCTGTGCATGGCATCTTAGAGACTGCAGCTACATGCAGCATGTCAGTCTCCTCTAGAGCAAATACGAGCCACAGACAGAGATGTGTAACCATTTTTCTTTTCTGTTTTCTTAAAAAAATCCTAAGTTACAAGTTAAACATTTGYGGGGATACCTGAGTGGGATATGGGAAAGTATGAGGCATGTGTTCTGGATGAAACTTGTGGTCCTAAGTGCTGAATGTGTTCTGTAAAACCTTGTTAATACAGCAGATGCTGCTGATTTTAAACCTACCAAAGTCAATAAAAGTCTTTGTATTGCTGTCAGTAGGCTCTATTTAGTATATTTATTTACAGGTGGCCTTTATTTACAACACAATATACTACATATACTGATAACAATGGCATAATTGTATCAATAATTGCATTTGCCATTATAATGGTTTTTGTGTGGTTATACAGTCTGGCATAATTTCCCTGCAGCATAGAGCATGAGAAAATAACTGTATCAGAAACCATTTTGTAATTCCTCAGTTACTTACAGGATTTATTAGTTTTTATTAGAAAATCATATAGTCGAGCCATGAAAGAGCCCAGCCRGGCACCTTAGTGCTATTACAGTGTAGTGAGCTGTAATTATTATTTAGGAATAAACTGTGACATTTCAATTGCACATATCCATGGCACTTTTTCTTGCATGCTCTGTGGAGAGGAGTCTGCACACCACAAAAGGCACTGCCCCTTTTGTGTGATGTGGGAGGCAGACAGGCTGCTCTGCTCAGCTGCCAGACAGTCCAAGGTGCAGATGCTTTTGGAAGAAGCAGAGTGACTCCTCTGGCTGTCTTCACAAATTCCCTCAGTGTCCCAGTCATGCTTACATTTGGGACAAGGCAGGAATTGCAAAACGGTAATTAAGAAGTGGATGTTTTGTGTGATGCCCCATCTCTCCAGGCAGATCCCTGGAAGGCCTGGGCATGTCCAGCTCTAACCATTGCTCAGTAATTCCCCCTGCAGATAAGCCTTGCCTGCTGAGGCTTAGGAATGTGGTTTCTGTTTTCAGACRGGGCAGACGGCCTGTGGGCGATCACAGACCCTCCGCTGTGGTAGGGGCGGCTCTGGTAACACACAAAGTGTAATTTGTGCTGCTGTTTCAGAGCCTGCACAGTTGGCCTGTGGCTAAGGGCCCCCACCCAATTTATGGCTGAACTATTTTGGTGTCYGCTGGTTTGCAGTCAGGAAATGTCGGAGCAGAAAAGGGGAAAGCGTGTCAAAGGCAGCTTTCTCTTGCTTCCCGAGTACAGCCCCTGTGCTTAGAGAAAGGCACAGAAGGTTGGTTTAAAATGGTGTAATTTGGGCTAGACCTTTGAACAGAGCAATGGTAGAGCAGCATATTTAGTGTTGGAATCTGCAGCTGGTGCAGACCCGTGGGGAGGGCACGCGTGGCGAGTGGGGGCGGCTGAACCCACGCTTGTTGGGAACGTGTTCGATCTCAGCTGTACCTGCCTCTTGATTAGAAAATAWATGTGATTCTTTGGTTCTTTTCTGATCATTTATAGCTTCTTTTTTATTCCCCGCTCTGCATCTCAAGACAAACTTAAAAGAGAACAAGAAAAAGTTTGAAAACAAYGATCATCAGACCTTTTAGAGAAAGAGCTGATAGTGGAAACAACCATTTTGATCTTGTTAAGTTCATGAAATGGTTGTATGAAATGGAAAAMTCAAGGTTTAACCTTGGTAGGGGTCTGGACCGTTTTCTGCACGTTTCTGGGAGCACAGGTTCACTTTGTGTGAACTGAAATCACTGTGAGAGCACGCACAAGCTGAGGAGCAGCTCCTGGATCACAGAGGAGGTCTCAGGATGCAGAGCTCAGGGGCCTGGAGCAATGCTCTGAGCAGGAATTTGTGTTGTTTTACTGTAGCTTTTATTGATAGGATCACAGAATGGCTTAGGTTGGAAGGAACATTRAAGATTGTTCATTTCTAACGCCCTGCCATGGGCAYCKKCCACTAGGCCAGGATGCTCAGAGCCCCATCCAACCTGGCTTTGAATATTCCAAGGTTGGATCATCCACAGCTTCTCTGGGCAGCCTTTGCCAGTGCCTCACCACCACTTTCTCCCTAATATTAATTGCTCTCCCCACTGCCTGCATGTTGCACTGAARGCAACAGAGGTACTCACATAGCCTGCGGGCACAAAGTTTGCTGACACCAAAACCTTGAGGATAAATTGAGTCCCGTGGAAAAAAAAGGCTTTGCCATGTGCCTCTACAGATACTGTCAGGGCTGAATTGCTTCATTACCCTCACTCTTGTTTCCCAACTTGTTGTTCCTTTCTGTGCCATTCTGCAGTGTTTCTAATGCTGTTGTTTCCCTGTAAGTGCTGCCTTAGCTCTCTGTCCTGGCCCAAATACGGGAAAGGCTCTTCTCTCCCATGGAGGTATTTTCCCAGCAGTCCAAGAGCTGAGTCCTGTCAAGCACTCAGCACTCTAGAGCACATTCCCATGGGATTTAGAACTTCAGAGGGCTGAGCCCATAAAACCAGACAAGCAAGGACTGATGCCCATTTCCACATGTAATAGGATCATATTTTAACCTCAAGGTAGTGCAGATGTTTTTGTTTTTCTTCCTTTCCCCTCTCGCATTCACATGGTAGATTGATGGGATGGGGTATTGCAAAAGAAATGGGTTTATGGCAGTGCAGGAATGCAAGCAATTAGCACACAAGGGAAAAATAAGAGTGTTTGCCACAATGTGCACATTCAAAGCCTGATCCAAAGCTCCTTTTATTCAGACATGACAGAAATCAGTGTCCAGTTTTTCATTCTTTTTTAGAGGTTATTAACTCTCTCATGGAGATGAATTTTTGGCAAAAGCTGTTTTAGTAAGATTCTTGCCAGAAGGTTTATGGTAGAATGTAATGGAAAATARAATAAATTTCTAAGCAGTAGTTATTAAAATCTAATGTAATTTAGTATCTTTTACAAATACAATTTGTATTAAAGATTTGTCCCTTTCCATGCATTTTGCCCATGAAATACCCGTTATTGATCATGGAGGGTTTTGTTCAGCCCGCACCGGACAAGTGGCCTGAGCAGCAGTTAGTCCAAGCAAGAGCCAGCATCTTCCATGGCCTTGCTATTCAGGAGAATATTTATGGAAATTAAATGTGGCTATCCTGTAGGTGATAAGAATTAGGTGCCTGTGCATTGTGTGAGGAAAATGGGAGGCATTTCCTTGTGTGTATTCAGCTGGGCACAGCCTCTGGGCTGCAGTCCCGGTGAGGCTGGGGAGCTGCAGGTGAGTGCCCTCCCCCTGTCCTGCCCCTGTTTGGGGGTTGGAGCTGCCGGCCTGGGTGGGATAACTGGGGGTGAATTCACCCACAGACCACGAGCGCTGTTCTGGGGTGTGCTCATCAYGTTCTCCTCCGTGCCACAGGCACCAGAGCGCTGTGCCAGCTCCCAGCAGTGGATTACACTCTGTGCCATTTGCAGCACCRTTTCCTCTCAGCTCTCCCTTCCTCGCCTGTTATTTTGTTGGGATTTTTCTCCCCCTCCCGTGGCTTTAGCAATACATCTGCAAACAAGCAGCTACAGACTCGGTGAGGGCACAGGCGGTGGCATCTGATTAACAAAGTCTCCCTGAGTAGGCAGAGCTCACTAATGAAAATGACCTTAATGAAAGATGTTTGTTTCTCCTGCCACTGCCACAGAGGCTCCAGACCCCAAGGAAGCTCAGGCGCAGCTGCTGCTGGTGCATTACGAGAATGTGATCTCGAGACTGAAGGGATTTATGTCCTGATGCTGGCTTAGGCCAGTGAGGGAAGAGGTCTGAGCTCCCTGAACAGCTTCTGTTCCCATTGCGGCATTGCCTCTGGTCTTTGGCAAAATTAAATATTTAGGATCTTTCCATCCTGCTTATTTCCGCCTGCTTTTAAATTCCTTTTTATCCGTGTGGATAAGACACATCCAGCTGCACCTTTATTCCCCACTGTTACAACAGTGCTAGATGTATAGGAGGAATAAAAGGGACTATTATCCCTCTAGTAACAAAACAAACATGAAAGAAAACCAGAGCTCTGACAAAGCTACGGTGAACTTTGGCACAATACTGCAGCACCAACTGTATAACTTCATTTATCTGGAGGTCCCTGGGAACACCCATAATCTGCAAATAACTGTTAAGAAAATCAGTGGAGCTGGCAGAAGACTTTGAAGGAAATGCTCTCTGCTTCTCCTGCCCTGGAGAGCAACAGAGAGGAGACCAGCTGGTTTTGGCAGGGCTACACTTCAGTGAGCAGGGTGACATTAAAGCACTCTGCTTTGCAAAGCTTCCTGGCATGTTCTGGGGCTGAGGCTTGCAGACTGCAGCCTTTGTATGCTTTAGTCCCAGGGATATAACTGGGCTTCCAGTAATCAYGGTATTAACTTTTCTCCTGCCTTTCTAAAGCTTTTGGTATTGTGACAGTGATTTTGACTGGTCAAGGGTAAAATGAAGCCCACATAAGTATGATGCAGCGGAAAGAATTTTGTTCTTCAGCTGTGACGCAGATGCACCAGCTTTGTGTTTAAAAACAGCTTTTGTTGACAAGGTCATCTAATGTGCCATTCTAACCTAATGCTGGTTTGAGATCTTACAACTAAAACTGCTGGTGGGTAGGGGATTTTTCCTAGCAAATGTTCATCTTTGTAACTGCATAGGATTAGAAAAGTCAGTAAATCAGATCTACCTCCTGCCAGTTGTGAGCCCTCCTGCAATTTGTTTAACTACCCACCAGCAAGAGAATTATGAAAGCTGGATTTCACGTGTRCTGACTGCTGAGTATTTACAGCATTTATCATTAAATTGTGCTTAAAGGAGCATGTAGCTAATTAAAACCCAAGATTCACCACACTTTTAAAACTGCGTTTTCTTTYGAGAGGCATCTTTCAGTGGAGCAGTACACTTTTCATTTTAAAGCTGAGCACAGTAATTCTCACTAGATTGTTCTAACCTTGCTCATAGCTGCAGTAGGGAGTCACAGAACCACTGCACATAAGCGGTGTTGCTGTGCCAAGTAGTCTGGTGACCTTGCTACTGGCCATGTGTTTTTATTTCTGGTTTTCATGGGTTTTATTGTAGTGGCTTTGGAGATCCTACTCATGAGAGAGAACCTTTCCATGCCTCTGTGCTCCATGGGATGTCTGGGCCAGGGTTCCCTCCTAATCCTTAGGGCACTATGTTGGACCCTGCTGGGGAGTCTCTGAACCCACGCGTGGACAATCAGGAAGGAAATGGTGCAGCCAGTTCCCCGTCTGATTGAAGTGTGAAGTCTCCAGAATCAGTTTTTCCCCCTCCCATCTCTCTGTGAGTAGGAAACCCCACAGGTTTCAGTTCCCAACCTTTTATCCAGTCACTGCCCCCCTGGCAGTCCCGTCCCGTTCTCGTTTCTGCTGCCTCTCTCATGAGAAAGGAAGCAGCCGCTGCCACTGGGGCCCCACTCACCACAGGGACCGAGCTCACACTTCCCTCCTGTTGCACAGAACCTGCTGCAGTGCTCAGGCAGACCCTCCTCAGAGTCCTTCTGGAGAAGGCATTGTTCAGGCTCCAGCTGAAGGCTTCAGTTCTTGTAGGGACACCACACTCCCTGGCCTGGGGACCTCAGCTGGGTCCCTTCAGCCTCAGGCATGTGTAAGGACCTCATCCTTCTGTCCCTATGCGGTGGAATCCACCTGGCTGTGGASCCTGCCCTTCTCTTGGTGATGCTTCCTGAAGCACCAAAGTTCAACAAGTCTTACAGTTTGCTAACAGCCTGTGAAAGCCTGGGGGAAAAGATGTGTAAGATGCCTGAAACTGCTCCATTGCTTAATTATCAAGTGGTGACTTCTTGTCATCATTTTCAATGTGAAAAGGTGGCAACTTTCAATGAGAAACCAGCAGAAATTCTGTACTTGTGAAGAAAAACACCAGTGTTGATTTGCAGTACTTCCCCCTGGTTCCTGCCTGCTGCCATCCTCTCCAAGCGAGAAAAATGGAAAAGCTTGGCTAAAAAGGACCACAAATGGCTTGTAAACAAAAGGAAAGATTTGTTTTGTTTAGAGCTTAGAAATAGCATGCGATCCTAATGTTACAATGTACATATTGAAAAAGCTGCATTAGTAGGGAAAACGGTTTTCAAAAAAAATAGACAAGGCATCACTATATTTGTTTGTTATAGAGCATTGCCAGGAGCTTATGTAGACAACTGTTTAGTGTATAGTCCGCAGTAAATAGAAGTTATATTTGCCCTGTGTTGTTTAGTAGGTGGAAGCATTACAAAAGCTTGATATTGAGTGTGATCGTCTCCTTTCAAATGTTAGTTTGTAGTTAATATTGTTATAATGTGTTTTATACAACGTTTCTTTCTGCTTCCTCCCTCTGGTTCTAATTTTTTCCGTAGTGGGGTGAGGGGAGAAGAAAATTTTAAAGGATTTTTTTGTTTGTTTGGGTTATTTATTTACAAGTGGAATATTTTTATATGTTGGCCAGCTACATTCTTGTTATGTTTGCCTTACTTATATGAAAGATATAAGCACAGACAATGGATGTTTTTGAAGCATCAAAAGCAGGGCTCCCAGGTTTGGAAACGTGACTTTATGAGGTAAAGTCCGCAAAGTTCTTTCAGAACGTAAGTTCGTGACTGCCAAAAATTTATAATTTGAGCAATAATTCTCTTAGTGGAATTAAGTCATTGGCACAGCAGTTAGGAAACTGCTTTTACATTTGTTTACACTGGTCTGATAAATTGCTGGTACTGCAAGAAGTGACRGCTGGAGTGCTGCTGAACTCAGTAAGTCATGGACTGGGCCACCGAGGCTCCTTGGCATGGTGGCACTGTGCTGGGCAGTGTCACATAAGACAAATTCCTCTGTTTTGTAAATGCCAAGAAGTCTTGTCTGTTTTCTGTGTGTGTGTTTAAGACCTCATGTTTAGCAAGCTATAGGCAGAGCTGTTTTTCTCAGTCCCCAATTTCCCCCATGTTAGGCAATGTTTCTGCCAGGCACTGAGAGGCTGTGAAAAGCTAAGGGTTGTCTGATGAGAGAATATAGCATCACAAATTTGTGCCTTTGTCTCATAGGACTCAGACTGAGCTCTAGAGTTTGCCCAGAGAGTCCTGACATGCAGTAGTTACTGAGTACAGTGCTAGAAGCTCCTTGCAGGCTTTAGGAAACTGTGTGGAATAAGCGCTCGGGTGTTGGCATTGCTAAATGAACGAGGCTTTCATATAATTTGTGTGACATGRAGCAAATTGTTACATAAAGTTGAAGCTAGCATGTGCTTGTTGCTTGGATTGGTGTGGAAATATGTGTGGGTTTGACAGAATATAGRCTCTATTGCTAATCTTATAACACGTTCTTTAGGGTGAGGAAGCAAAAAACATTCCTGGTGAATCTGTAACAGAGGAACAGTTTACCGACGAAGAAGGCAACGTCATCACGAGAAAAGTAATCATGAATTACATCACTGCTCTGAATCTTTGCATTCAAGTAACTTCTTTTAACATACTTTCTCCMTTTACAATCTAGGAAAAAAAATATCGATGCTTTTCATGTATTACTTCCCACAGATCACCCGGAAGGTAGTAAGACGCGTTGTTATCCCCCATGAGAGGAAAGTTGGTGAAATGGTAATGCAACGGGGACTACCAGGAAATAACAGTAGACGCAGAGGGTTGTATTGACTGCTAGAAAGTGCTGCTAAAGGGCTGGAGGTTTGCATTTAACAAGAAGCCTTGGCAAAAAGTGTGGTGCTTGCGGTTACGGGCAAGTTGTGCGTTGGGGTCGCGGGGCAGGGGCGGTGCCAGGGAGCCCAGCCCAGCTCTGCCAGCACAGGGCATCAAGGGCTGTTTGTGTACAGCAGGCCCAGGCTGAGCCRTGGATTTGGGGGCTGCTTTGTGCCAGCTGAGCCGTGTCCGTGTGTTTGGTTCAGCCCTTGCAGAATCCGTGCCTTACAGCTGTGGTGGATTTTGTGGCTTTTCCACCAGCCCAAAGGAGCAAGCTGCAGTCTGATCCCCAGTAGCCTCTCACTCACCTGTGTGATACTCCTGCTGCTGGTGGCCGAGGGTTTGCAGGATTCAGGGCAATGGGAATGTACCCCACAAGTGGAATCCTTTACAAGCAAGCACCAACACAGGATTTTGTCCCTGGGGATCAAAACTGGAAGCGGTCTGCAGGACTGGACTATGTCCAGGTTTATCACCCTGAAAATGAGAGGACAGTGGAGAGAGTAGGATATTATGTGCCAGCACAGCCCAGCCCCGCTTGCAGAGGCCTTCAGTGACAGGAGCAGGAGTGGGCAGGCTGAGTCTCAGCTGTCCTCCATGCCAAGGAGACCTTGGAGGAGTGGGCAACACCTCTGCAAACACATGGCTTCAGAGGAGCTCACGCCTTCTTCCCCAGCACATAACRCTCAGAGGGCTCTGCTTCAGTAAAACTGTCATTGGGGCTAATGAAAGTCTTGTCTGAGTGAAAACAGATTCAGAAAGGATGATAAAAAAAATACCCTTTATCTTCTGGTAGTAAGTTAAAAAAAANAAAAAAAAAACTGAGGACACACTAGTCACAGATATAAGAGAATGGAAATAAACTTATTTCCATTCCATCTTTCCTAGTTGTTTATGAGGAAAAATAAAAAAGTGCTGCCCACCAAGGGGGAAATGTTTTCAATTTGCTGCACCAGATGAGATTAGCTGGAAATGCCAAATARTTACAAATACATCAATGCAGATCACCTGAGGGGTAAATTCTACCCATAGCCACACACGAACAGATGCCTTTCTCTGATGTGAGTGAGGCTTGTGATTACTGCAGTATTTATTTTTAGATGATTATTGAGCTACTTTTAATGAGCAAAGATGAACTTTATTTTGGGGTTTGCTGTTTTAAAGACACTGAAACCTGCACTGCTTGTCACTGTCACCGGTTTTACTTCTGCACTGCTTTCAGTGGTGGTTTTTGCTGGCTTTCTTCCTCCTCCCTTTATTGCCTTACTAACCTGCTCACTTTAAAGCACAGACGTTGTGAAACATCATAAGAGCAGCCACRGCCTCTGCTGTTGGGAATGCCCACCGATCCATCTGCCCCAGCAGGGAAAGGTGACTTTTCCTTGTCAGTGGCACCGGCTCCCGCTGCAGTTGGCAGCAGCGGCTCTGCTGAGGACTGACTGCCAGCCGGGTGCCCCAGCCCAGGGGTCAGGCTGAAATTGTAGAGCTGTGTTTTCTACTTGAAGATGATATTTCAGACCTGTGCTTTTGCAGCTCAGCAGAGTGGATAAATAGATTGTGTGTGTCTTTGAAATGAAGTGTTAATGTGATTTAACTGCTTGTTACTTATCCTGTTACAGCAAAATGTGGAGCCTGTTTTGGAAGCAGGTTTACAATTACGAGTGCTCTCTGCAGACTGTGTTAATGTTTATGCTTTTCCTCTACAGCAGGGAGAAGCTTATAAGGTTAAGACAAAGAAAGAAGTCAGACACGTGGAGAAGAAAAGTTACTCATGAAAGCTGAAAGCCAACCACTGAACGGTCAGTGTGATCAATTTTCTTCCCTTGTTGAAGGCTTTTGCCAGCACCTGGGCTGCACAAAGGCTTGCCTCTGCTACCCTGGCTTTGCTTTCCAGCTGCAGAGSTGAATAGCTGGCCCTTGATCTTGTAAGCAGAAAATGACCTTGTGTTCATGTATAGAAATCAAGCTTTACTTCTTGGAAAATAAAGCAAAGCACGTGCAAGATCTCTGGGAATTTTACAGTGTGTAGTGTTAGTAGTCCACAAAACTTTCTATCCATAAAAACTGAAACAGAAATAGTAAAGGAGATGCACACAAATAAACCTGGTATGAGTCAAAGGCTTCTTCCACTGTCAGACATGTGATCTGAGGGCAGTTATGCAAGTCAAAGTCCTTGTGAGGTGTCTCAATATTTGCCAACAAATAATCTCTACCAACTGTTTCTTGTGAATTTTATTGATCCAGCCTTAACAATTGTAGCAAACCAGCAGSTGATGGTATAAGGGTTTCCCGAGGTAAACCCAAATGCACAGACTGAGACACCCTTGCAGGGGGCTCTGTCAAGATGTGGTGGAGCACCCTGAAGCCAGAGGCTGCTTTGTCTCGATGGCACAGCTATAGTCACATGGAGATGTGCCTGTAGGTAGGGGAGGAGCCCATCCATGACTGTCAATGCTGGTCCATTACTCATGGCTCCAAGGGTGTAGACTCACCATAGCCATGACTTTTTTCTGCTCAGAACTTGTCTCAGCTTTGTTGGGTTTCAGGAATTGGACAGAGGAAGAGTTTATGAAGTGCAAGACTGTGTATTATCCTCTTACTGTACACATGGTATAGGGTTGACTGTAGGATTTAAGGACAGGATAAGCAGGACCTGGGAAATACACCAGATAGTGAGGAAAAGRACAGACAGAAGCAGAGTCTGGGTCACCAGTCCCTTCTGACTGATACAATGTAAGGTACCCCCTACAGCTCCCGGCCCTACAGGCACTCTGTACATGTGAGTAATGCTTTTTGAGACAAACAGCACTCAGTATGTGGGATCTAGCTSAGGGATTTATGGGATCAAGCCCCAAGGAGCAAGCTCTCTGAGGTGACTGCTGTGATTTCAGTATCTGGTAAACACCTACTGCATCCACCTGAATTCCTGCTTTTACTGAGAATCCTTCTGTGAAGGGAGACTGTTCTGTGCTAATAGAATAATACAGCTTCATGTGGCTTGCTGCTCAACGTCCTCATAAAATATTTATTGTTTGGAAAAGGGAGGTGATTCATTTGACACAGCTTTCCCCTTTATGGAGCTCAAGGATATGAGAGTACAGCAAGCCCAAGCGATGGCACTGCTTGTATGAAATTGTGTCCCACCTTGGGTCCTGTGCTGCTCCACTGTCAATCTGCAGGGGCAAAGCAGCAGAAATGTGTGAATTCAGGCATTGAAGGCAAAATGGGGCGTTGGACCCCATAAGCAGTGCAGCTAAAGAGCCTGCCCGCATACAAGTTTCATGAAAACACACTAGGGAAAAGAGAGAAGCATTTAATTTTAAAATAAAATGCCATAAATAAGGCAGTCTTTGCCTAATGTCTGACCTTCAGGAAGCTGGAGTCTGAGTTCTTCAGAACCAGATTTGCTCCTATGACTACTGATGCATTTCTCCTGTGATTTCCAGTAGGCAAGTGTTCCGTGCTAGAGCCCCTGAGAAACTCAGAGAGTCTGCCTTAGATAATGAACCTTTGCTCAGGGGAGAACCTTGTCCTGTAAGATGAATCTCTATGCTCCAAACTTTGATATGATAAGCATGACCAAATGTGCATTAAGTAATTGCGAGCCCGGTCAAGAGTCTGTTGAAAACATTTAATTTGGATGCTGAAGTAGATGTATTTGTACAGGCAGGGGATTCTGTATTAAAAACAGTTTGTTTTGTAATCACAAAAGACCAAAAAAAATCCTGTTGGGGAGGCAGAGGTGGTTCTTTTCCTTTGAGCATTTGAAAAAAGTCACGATTTTGCTGTGGAAATGTCCTTGTCACCGTTGCAAATAAGCCCATTGTGAWGCACAGATTGAAAGGAGAGGCCAAGAACTCTTGAGTGCAGTTCTGCAGGACAGCACTGTGTGAGCTGGCGTGACTGCTGCAGAGGGAACAGGCAGCTCCCAGCAGCAGGACAGATTTATGACAACTGTAGATGTGGGCAAGGACAAATTGCTTTAGCGTAGAAGGAAGCCGTGAGCKCTCCTGGGGAGTGCGTGTGGACCTGTGACCTGATTAGTGAGCAGGGCTGTCGGTGGCAGCCTGAGCCCCGCCGGCAGCGCGCCAGCCCCGCTGCCGAGCAGCCTGCCCTGTGCCCAGGTGCCCGAGAGCCGCGGCTCTTCCAGCTCCCGCTCGCTGGGCTGTTTGTGATGCTGCTTCCTGCCCTCTCTGCTGTTGTACAGCAAATGTCACAGGCTCGCTGTCCTTACGTGCGTGGCTCTGGTTTGAGGGCGAGAGAGCAGGAACTGAGCCTGCCTCCTCGGTGCCGCTCACGCAAGCCAGGCGGGAGATGGATGGGGCTGCTCCTCGTCCTTGCTTTTGTCCTTCACCAAGCCTCCTAAAGGCTGGGCTCTGCATTCCTGGCTCTGCCAGTCACGTTTCATGAGCAACTGGCAGAGGTGGATGTGCAAGGAGAGCAGGTTTTCCGTCACTGTGGGGATGCTTGCATGCAATGAAGTAAAGCATGCTGCGGAAGCAGCAGCTCTCTCTTTCAGTCTGATGGGATGATGTTGTTCCTTCCACGATAAGAGTACCTCTTCCTTGTCATCATCAGATCTGATGAGCTGGTGCTGTGTCCAGGGTGATGAAATGCTGYGTGTTGCAAACATATTTGTGAATCAGTTCACGAGCAGTGTGGACAGCAGCAGCTGCATCTTCCCCTCATGCTGGGAGCTCAGCTAATGTCATTGCCTACCTCGAAACTGTGTGGTTTAGCCYCTTGCAGAATTCCATCATGCCAATTACAACATTTCTGTTTAGTCAGGAAAAGGCGTGAAATTGATTCTAACGAGATATTCTGAAATGATTTGTTCTCTGTTTTCTTTCCACAGGACTGTGTGCTTTTACTGCCAGTATTCTAGAGGGACACTCACAGAAGAAAAATCAACAGGAATTAAACATTCACCTATAAAAGTGTGCGTGTGTTTGCTGCTTCCCCACATTAACCGCATGGTTTTTATGCAAAAAGAAAAAAAAAACGAAMAAAAAAAAAACCCCAAACAAAAAGTTAATTTAGCATGAGCCAATTTACAGAGCATGGAAATTCACGTTCATTCACAGGATTGGAGGGTGCGCAGTTACCAATGCAGTGTATATACAAGATGCCATGCTGTTAACAGCTTCTCTCAAGCAGTTTGATGTCATCTCAAAAGAAATCAATTCCTGTGGCCAGAGAGGATGTGCGAAGACAAAATGGTTAAACCATGGAAAGACACTAAAACTACTAAAATCCACAACAGCTCGCCTTATTTTTCTTGGACCCAAACTGTCAGGGTATAAAACACTATTTGTTTCTTTTTTAAACATCAATAGTTTTGCTGTAAATAAATAACACTGTATAAATTCTAACAAAATAGAATAAATGTTGATAAGGCACTGCCTTTTCGATCACAGACAGAATATTGCAAATGCATTGAGCAGGCTAGGTGTCTCAAATGGCTGCACCTACAGGGATATTCTGGGTGTATCTTCACAGATTCTTGTATATTAGCAATTATAATGTTTGTATATGCAAAAAACGCTAGCTTGATTTTAAAAAAATCTTTAAAATCTGCTGCAAATTTAAATGATTCCCAAAATGAGGAATTCTGTAGTTCTGTGAAAATTTTTCTTCAGAGTACTAATATTTTGATGCATGTGTTTCACCTTATTTTGATTAAATCTTTTCCAGTTTTGCAAACACTATACCGCAACATGAAAAATAAGATTTTATCTGTAAACACAAAGCCCTTCATCTAATATTTGTTGCTGTTGCCAATTTTTCAATGAAATKACCTAAGACCCATAACATATACAGTAGTTGCATTATGGGGAGGGGGGTGCTATCTGTTCTCGCTTTATAATGGGGGTAATGCTTGCAGCTTTAGAAGTGGGTTGGTGCTCTAAGGAGCACAAGTTTGGGATATTTTTAAATGGACTGAAGAGAAATTATTAGCTAATAGACTGGCAGCACGCTGTAAAATTATTACTGTATTGTGTACTGGCTATAAGATGTAGAATCTTTCAGTAAGCCAATCATCTGTAATCATCCTAGCAGTGTAATATTAGGTTGTTAAGGCTGCTGTGTTTTAAAGGGCATTTTTATTTGGGTTTTGGTGAAATACTTTAATTTGTTGATTATATTCATATGGAAACAGCATTCATTGATAATAGCTCTAATTACATATGTATGAAAACAACAAACACTGGATGATCTAGTTGATTATTTAAGCATAAAATAAATTGTGTTAAAACTCTTGGATAATGTGTATTTGGCAGTGTTCTTGTACCCTACAGACATGAGGCTTCGCAGGGCTAGCTGTTAACTGCCCCTGGCTTTCAGCTGCTTTTCCTCTCTTGTTTCTTTTTGTCTGATCCACCTCCTCATCTTCCCGGTGTGACAGGCCATTGCTTGGCAGGCTATTCCCAGGTCAGGGCAGCAGGAGGAAAACACAGCAGCCAGCAGCACATGGCCAGCAAAGCTAAGGACCCAGTTCCTGGGTCAGAGACATACTCTGTGTAACAAGAGTAYGTGCAGCCCCTGCACTGATATATATGAGCTCTGGACCTCCTGTAAATTCTTTTGCCCTGTCAAGAACCAGGAAAAGCACTACCAAAAGCAATTTTCTCCTCATGGTGTTATCAGTAGACTGCCCACGATGTCAATGAAGTGTGCATCCCCTGTATATTGCATTCACTTCCTGTATGTTACGGGTGATGGGGCACTGTATAAAGAATGTGGCCAAAGCCAAGGTTTGTAGGCAGCATTGATACACTCACTGCTCTGAGCTGCAGCCTTCTGCTCAGGTGCAGTAAATGCAGTTTATTGCTCCAAGAGTAGTCTTACCTGGCTTTTAAGGCAACATGAAGATGAAATATTTTAGCCAAGCTGTGGCACCTGAGGAAGCACCTCTGCTTTAGATCTACTTCAGTCTGCTTGTATCTGCTGATCCCCATYGGGGTCAGTCAGCAAAGCTCTCCTGACCGTGCTGAACAGCACTTGGCTTCAGGAGAACGTAACAGGTTGGTTTGTCAGAGTTTCTGAGCTATCAGGGTACTGGCTTTGGAAGCAGTGACAGTAAATGACGTTTTCATCATTTGAGAGCCACTGTGTGTTGCAATGCATGTTTTACCTAGGTCAGGATACCGGTGGTACAATGCTGATGGTTCAGGTCCTTATGCTGGAGTTTGGAGGACAAATGCCACTTACGCCACTGGAGATCAAGCACATCTTACTGCAGCTCAGAGTCCTACAGCAGCGATCATCCTCCCGCAGATCTTGCCATCCAGACACATCCCTCCCCTTCGAGTATCCACAGCAACTGAATGAAAAGGAGTGTTCTCTGTAAATGCTGTGCATATATATTTATTTAATATTATATCATGATTGTACATTGGAAGCAGAGTCTGTGGTGTCAACCAGCAGGAAGGCAGGAGCTGCACTGTAGAGGAGCCTCGCTTCAATCTCGAGCAGCATGCAAAAGGCAGCGTTTTGTTTGACTCATCTCTTCCTCTGCCTGGTTCGTTGTCAGCGCCTGGTGCTGGTGCAGAAGAAAGCCGTGACTGCCCCTGGAATGGCAGCTGTGGCAGGCAGAAGTGGTCTGTGTTTGACAGGGAAAGGGCTGCCCATGCGGGTAGCAGAGGTGTGTGGGTGAGGTCTCCTGCCGCTGCTGGTGATTCATGGGGCAGCTCYGAGTTCGGGGTTCGGTATCGGCTGGGACAGCCCGTGAGCGGCTCCCGMGGGTGCTCTTGCAGCAGGGCCCTGCCGTGGGCAGCACTGGCTGTGACCGAGCTGCTGTGACCGYGGCTGGCGCCCCTCGGGCTATCTGGGCCGGCGCTGAGCGTGCCCGGCTGGGCACCCCCACCGCTGGCAGGACCCAGTCCCCGCTGCTTCTGCAACGGCACCTGGCTCACAGCGTTCGACCCCCTCAGATACAAAGAGACAGCAGGGAGCAGAAACTCAGTAGCTGAACTCACAGACTTTAAAAGTTCCGATGAAGTGCTGCACAACAGAATTTTCTGGRTGTTGGTTCTGTTTTGCACTGAGTGGTTCCAATGGTGGCTCAGGATATTTGGGAAAAGCAAGGTTGAAGCATAAACGGACATTTGAGAAGGAAATGTAAATCGTGCAAGATCTGGCAAACAGCACAGACAGCTCTGGAATGAGTGAGTACCCTATCTAAATGTGCACTTTTGGGGTTTTTTTATCTTTTTTTTTTCATGTTTTCTTCAGTGAGAACATTCCCCTCAGAGGCAGAATTGTAAGTCATGGGACTCTGATTGCATCTATTAAAATAAACYTGATTGCTAAATACAGTGTTATTTTCATCCTTTGATTTAGCACTACTTAATAATGCTGCAGAGTATCCTACCGTACCTTTTCCATTTCTGAAAGAATATCAATTACATTTTATTTGTGGCCAATAATAATTTTAATGGCAGAAATTCTAAGCGCTCCTGTAGCATGGAGCTGACATTAGTGGGATAAATGGCAGTCACTTGCAGGGTTGCAGCACCCTGCTAATTAATGCTGATTTTCTGGAGGGCTGTTTAACACAGGCTTTGTTTGTGGCACACAGTGTGCAGGAAATTGAGGTGCTCTATTTGGAAGGCTACTGCAGCCTGGCATGGGAGGCACATGTTCCCAAAAACCTTTTCATGCCCTGTAGGGAAGGGGTTTTTACTGGGGCTTCTTTGGGCAGGACCAAGTCAATAATATTTAATAAAACTCACTGAAGTCCATCAGTGGTGATTTTATCACATTTTTGTGCAAATCCAGCATGAGCAGCTTGGCCTGGAGGAGCTGGGCCAGCCCTGCACAGTCAGAGGGCTCTGCAGGGACAGCGCCAAGGCTTTGGGGCAGCCCTCCTGTCCCTGCCAGCCCTCTCTTCAGGGAGGAGGTGCAATCCAGAGGGCCGAGGCTTTCCTGGCTGAGGCTGGTGTGGGAATGATGGGCAGGGGACGGGCAAGGGGCTTGGCTGTTGTCCTAGCCAAATGCATGATGTATGAAAAGCTGCTACTGATCCATTGCATCCTTGGCCTTAGGGTYGTGTGCGGGGATTGCCAAGAGACATGAGAAGGGAGGGAATGCAAACGGGAGCTCTGTKTTCAGGGCAGATCCTACCAAACTGGGGCTGGAGGAGGAGGAGCTCCTGGCTCAGCTGGATTCTAACCSCTGAGCATACAAGGGAGGGGAAGTGTGGCCATAATGCAGAAAAAAATACTGTTGCTTAGTTGAAAGTAAAGCAGTTTTCTGATGGAGATGCGGACCTTTTAGACCCAGCCTGCTACAAAATGCTTCACATAAAAACTAATCCATTACTGGGAGAGGAAAAGGTTAGTGAAGGACAGAAAAAGGAGCTGCTAAAGGAAAATCTATGCATATGCCACATTTTTCATAACTGCTGGTGCTAAAAACAGCATGCAAATTGTGCATGTCTTTATTTATTTGACCCTAAGTCCTGGAGGAAGGCGAACATTTACAATAAAAGTTTTGTTGGTACTTTTCCCACCATRCTAATGTTCAATTATTGAGAGCTATTTGGGCTATAAAACAGCAAAGTGCAGCAATCCCCTGTTCACCAACTTCCTTGGAAGGCTTCCAGGGGATGGATATCATTACGACACAGCCAGACCAACAGAACCAACATAGTATAAACTCTGAAAAAAATTCCCTGGGGAGGACAGGGATAGAAAAGCAAAGCCCCAGAGCCAAAGATGTGTTAGCTACTGGTTGGCTACCACACAGCACATTTTCATACTCAGATACTCTATCCTACTAAGAAATTTCTTTCCTAATACAGCTTTCTGATTAAATAATTGCTGATCAGAAAAGCAAAGCAGTATGACATTATTTTCACCTGAATTTCTAGTTAGAAAACATGTTTTAACTTGCACCAATAGATGCCTTAATCCACAGCAGTAGCAATTTGGTTTTTTTTCTGTTCATACAAATAGCTTTCAAAGCAAGCTTTCCCCCCTTCTACAATCCTCTCACAATGGTAAAATCTCCACATATGCACTCCATTTCTCCCTTTTAATATTTCCTTATGTACAGGTCACATTGTATTTAATGCTGTCTCAGTTTATTTTTGTAGCAGTATTTGTTRTTAATTGAGTTTTCATGCAACTTTGTCTTTCCATTCCCTCTTYCCCCCATTTCAGTCAGGTACTCTGAGTACTATGCAGATGTTTTTCCCTTGGGTTAATTAGCTTCAGTTGGCCTTTTCCTCTTCAGTCTATAACTACTGAATATTTTAATGAAATTGTATTCTTATAGAAGGCCTTCCAGCTGATTAATGGACCTCTGAAATTACATTAAAGATGACATTAAATCTCTTGAATATACCTCTTCTAACCCCTCACACCTAGAAATGTGTTTTATACAATATTTCTACTCTTGTGAGTTTATGGAACACTGTTTCTAATTGCCCATTGCCTCCTGTAATGACAGTTTCTGTGAATAAATCCCTGTCGTATTATTTCTTCTTCTTGACTGGTCTGCTTTCCTACTATAAGGGTGCTGGTGACATTTTCATATTATTTCAACAAACACCTTCCCTTTCCCCCTTATAGTTCTGCATTTTTTTTTTTTGTGCAATAAAAAGGTACTGAGGAAAGGAGGGTGGGGCCCTGGTCCTGCAGGTGCAGTGCTAGTGGCAGGCTGGTTGTGGTGGCTTTTCCTGTGGTGCCAGGCCCCCACCGCCTGCAGTGGGGACCAGGAAGAGTGGCACACAAGCAGCCCTGTCAGTGGGGCAGCCTCTGCCATTTGTGTCTTCAAAAGGGGGTTTTGCTAATTTTGGTTATACCGCATATTTATATTTTTTAATTGGTTTGGTTAACATCCTACAGATGTAAAAAGTGTGTGGKTTTTTTTGGGGGGTGCTAATTAAGATAACATTTTCTCTTCCTGTTTAATCTATTAATTTGGAGTAGCTGGCTGTAATTGTAATTAAATATACAGGTGCTATTTTTTAAGTTACCAAAGTTCTATTGCGRCAAGAAGGAAGCCATCTCAGATCTGAACATCCAGGGCCCTTGAGTTTTCCTCCCACTCCTCCACTGACTCAGTGTTTGTCATTGGGCGAGTAACTCAGCTTCCTACCTCCCTTTCTTGCCTTCCAGGGCTATTGTGTGAATTAATTAGATAATGTTTCAGCACGGCTTTGAACTAGAGAGAGCTCCAGAAGTGCCAAGTTATAATTCACTGTTACGAAAGTCGGCGTGCTGGCTGGGAGTGRGGCCTCTGATGCCAGCCCAGCAGAGAGACAGAGGGACGGTGAGGCAGCTGGGGAAAACTCCTCAAGATTGCCTCTCTCTTGCCTCAAGATCCTCATCTCCATAGCCGCTGTCTGCAGGCTCTGGAATTGCTCTGCTGGAGGCAGCACCAGCAGCTGCCGGCTGCRATCCCAGGGATGCAGCCCTGGCTGAGCCAACCCGGCCCAGCTGCTGGGTTCGGGATGCTGCCCACACCTCCCTGTCTGTTCCCAGGCTAATTTTGGCATCTGAAGGAGCAGAGGACACGTCCTCTGGAAAATTATAGTGCTCCAAATCAGCAAAGCACTTCAGATTAACATTGATAGGTCTGAAGAGTGGCTTAAGGTTAAGCACGCCGTGGGGCTTGCTGGGTAAGATTAGTCCGCAGCAGATGYGCATTCTGCTGATTCAGGCTTTCAAAATGTTTAGGCCTTGATTCAGCAAGGCACTCAAATGTGAGCAGTCCTGCTGAAAGCAAGAGAGATAACTGGCTGATCAAAGCTGGGTAGACGGATGGAGGAAGAACATTATGTTACAAACCTGCTCGTTCAGGAATGAGTTTTATTTGAGGAGCAGGAGCGATGTGCACGGAGACAAAGCTATCGCCTGTGTTGTGGAGGGTGTGTGTGTGAAATAACATTTCCTCATGGCYCAGCGATGCCCAGATGGCTTCTCAAATACCAAACAGACCTATTTGGAATCAATTCTATTGAATGGCAGCTACCTGTCCAAAGCAGCACTCACTATTATTTGAGTCCTTTTTTAATCCCTCAGTGTTTTTATCTCATGGCCCATGCTGGCGAAAGAGGCCTCATGGACATCATCTAGCTGATCTGTGCATTTACAACSGCATCTTGATGCCAATGCATTTAGGAGAAATCCCGCCCTAACTAAGCCCAGAGATGGGAAATCCAGCTGGGGGCAGCAGCTGCCAGGGCGGTGCTGAGGGGTGCTTGGTGACTTTATTACATTTTGATGTTGTCACCAGGATCAGTATGGAGGTAACGATATGCAGGAGTGGGACTCATTTTTGGCAGGGCTTGTAGGGGATGCAGGACCTTTTCTAGCCTGAAAGGCCCTGAACTCATGTCTCCTGATGGGCAGGGCTCTGGGGCTCTGCTGGTGCTGGAAGGGGACACCCACTTGTGTCCCCTCCATTCTGAGCCCTGTTTGAGGCAGTGTGCCAGGGACAGGGATCACAGCAAACAGTTCCCACTGCTGAGAACTAGGAACAGCCCTTTTACTGCTTTTCTGGTGATTAAGAGACCAAAAATAAAATGACCTGCACTTATATTCCCAGGCAGGCGAAAAGAATAATTACTTTACAGAGATGGAATTCCTTCATATATTATAGCCATTAAAAAAAGTAAAATTTGAAATTTACTATGGCATGGAACAAAAAGGTAGTGCAGTTAGAGATAATGAAATCCTTACTTGCCATTAATGGAAAAATTACTGTTGTTAAAAGACCCCTTCATAAATAATTGAGGACCCAATTATACAGTCTTGGTGACTAATTTATCCAGGAGCAATACGGACCATGTTTTGCCATAGAATTCATGGCACATTATCTCTGCTATAGCTCGCTGCTGCTCTGCAAAAAAAATAGTAAAAAAAAAAAAATAAAAGAAAGAAAGAAACTAATGCACCTACTAATCAGGAAATACATTATCAGTAATGAGAGATGGGTGTCCATATGTCTTAATTTAGCATGGTTTTGCTGATGTATGGAGGCCTGGATTAACATGCTGGCTGGTCTGTGTGCTGTGAGGGGAGCAGGGCTGTGAGAGGAGCAGGGCTGTGAGAGGAGCAGGATTGTGACAGGATCAGGGCTGGGATGAGAGGAGGGCTGTGAGAGGAGCAGGGCTGTGAGGGGAGCAGGGCTGTGACAGGAGCAGGGCTGTGACAGGAGCAGAACTGTGAGAGGAACAGGGCTGTGAGGGGAGCAGGGCTGTGAGGGGAGCAGGGCTGTGAGGGGAGCAGGGCTGTGACAGGAGCAGGGCTCGGATGGGAGCAGGGCCATGACAGGAGCAGGGCTGTGAGAGGAGCAGGGCTGTGAGGGGAGCGGGGCTGTGATGGGAGCAGGGCTGTGAGGGGAGCAGGGCTGTGATGGGAGCAGGGCTGTGAGGGGAGCGGGGCTGTGATGGGAGCAGGGCCCTGACAGGAGCAGGGCTCGGATGGGAGCAGGGCCATGACAGGACCAGGGCTGTGACAGGATCAGGGCTGTGAGGGGACAGGGCTGTGAGGGGAGCAGGGCTGTGAGGGGAGAAGGGCTGTGAGGGGAGCGGGGCTGTGACAGGAGCAGGGCTGTGATGGGAGCAGGGCTGTGAGAGGAGCGGGGCTGTGACAGGAGCAGGGCTCGGATGGGAGCAGGGCTGTGAGAGAAGCAGGGCTGTGACAGGATCAGGGCTGTGACAGGATCAGGGCTGTGAGGCGAGCAGGGCTGCTGGCCGGGGCTGTTCCCCGCACTCAGAGCCCTCGGTGGGTGCGGGTCCCTGGTCATTCTGCCAGTGGTGTCCCAACCTAGGGGGCTGCGAGCTGCCCCAGGGAAGGGGCCTGGGCTGGGAGTCCAGCCCGGGCAGCGCTGAGTGCGCTGACAGCCGCTTTGGTACAAATATTCTTTGAAAAGACAAGGTTTGGGGCTGTTTGGGTCTTGTGCAGGGAACCTCTGGACTCCCCCATAGCGCTGTCGGGCGAGTCAGGTTTGCGATACGGTGAGATGAATCCCGCAAACGGGCTGGCTGCTCCCCGCCGGTGCCTCGGTGTGTGACAGATCCCCCCGGGCACGTCCGGACATCGGCTTCGCTGTGTCCCGG
>NW_026623323.1:571686-679445 GCF_030028575.1 Malurus melanocephalus | reverse complement strand
GCGGCCCGGGCGCGGGGCCCGGCTGCGGCTCGGTGAGCGGCGGCAGCGCCTCCTCGGGCAGCGGCAAGACCGGTGGGATCGTGATCTCGCCGTTCCGGCTGGAGGAGCTGACGAACCGCCTGGCCTCGCTGCAGCAGGAGAACAAGGTGCTGAAGATCGAGCTGGAGACCTACAAGCTCAAGTGCAAGGCGCTGCAGGAGGAGAACCGCGACCTGCGCAAGGCCAGCGTCACCATCGTGAGTGCGGGCGGCGCCGCGCCGGGCCCGGCGGGCGGGGAGCGGGGGTGTCCCCGCCGCGGGGTGTCCGCGCAGGGCGGGCCCGGCCCCGGCCGCGGCCTCCCCGCCGCCCCCCCCGGCTCCGTCTCGGCTCGCCAGGACGAGTCACCTCGGGCGGGCCCGGCTGTCACCGCGGCCCGGCCGGGGACCGCGGGGGACACTCACAGGTGGGGTCACCCCGCGCCCTTCGCGCTCCCGTCGGCCCCGGGAGGGCACCGGGAGCGGAACCGGCGAGGAGCCGAGGCGGTTTCCCCACCCGGACCCGCGTGGCCGCCCGGCTCCCCGCGGGGTAGGCGGCCCCGCCGGCCCGCCCTGCCCGGTGTCCGAGCGGCGGCGGCTCGGGGAGGGGCCGGGCAGGGGAAGAGCGATGCTCTGTGCTCCCTTGAAGTTTCTCAAAGTAGAGATTTCCTTGGAGTTTAAGTAATCTGCGGAGATTACGGCTTATCTCTTCAGCCGTCACCTCTTCAGCCACYGTGCAAAAGCGGCGAGCTGCAGGAATAGCGTCTTGGTCATGAGGAAGTGTTTGATTTGTTTGTAATGTTTTGTTAGTTGTGGTATTTCAAGTTATTTGAAAACTCATTTGAAATAAGACCCTTAAAAATAATGCGAGTAGCGCACAGAGCACTCTGTCCTGGCAAGAGCTCAGCTGCTGGTTTATGAGCACTGTGAGGGTAACTTGGAGTTTAACACCATTTTATGTGATGCTGAAAGGCAGGAATCCTCAGTAAAGTGCATATCAAAATACTATGAAAACAATGTTTTATTTTTCTTTATGAGCTGGAGAGTTAGGAGTTTAAATTAGGGGTATTTTTGATAATTTGGGTGCCAGAGTAATTGTTTAGGTGTTGTAGTGGTCATGGCCTGCATGCAAAGTAGGGAACTTGCTAAAGACCGATTAAAGATAACTGATACTGTCCCGTACACCCTTGCGAGTGCAGGTGGAGATGTCTYAGAAGAGACTAGTCCCACCTGCATGTGCTCGCTCTCATCTCATCTGATTTTTCACAGGGGGTTCTGTGTTATGAGCATGACGTCTATTTTATTGATACTCAGCTTTTCCACTGTCAATACCTCTTGCAAAGAAATGGAGCTTCCTAGGCATACCTCTCATCTGCTCCCAGTAGTAAGCATTCAGTGTCTAGCAGGATGTGGGCCGGAAGAGTGCATGAAATACAATACAGAAGTAATTTATTCAAGGATGACAAATATAGTGCTAGTCGGGGAAATGTGTGCTTTGTTAATACTTTACGAGAAGAGAATGTGCCTTAATTAGGTAGCGGCGGAGTGCCTTCTAATGTTGAAAGGGGCTAAGGCGCCTTGTCAGTCAGACATTTTCTCTCTGCCTCTTGGAAAGGCAAGGCAYGGCATCTTTCTGAACCGCTTCTAGGTGTATTGTTTGTAAACARCTTGGGAAAAATGCGTGTGTGCATTGAAGTCCTGGTGCTGTTTCTAGARACAGATCATCTTATATTTTCATCAGAATTTACAAAAGGGAAGTATTTTTCTAAAATCTGAAACTGTACATTTTTGACATCTCGGATAAAGAGAGGAAAGGTGTTAGACTTTAATGACAACCTGTAGGCTGTCTGGAAAACCGACATCTTTAGCTGGCGCTCTGGCTTTGGTATGCTAAACTGAGTGCACAACTGAGTAAACCGCTTCTAATTCAGCAAGCGGCAAAATAATGAATGCAAAACATAACTTTTTTTCAGGCCACTGAGACCTTGTGCTGTGGTTTGTGTAGCCCTTAATGTAAACACATTTGCAATCAGAATACTTTGTTGTGTTGCTCTAGCCTGCCAGTGACTGGAGATCAGCTTTATTGGAATGCTGCAATATGTGTTATTTGCATGTAAATGTGATAYGAATGGAACATTTTCGGATTGTCTCCACTAAAGGTGATTCTAAACCTTTGTCAGGTTGTTCCACCACCAGCCAGCTCCAGCTCCTCTCCTCTCAGTGTTGCTGTGCTGACAGACGGGCGCTGTGTACGTTTCCTGTTGTGGGCATTGTAATGACACAAATCAGCTTTGATTTTTATCAAGTGTTGAGGACAAGCTGTGAAGCACAAATGGAACTGACAGGTAGCCAAAATAGCAGGTGAATGACTAAACCTATGTGCTGTAGTTGAAGATGACTCCTCAACCACAGGGCTCTTCAGCTGCAAACCTTTCACTGATCCTGTTGTTTGAGCTTCGTTGTTCGAGGCCACAGAGACTCTGCTTCCTGCAGCTCCCACCATTGTCTGTAATGATTTGGAAGATTTTCCGTTTAAGGTTTGCGAGTTATAAGCTGATGGTCTTCCTCCTTCCTCTTGTGTCTGTGCTGGTGAAAGTGTTAATATGACATCTTCTTGCAGTGTTGTGGTGTCAGCATGGATATATTCGGTTTGGGAATTACCCAAATTGCTTGCCACATAAGATCTTTTTTAGTTCTGTTTTGTAGTTAACCCTTGTGTCATAGGGTTGAAAATAAGCGTTAATTATGTATAGGAAACCTACATTAAATTGCACTTGGACAACTGACTGAGAAAAGGTGTTGCCTTGGCAGGCTTGTATGCTCAGTAACTTCGTATGTACTCTCATCTAAAACATGTGAAAACAAATGCTGYTTTCGAGCTGAAATTGGTAAAGCCAGCTTGGACTAAGCGTACATCCAAAAATATGTGCGAGCTGTACTCCTTCCAGTAGCCTGAAATGCAAATCAAATTATGCTGCTGTTCATGTGCAAGACTGTGAAAGTAAGTAAATATATGCGATAACTTTATCTCACCTGCTATTATTGGTAATGAACGGTGAGATAGGGAGAAAGCTGGGGATATTTCAAGTGTTCTCTGGCAATGCAAGAGCATTACATCAGAAGATGCGAAGTTTCGGATCAGMTATTAAGAAGAAATGACTGAGATCACTCGAGCCATTTGCAGAGGGTTCATTTATATGTATTTAGCAATCTCTATTGTGTGATCTCATGCTGTATTTCTGCAAGGTCTTTTTTAGGAAATGAACGGCTGGTGCCTAGGTTGGGAAAAAACAGGCGCCTGAAGATCTGAGATGCTGCGCATTTAAGATGAGAAGTAGTGAGCTTTGGTTACAGTGCTGCACTACCAGAAGTGGATTTCCTGTGTGAATTTCCTTAGTTTTTTGGTGRAAAAAGGTCTGCCAAGGAGATGTCATATTTAATGGGCTAATCCTGGGATAGCACAACTTCGCTGGTTAAATAAGAGTACCTTCAAACCTGGTGGTGGGGTTACTRCTTTTCAAAAGATTGAATTGCTGCATGTAACAAAAGCTGAAATACTTCAGTTGAGTATAGGTCTGTCTTGGTCAGGAAGTTTCTTAAGAAGTTGGTGGAACTTGGATTTCTAGCTCCTTTTTTTTCTATTCTTCAGTGTTTAATGTAACCAAGCCATCCTGTTTCAGTGAAAGCCATGTAGCCTTTAGCTGATACTGGAAGCATTTTGGTTTTCTTTATTATTGTTTAGAACTGGTGGGCCTCAAACAAATAGAATGCTCTTAAGAACAAAAAGAGTTTTAGTCCCTGATTGCTACATGCTCACTCCAGGATGTTAGATTTGGTAATTTAATTCATGTCACTACTATAGTCAGACATCTTCTGTGGAGTTAGAAAATTAAAATATAATAAGTCTTATTCTGTTACTTAGTTTTTTAACTGAGGTGAAAATAACTGGTTAAAGTATTTGAGAAACATTAATTAAAAAATATTCTTGTTCCAAAATGCTTGATGTAGCAGTTTTAATGCATTGTAACATTTTACAAGAACATCTCTCTAATTTTCCCCAATTTTGCTTTGTAGGGAAGGGAATAATCCTAGAAATCCCGATTTGTGGTGCTGTGTGGATCCCCAACAGGATCATCAATTCAGATGAGCCAGTCTGATCCGAAGTGCTGATGGCATATGCTGGCTTTTGTGAGCTTGCCATGAGTTATCACTGTCTGGTAGCGCCTGCTGCAGCACTTGCTGCCAGGGAACACTGGAACATGGGGCTGCTGAGGGTTGTGAGTGGCAGTATTTTACTGTGAGACCTCTGCTACCATTGTTTCTGTAGCTAAACCTGCTCTCTGCACCTTGGCTCCCAGCTTAACTCTTCTCATTCTCTGAGTGTTGGCACAGGGCAGTTGCATTTCTTGGCTTCTCAGCCTCCTCTGTGATTCTGCAGAGCCATGTGAACAGCCTCCCACCTGTTGGGAGGAACAATAGAAAAAAAAGCCTTATTCAGCTCCTATTTCCTCGCCCCCTACTTAAATCCTGAAGAAAGTTGTTGCTTTCAATAACAGCCATCTCTTTAAAGCAAGCAGGCTTTCTGTGTAGAATCCTGTTGTAGACTTCCTACAGTTTTCTGAGTAACAACCAGATTCGGATGCTGGAAATAAATAGTGTTTTGCCTTTTGTTTTCAATGAAGTGTGCAGAAGGATTTGTGTATGTGCATGGGATCTGCTGTCATGGGTCTTCATGGAAAATGTCAGCCGAGGCAGATAGTTTGGGAAGTGAATGGGTGTGCTGTATTGTCAAAAAATCTCCTGCAAAAATGCTTTTTTCTTTCCTGGAGTTTGCACCAGAATTTCAAAGCAGAACACCTGTTCCAGCACAGAATGTGTCTATTAATAGTGGAAGAAAAAGGGCAGGATAGGCCATCTGAACTGAAATAGTAACCTTTAGAAGGTGCTGATAAGGGCATGGGGATGAATGAAAGAAATCAATTAGTAGCAGATAGAGGTGAAAAGAATCCAAGAAAGCAAAAATACTAATATTTTACAAAATGTATCTGTGAATCTGTTGTTTATTCTTGATTTTGAAGTAGGTCTTGCTTGTGTGAAAAATACAGTTCTGTGATGTCTTCTGTAGCAGTGAGAAGCCTGCTTGGGGCTTTTGTATCCAGCTGTGTCATTTATAACTCCAGTTTGTAGCTGAACTAAACTGAAAGTAGCTCAAAAACAACTTATTTTAGAAAGGCTTTGCTTACCTGCTTTTAGAGTAAATATAGAATTATTACTAAGATTAACAAATTCATGCACCATGAATGTCCATCCAAAAATTTTCAAGCATACTTTTCCAATAGTCATGTAGGAAATTACTTGTTTTTCAGTTTTAAATTTGCCTCAGATTCTCAAGAAGTTTCTGTCAAACTTCTACAAAACATCTGTAAAGGAAAAAAGAAATTTAATAATGCCTTCAGTGTTAGGCCCTTAGAGTAGCATGGTCAGAGCAGTTCTGCTTTTGCTGCGTGGCTGGTAAGCCAGAAGTAGGAAGGTGTAGTATCATCTGCTGCCCTTTGATGCTTACACAGAGCCACTGGCATATCGAGTTCCCAGGGAAAAACCTTGTCCATGTGCGGTTCACAGAATGTTACTGGGGCRTGTTGTAGGCCTTCCTCAATGCTGGTTAAAATGCATGCCAACGAAAACCACCAAAAAAAAGAATATTTCTGAATTCAATTCAATATTAATCAACAGAAATGCTTGTACGTTCAGGGAATTTGAGGCTTCAGAGATTTACTCAATCATCTGCTTTGATTTTTTTCACATGGTTTTATGAGTTGTTCCCACTTTGAACCTCGTAGAAATGTGTCTTTGGGAAGGGTATCCAGTTCTTATTTGAAGTCTCTTGAAGGTGAAGAAGCATTGTGCTTGGAAAAGCTTTGGTGCCCTGCCTCCTGTTCTTCCCATCAGCTTCATCAAGGGTGAGCTGCTTGCCTTTTGCCTTGGGTTAATGGGACTTCTGGATCCTCTGCTTTCTCCTCATGAAGATAGAGGCTGTAACAGGCATCTTTAGTTTACATTGACAAACTAAWCTAAGCTCTCAGGCACTGAGATGCTGGAAATCCAAAGTGTTGGCTTAATATGATGCACTGGTCTAGTCTAAACATCCTATCCTGCTTCAGATTTGCACAGATGTTTCTGATAGCTGTATTCAGAACTTTACTTWCTTTAATAAGTTTTTTCATCTAGTATAGGGAGTTGTCTTCAATGAGTTTGCGGTTTTGTGCTATGGCTAGTTTGGCAGAAATGAAGCTGCAYGCCTGTGCCTTTTTCACGTGTGATTTGTACTGCTGGGTTGCCCAATAGCACTTGATTTGGTGCAGGGAATTAATTAATTCTGCAGGGAGTATATTCAAMAACATCCTGCATGGTATGTGTTGGAGAAATGGAATTTCCCACTGGTGATTATTTTTAGTAAGCCACTTTGGAAATCTGGATGCATAGTTTATTTTATTACCATTTTAAAATAATGTTTGGCATGTATTACTGAATCAAAAACTCATATGGGTGCCTTATACACACCCTATACCTTTATGGTTATCTTTATTACAAATAGTCCTTGGCTGAAAGATGAATCTTTTCTTATCTGCCACAACTTGTTCTCTATAAAACCATGCCGAATGACCTGTTTAATGTTTCTGTCCTTTATACAGTAAATGAATTTGTTTGCAGTATTGCCGTTGGATTGATGCCAAACTCTGATAACCACCTAGTTTTGCTTGCCTTTAAGTATTATACAGCAACTATACTTTTTTAACAGTAACTTTATTGATGTTCCCATATTAAATAATAGTGGAATGTCTTCGCTCAGTAGGAATACTGGTATATTGCTCTAAATTACTTTGGGGATGAAAGTGAAATAAGAACTGAAATTGTAGAGTACATTTGGGGTTTTTTAATAAGGCAAAGTTCTTGGTATTTCTGTGGGCTTGCTACTCTGCATAGAAAGTAATTTTGCTTTTCTGTTAAATGAACTTTCTCATTGAGGTTGTATCATGAATTCTTTGTCAGAACTGGTTTGTAATCAGCTTTTATATTAAGAACGCTCTTTATTGTCAGGTTTGAACATTTACTGAGAATAAAGGCCATTCTTTCTTGGTGCGTCTCCAGTGACTTAAAAGCATTTTGAAGGAGAGAGTTGTTTTAGTTTTTACTGCATTATGCACRTAACGAGTTTGCTTTCAATTGCATTAAAAAATAGTCATAGATGGTCATGCTGTATATCTGCCAGATGTTTTTAACCTTTTTAGTCACTTGCCTAAATGATTATTGAGTTTTGCATTATTCACATCAGCTGATTAGGTGACAGAATAAAAGATTGAGGTTTTTAGAACTTCTAATGCCGTTGCTGATTCCAGTATTAGAAATCCAGTATAGACAAGATTTTAGAATAATTTTCAAATCATGGAAGTTCTGTACTTCRTTTTAGTTGTGGTTTTGACTTTAATGGAGTTTGAGTCTTAATACTGATTTCAAAGGATGAAGGAAAATTATTTCACTTTATTAAACTCTTTCTTTTTCCAGGGTAGGTATGTGGTTTTCTGTRGTTTTCTTTCACCTGTTAATTCTTTTTACTTGTTCTCATTGCTTGTTTCCTTCTATTGCTGATACTGAGTTTAGTTAATGTTGAAGCTGTTCTTTCCCAAGTTCTTAATTTGAAGTGTTGGTATACATGAGGTGTATTTTCAGCTACAGACTCTCAGTGCTGAAGCTCCATGCAGTAATTGAGCAAATAATACTGCTTTGTGGCACAAARTGGTGGTGAGCAAGGTTTGATTTCACAAAAAGTTTTCTTTTCACTACACCTTGTAAGGTGTGCATAGGTGGCATTCCAGGTGGGGACTGGAAGCTTTGGAAGCCGTTCAAATGGGGACTCTGGGGCAGCAGCAAAGACTGATCAGACAGCTGGACTTGTGGGGTGCTGCAGGACACTGGAATGCCAGTGTCTCACAAACAGACCTTGAACTGTGATTGAAATGAAGAAATGAGACGGTGCTCTCCTTSACAGGAATGGAAATTGTCATCAGTAGACATCTGACGTATTTCAGCATAGCCTGGTAAAARCAGTGAGAGAAACAGTTGCTTTGCTGCTCTTTTTTGGGCCAGGGGGTAGGAGGAAGTTGCTGAATTTAGCAGGAGAGCAAGAGGTGAATCCTTTCCGTCTTAAATTAAAAAACCCACAAAATGAAGGTGGAGAGTAGGGACAAAATGTACAAATTTAATTATACACAGGATTTGGGATTCAAACAGAAATGAATGGAAAAGAGACAAAGATACTCTAGAAGAAAAGCAAAAAATACAATATAAAGCAAGCTCCCCTGGATKCATAACAGAAAGCATTCTTGTGATGTCTTGCTTCCAACGCAGCAGCCTGGGGATATCCAAAAGAAAACATCTTAAGTTCTCTTCTCCGGTCAGGTCCTTCTGTCTGACTGAAGATGTGTCTTGACCTTTAATTAGATGGTCTGTTATTGACCCATTTCAATGTGTGGAATGGAGAACAAGGTAAAAATGAAAACAAGACATTTGAGGTGAAGTATTCCACAGTAAAAATGTGTCTTAAGCAGGGAACTCAAAATTACAGATGTGCAGGTTTCACCTCTCTGTCTGGGGGGGGTGCAAGGGTTACTTTTTGAAAGCTGAGGCAATTTTTACAGAAATATTGCAGCAATTTTTAATCCTGCCACTTGAGTTGTAATTATTTCAACTATTCAGTTAAAATACAGGCATTGTAGGCTAATTGGTGCCTGTGGGGACTACCCTTTCAGCTCCTGAGAGTCCTCRATCCCTCCATGCATTCCCTTGCAGTAGTTTTTTTCCTGGAAAATAAGGTATTTCCTCAGCTCCACTGATAGTCTAATTGATGGAGAAACTCTTCAGATAAGGCTTTTCTTCCTCTCTCAGCTCTGAATTTTACTTAGTTTGAAATTTCTAATATTAAACACAATCTGGTCTCAGTTTGGGGAGGGCTTAGCAAGGTAAATGAGCAGGTTCAGTTCCACTGTAGATGGAAATGGCCTTGCAGTGTTTCAGCTATCTGTAAAGTTTCCTCACATGCTTCAGTTCTTTAAGCTGCCTAAAAATGTGATGTTTCTGCTTATTACTGTAAAGCTAAGGTCTTTTTAGTTGCTTTGTTGGTGGTGGTGCTAATCATATTTAAAACTCCTACCACATATATAAATAATTCCCACAATGATATGCTTTGGTCCCGAGTGAAAGTATAAATGTTTCTTAACAAGTCAGGCATGATAAAACCCAGCAATGTTTAGCGAGCCATAGGATGAAGTCATGCTTCTTTCTGTGACTTGCAGTTTAATTTCTACTTTCACCAGGTAGTGGGATTTCCACTTTGCTTTGCTTCATTTTCAAATAAACAGCAAAAGCTACAATTATGAAATTTGCAAAATGCAGGAGTTTAACCACCACTTTCGCAAGAGCTGTAAAGGGGATGTGTTTTCCACATCTGTTAGAAATAAAGAGTAGAAATTTTGTTGTGGCTAGTGTTGCAGGGAAGTATTAATTAAGCAAAATCTCTGTCCTCATAGGCCCTAAAATCCTGGTTGGGTCAAGAAGAGGGATGCTCTCAAATTCTGTTTAWTTAAAAGAGTGAATTTAACCTGAAATATAGATCTGCAAAACATCCCTTTTCTCTGAATATTAAGGCATATAACTGGAATGTCCTTGTTCTGTGAACGAAGAGGTGGGTAGGCATTTCCTAAAACTTTCTCTGTATTAGACCTACTTCTCCAGTTCTGTATGGGATGAGTATTCAAGGATAATTGCATTCCTCCACATCCTACAAATCTCTGTTTGTGGGGGCCAGAGACAGAGAATACAAAGCCAAAGGATATTTTTTTTCATATTTCTAATTGTATTTTCATACACTGCATTAATAAACTTGTTTCTTTTCTTGAAAGCTTGGAAGGAGATTGCTCTTTGGAATACTGTGGTGTGTACTGTAAGATGTCCAAACTGTAGTGAAGGGGGAAAAAAACTAAAATAAACTACTAACCTACTCGTAGGAGGGGTAAGTAGAAACATTTCTTTGCTGAGATGGAGCTCAGGCTAATGTGCCTTAGCAGCAAGTTGAACACTGTTGTGTTCACTTTGAGAGTATGTTAATTTGGTTTAGGACAAGGTATGATTATAATTAATAACAAGGTTTCTCTCCAGCACTTGCTGATCACTGTGAAAGTGCTTCTCTGGAAAGTCAATGTGTAAGAGGAAATTGGAGGGATTTTAGCCCTCTTTAGAGGTTATGCTGAGTGGCAAAGGACACTGTGCTGCTTTGGGGAAAAATAKTGCCATTCCTAATGATTACCCAAGCTGTGTTTAAATTAGTCATATCAAACAAACAAACAAAAACCCAATAACAATCCCATTTCCTGCCCTCCCCACCATTAAATAAGAAGGGTTTAACGTTTTAAAGAGACTTAAGAAATTACATGATTGGCATCAACAGTTTGAAAATCCGATAAATGGGTCTTGGTCTGATAGTCTTTATGCCTAGTTTTAAAAAACTTAAAGGAGGGCTGGTTGATTGATGTAGATATATCACAGGTTACACCCATTGAAAGGAAGATTTACAAGAGCTGAAAGCCACTTTTACCTAGAAGGGAAGGATGATGAATACATGGGCAGGTTGTGCACAGGATCCAGCTGAAGTGATAAAATTTGCAGTCTTCTGCCTGGGAACAGGGAGGGTTGCTGATAATACCTGGCCATGCAGCATCTGTCTGGTACCTTCTGCCTGGAAAAACTGGGTATAACAGAATTACATTTCAACTCTTACTRTGTATTCTGATGAAGAACATGTGTTTCATATTTACATACTTGCAATCAATTACCTGGACTACATGAAGTAGGATTTTCATGAAGGTTATTTGGGGTGAGTGACTGTTAAATCTCTGTTCACTGCTTTTTTTTTGTGCTCTTTTGTCTCTGAGTAGAGAAACAGTTGTGGATGCAGATCTGCTTGTAACAGGAGTTTGCTGTGGTTGCGTTTTGAGCAGAAGTTTGTTATTTTTGAACACGGCTCAGTGCCTGTTAGCACCCACATACCTCTGAACAGAAGCTGTGTATTAAGTTAGTCACCTAATAGTCTACTTTTCTGCTAAGTCTTTTGCCATTCCTGCTCTGAAACTTTGGGAGTATGCAGTTTTGGGTTTGCTAATTGGTCAKTCCAGCAAAATGGACTAGTTAATATGTGGTTACATTGAAGATAATTGTTGATTTATCAGTGGGCAGAAAATAGACTAAAAAACCATTTAAAATATGTTAATTTAAGAAGTGTTTATGCATTAGACATCTGATACCACAGAATAATTTGGGCTGGTGTGCTATATTCCTTGTAAGATCTAGTACTAACGGTAATGTTACTGAGATTTAAGCTGTTGTTGATTGTTAGTTTCTGAGTAGCATAACRACCAGATTTTGTTAAATATTGTAGTTGCAGGTCAAACAAACTACAGCATTTTAAAAGGATTGTTATTCCAATGATCACACAGGSTGTAGAAAATAATTAACACACACCACCTCCAACAAAACAGTATATGCTACAAGCTGTAGTATATAAGCTATCTATAAGCTATATTTTTTTTCAGTCTTTCATGTCAAGAAGTCTGTGCATTTGAAAATTCAGACAAACTGGACATAAAACTACAGATCTTGTTAGGTGTATATGTGCGTCTTTGTAATGTTTTTCAGCAATTTTTATATTGAAGTGGAGCAAAAGCAAGACCTGTTCCATGTGCTTCTGTTTTCCATTTGTTTTACACTATTGATTAACTAGCAAATTATTTCCAGTACAAAAAATCCAGCAGTAATACAGTAGTGCCACTAGAAGTCAAAGAGTAAAGCAGAAACATCTTTCTAGTAATCATCAGTTAAAGATTAATAGGAAGAGGTATTTCAAACTTTGSTTCAGAGTTTGATAGGACAGTGTAGCTGTATTTTCTGTTTTGGCTGTCTTTGTCAGTGTAAATCTTCATCTGGGTACAAATAGCAAAGATGGGGAAGTCCCTGGCAAAGCCCATGTCACCTTTTGGAGATGTGTTGCTGAAGCTTTGTGCTGGTAATGGTCCCTTGCCTGTGCTGGGCTGATGGGGGAGTTGTGTAACAGAGCCCCATTCTTGGTACCTTCCTGGCTGTTTCCATGTGCAGTCACTGCAGCCCTTCTGAGGAACTTTTAATGTGTATTTGGAAGCAATATTTTGCTTGTGTGCAGTGAACTTGAGGCCTTAGGGRCAGTGGGTTTGTTTGTGCTGATGTACACTGTACTGACTGTACACATGTGCTGGGAACACAGTGCTAATGAAAATGCAGCAAGTGTAGGAAATGCGTGGTGTATGTGCAGCCATGGGACAGAGGAAGGGCCTCATGAAATAGAGCCATTTGGAAAGGTCTGTGGGCCAGATTTAATTTTCCTGCTGGGTCATTGCTGCCTCGCCCTGTGACTTCTGTTGGCTCAGGTTACAGCTCTTGTGTGCTGGAAGCAGACTCCAGCCCTGATAACCGTCTGGGAGCTTACTCTAGGTGGTGATGTTTAAGTGAATGAAAAATAAGAGCTATAAAGCATGTGTCTAATGAATAGTCAGGTTCTTAAGGTTGTCATGTTGAGTGTTCAAAATAGGAAGTGTTTAATTGTGTGCCTGTACAATCCTGCTACTTTTTCCTTTTTGGTGCTTTATTACCATAGAATTTTTAGTTACATTAAGACTTGCATGGCAATATGTGGTCATGGTTAGACTGCTAAGTGAAAAATACTGATACGTTTTTCTAGGCCCTATCTTGACACTTCCTTTGTCARAGAAAATGTGGCTTTTTCACATGTTGTGTTTTTATTAACTACTTGATGCCAGTATTTAGATATAATGAAAACCCTTGAAGAGTACACTATTTTCATTCTGTTGTGAAGAAAGCTGTTTAAATTATTTTTGAAGTATGTAAGAAATTCAGGATTAATTATGAAGTTCATATAGCTTGTTGCACTTCGTAATTAGGCAAATGCATTAATTTTTTTTAATATTTATGCTTGTCAAATGAGCTTGTTTTCATAACTTGCTTATTTAATTTTTACCACTTGTTCATTTCTGTTGGGCAAGACTTTCAGGTCAACATCAAAATGCAGGGAGAGAAGTATGTACAAATCTGAAGTGAAATGGGATTACATACCATCAAACAATTTACTTCATTGCTGATGCCAAGAGATTATTTAGCATGAAAGAATACCAGTGACTTTTGTGTTTAGGAAGCTGGTCAGTTCTGAGGGCTTTTCTCAAGTGCTATTCCCAAACCACAAGATGTGTACACCTGAGTTTTTGAGAGGAGGTCCCATAAGTCTGTATGAGCCATGTTGAGCTGAAAGCATTTGGCTGTGGTTAAAACTGACTTGGAAAAAAAAATGTGTTGTTTGAGCCAGCTCGTTTCTCTAGTCAGTCTGCATCCGTTGTGGATTTGTGTGGCCATATGCTGGATCACTTGGTAGGTATCGAGGGAAAAACTTGTTGTGCCTGGAATTAGTGGCAGGAGTGCTGTGATAGGCATTCTGACATGTCTTTTAAAAAGCAGGGGAGKGGGGGATGAAAAGGACAGAGAATTTCCAACTATAAATGGAAATTAAAAACAACTGTATTTTAATACTTCAGTGGTAGCTTATAATAAAGTTATTCCCTTATAATAATAAATTGTTATTATTATTATAATAAAAAAACAGATACCTTTTTTGTCCCCTCTTGCAGCAGAACTCATCTACYCAATAGTTGAAGTATAATAGGACTTGTGCTTTGAAGCAGTTCTACATGTGGCTTTAATGTTACACAGTAGGTAATGTTTAGAGTAGTTGCAGTTCTCAGGATGAGTTTCAGTAATAAATTTCTTTCTTCCTTAGTGTATTTTGAAAGGAACTTTTGGTAAGACTGTAAGTTTATGATTTTTTTTGGGGGGGGGGGGAATTTGTTCTGTTTATTTGTTTGTTTCTAGAAGCAAACCATCCAAAAAATCAGTCTCCTCATCAACTGTCAGGTTTGTGTTAAAAAAAAAATAAATAATCAGTCTAGCAGCTTGGAGTTCTGAAGGAACAATTCAGAGATATTACTGCTTGTTTGGGGCTTCTAGGAAATACTGTATGCCCAAAGATAAAAATGCATTGTTCTTTCTGTTACTCTCTTACTCCTGAAAACTCATGTTAAAGAAGGAAAAAGAAAAAAAAAAAAGGAGAAAAATGTACTTTTATGTCAGAACAGAGGAAACAACCCTGGGGGTTTGCTGTAGATTAGACGGGAAATCACACTACAAATTGACCCCAGAACTTGAATTCCAGCTCACCACTTCAACCACAAGAGCATTTGCTCTTTTCTCTGCAGGCAGGCCACCCAGCTGAAAAAAGTACCTTTACTTGGGTGGGGGGAAAGCTGTGCCCACATCATTATTGGGACCTGGGTGAAAATTCCTTGTCCTGCAGCCCTTACAGCCAGAAATGTGCTGCTGGGCAGTCACTGCAGTTGGCAGTAGTGTGCATTCTCTGAGGAGCTGTTGTCGTCTTCTCTTGTGGTGGTTCATGTTTCTCCTGAAAGGCACATTGCATGCACTCTGGTCAATTCAGATGCAGCTAGAAGGTTTGTAGGAAAAAAAACAGTTGCAAAAAAGTTGTAAAAGTTTCTCCAGTAAGGGAGCAGTACCAACTCAGTGGAATGTTTTTTGCATTTGTAGATCTGTAGTTTTCTGTATTGTTTTAACCTGGTGCTGGAAAGTACAGCCAGAACAGTCACTTGAGTTACTAGTGCTGGAGGAGGAGTGTATGCTTCAGGAGAGCTGGGAAACTTAGATTTTATTTTATGCAAGAACTGCATATTCTAAAATCATGTCATTGTGACTTTCYGCACTTCTCACCCTGTTTACCTCATCCTAGTAGGACTGTCGGGAAGGCTGCTTTCTGCAGTGACAGCTTTAGTGCAGTGTAACATGTGCAGAGACTGAGATCATCTCTTCCCGAAGCTGTCCCAACCCTTCAGCCTATATTCAGTAGCAAAGATTGAGTTTCTTGTGTCAGATTAAACTGCTCTTCAGCTCCATCTACAGGGTTACATTGTCTGCAGGGTCCTGTCGGCAGGAAATGCACCAGGAGAGTATGCATGAATGGTAAAAAGGTCATGGTGGCTCTTGACATGAAGGACCTTCAAGGGTGGATTAGATCAAAGCAATGCTTGATAGGGTATTTCCAACAAGATCCCCTGAAATCTGGTCMCCTTTACCCTGGATGGATCTGGAGACAGGTGATGCTTGTCAGGCTGAGCATGCTTGGCATCTGCCTTGCAGGTGGTCGTGGGTGCCTTGAATGTGAAACATTTGCTACTGAAATTCTCTGAAATGACACCTGCCACTAAAGTGCAAACACATGTTCATGTCACATCACTGACTGTGGAGTAGGTATTAACTGGATTGCTCAACTTGCTTATTTTGCAGTATCAGAAAGGCCTGATACTGTGAAATATTAGGAGCATCCCATCAGAAACAGAAGCTGCTGCTTGTACTAGAACCAAGAGAGCAGAGGGAAATTCAGCAGTGTAAACCTGGTCTGCTAAAGGTGTATTCACAAGAACTGAGAGTAGAAAAATACTTTTAACACCTAACTTTTCTGTTTATGKCAGTATATGCAGCATGTATAGTGCAATTCACTTCCTAATGTGATACTCAGTTATTACGTGAAGTTTAGGACAAATATGTTTCTTAATTCTTTTAAAATTTCTTGGACTTTAAGCTCACAAGGACAGGTTTTTSCAACACTTCATGCATCAGCTCTATTTCATGCATCAGGATTTCACAAGCTTCTACAATAGAAATCATAGAATTTTTCTTCCACAAAAATGTAAGAGGTTTTTTGTGGTTTACATTCATGAGGTGCTTTTTAGCTTGCTTTTTATTCKTGATTTCTTGCGAAGTAACGTGATAGCCCTTGCATTTATGGTCTTGAACACAATAATTACAGATTTTCCTTAGTGGATGCATCCATGGAATACTCCAATTTAGCTATGCATGGAGTTTTGAGACACAGGAGACAGGTGGATATGACTGTTGTTATGCAGAAAATCTGTGGTGAAAGTAGATTGCTTGTTTCAGGTTTCCAGRGACTGATCAGGTGTTATCATTTTGTATCTCTCAGTGCCTTAGCAATTTATTTTGTAATATGGTACACAGAACAGGGTAAATGGCTGCTAGTGTTTCTGGATGTTGAGTGTGATATGGATAATAGAGAAAAACCAAGAACTCTACCCTCATGGAAGACCTAGTGGTTCTTATTTCTGTATTCTATTTCTCTGTTCTTTTTTTACTGATGATATCTTTTCATATACAGATACTTAATAAAAAGACAGGTTATCCCTTTGGAAAAAGAATATGTTTCCATCCAAAAAAATCTGTTTGATTATGGGCTAAATAAGTAACAGATTTCAAGATTTTAGGCAATATTAAGGTAAACATAAATTATTCTATTACTTTAGATAATTGAACTATCACCAGATAATGAGTAATGAGATGAGGRCAAGTTTCAGCATGAAATTTAGAAGTATGGTAATGAATTATGTGCTTTGTACCCAGTCTTAATAACTGTCGGRTGTTTTTCAGCTGAAATGTTTGTGTAGAAAGTGCTGACCCTTGGATAATTAGATGGACGCTCATTATWTTCCATATGACGCATGGATATCTGRAGCTTACAGTTCATATGCAGATGTGTCGGGTTGCTGCTGTTCAGTTSAGAAATGCATTCTTTGTGTAAGGAAGGCAGGTATGATCCTACTCGGCTTTTCCCGGGCTCCTGCATGCTGTGGGCACAGGGCTTGTTGCAGGGCAGTTCTTAAACAAGTACAAGCTGTGGCTGCTGGTTCCTGTTTCCAGCGTGCCAGCACTGCTGCCTGTGGCATGCCAGCTTCGGAAGCAGATCCAGGAAAGGAAAATGGGAGGAGGAAGGGAAAGGCTTCGTTTCTGGGTGTCTCCTCAGCCTATGCTGGCCTGCTGCCTGGCCTCATGGGCTCCCGTGCGGGCACAAAGGAGGAGCATTGGCTGGGACAGGGATCTTGGCAGCCTGTGCTGCTGTTGGCCTGAGCACCCGTCGTTAATGTGACACCAGGATCTGGCTAACAGTGTTGAGCAGGCTCGCTGCTATAATAATGTGATTTTAGAGCTTTTGACTTGTGCAAAGCGTGAGCAGAACGAATCTGTGCAAGTTACAGATGAATAGAAATCAAAGCAGAAACACCCTCATTCTTTTGTTTTTCAGAACCAAGCACTTTCTAATTTAATTTTAGGTAAGCTTGGTCTATGTTACTGTCTTTTATTGTCTGAACCATTAAAAAACAGACACAAGTAGAAATCCTATGTAGTGAAGGCAGTGGAGGAGTTGATTTTGGAACAGTATACATGAATTTTAATGATTTGAGGACAATGAGCCCTTGCAATTTGACTTGTTTACTCTGTTCCGGAATGTCTCTGAAGACATAAGATGGTTAGTAGCTCTAAGTAAAGCCACATTTAGAAACTGATAGCTCATGTTATTCAGATCAGTTAGATTCCAGGACTTTTAATCCTCTGAGATGTGGATTGACAATGTAACATTTCTTCAGACCTCTTGGACAGCTCTATATTTTCTTGATGTGACAGGTAATAATACCAATGCTGAACATGCTGGAGTAGCTGTTCTTTGCTATGGAGATGCAAARCATTATAGAGGTGTTGTGCGGGAACCTAAGCTGCTAAGCCAGTGAACTCTGCCTGACTTGCTTTTCTTTTCTTTCTTGTTTTTTTTCGGGTTGGGTTCCTGCCAGCCCTGGTGATGACAGGAAGAAGGGAGCTGGTGGAGGGTAGACAGTAGGAAAGGGCCATGAAAAGAAAGCAATAGAGATGGGAGAAGACACAAGAAGGTAGAGACAAATGTGAAGAGAAGGACTTGATGGATGGGGGTCTCAACTGAGAAGTTTCCAGAGCACTGCTTTAGATTTTAAGATATTGGTGATATCATGAGGAAAATTTACAATTCACCAAATTTTAAGACGGTTATGTTCTTTAATTAACTTTTCTCCTGGACATTGAAGGTGTCTAAGTAATTGGCTCTTAGATCACTAGGGAACATATCTTTCCAGTTAAAAGATCAACTTACATAATAAAATCTTTCAAGCATTTTCCAGTGTACAGTAAGTATAAAGAGATTGTTTTTTTGGCCCATTATGGGTARATGATTATGGAAGATAAGCTTTCAGTAGTGTGTCTGTTTCAGTTCTTAAATTKTCCTCTCTCTCATTTTACTGAAATAAAGCTTTCAGAATGTTTGCATAAACTATAAGCTGGTAAAATTTTATTAGAATCAGGACAAATCACATGTGTGCAGTTCAAGTCATGGATTTTGCTGCAAGGAATAAAACCACTGCTGACACTCTCTCTTACCTCATTTGTTAAAAGCAATATTTCTGTCATTCACTTGTTCTAGGCTTTGGACTGTGGAATTAAGAGTTGGCTCTACCAATTTGTAGCTGTGTCTTTAATTTGCCCATATGAAATACCCTTCATGATCTTTTCAAGCAGGCTTTCAAAATATCACTTCCGTGTTCCATTGATCAATTTTATACTTAAAAAAACATACAAACATCTGAACTGTAGGGAATACATGAGGCTGGCTTTCTGTGGAGCAGTGCAGCGTGCTAGCAGAAAGCTGAAATGGAAATTGTCACCTCTACTAATTTTGCATGGGGAAGATTTCAGCGTAACTTGGGGTAAATTTTCCCTGCGCCTATTTTTTTTTTTTTGAGTTGCTGTAGTTGAGTAGCAGTTCTGAGGAGTAACACTTGTTTTCCTGGTGGTTGGGTAGGAATTCCTGTGAGAGGAGCCATGCTGCCTGTGGCTCTGCATATCTGGGTGAAAGAAGGGGAACATTATTTGACTTCTGGAAAACAGCTCGGTCTGAGGGTTCTGAAAAGAAGGCACCATGGTGCATGCAACAGTCTGAGCTGTGCTTCAGCTCACAAGGGAGAACATTTAGTGAGGAGTTCCTTTTTAGACATAAAGTAGGTAAAAATAAGTAGTAGCTGAATCTGTAATGCTTTTATAAAGTTTTAAGATTGGGAACTTTGTATATTTGGAAGTAGGCTACTTTAAAACATCAGTGCAGTTTCTCAAGTTAAAAGGTTGAAAATAAAAAATGAAGAAAGGTGCTATAATGTTATAAAAGGGTATGGTAACAGCACTTAGATCCAGCCTCCAGGCCTCCAGAATTAAATGATTGCAGCTTTTTTAAAAGGAAACTTGCTGCCTTTTTTCTCAAAACTATGTCTTTATTTCACAGCAAGCCAGGGCAGAGCAAGAAGAGGAATTCATCAGCAACACTCTATTTAAGAAGATTCAAGCTCTGCAGAAAGAAAAAGAAACCCTCGCAGTAAACTATGAAAAGGAAGAAGAATTTCTCACTAACGAGCTCTCAAGAAAACTGATGCAGGTAATTGGTGTCTTTCCTGATGTTTCTCCCAGGAGCCTCAGGACTGACTGGTGACTGAACTTTTGTGATTGCATGACTGCACTCWGAGGGAAGTGGTCAGGTTATAAAGATGACACTTGATAAAAGCAAGCTACAAGAAGTGTAGTGAGTAGCCTTTTTTTAACTTGTTGCTTTAGAGTTTGCATCTGCAAATTCAGCTTTGAGAGCCTGCAGGTTTGTATACTGATTCAAAAAATGGGTGTAGCCTGCAGTAAATATTAACTGTCTTCCAGACAAGAGTTACTGATTGATTTAAAACGTTAGTGAAACACACTTTTTTCCTGGAGTATTTGATATTTAACAGGAGTCCTGAAATATTAAACTTGATATGCAAGAACATGCAGCGATGCTTGAAGGAGACTTTTTCTGTGAGTTTATCCATACTTTTAACAAAACAATTGCTTCTGTTGAATTAAAACACATCAGTTTGATGATAAAAGTAAAAAGTTGAAGATGCTGGGACAGTTTGTGGCAGAKAAACTTCTTTTCTTTACCCAAGTTGCTAATTTTTGGGAAGTGGATAAATATTTGTTGGACGTGTTGTCCATGCTTGCTRTGTTCTCACAGTCTTGCCTAAATGCCTCCTTTTGGTCCCTGTAGGAGACATGGTACTAAGTTAGGGGAATCTTTAGTGTGATCTGCCTGAGCTTWTTTCATGCCATTAGTTCTGAGCTTCGTCATGAAAAACCAGGCACTTTAAAAGAAGCTAATTTGTATGTTGAAAGCATTGCTGTGTTCTGCAGCTGGAGACTGAAGGCATGTTTAGCCCTGCAGTTAGGAAATACAGTGTTTGGAAACACCACTAGAGCTAATCCCATCTGGCGCTTTTGTTACAGAAAACTGGGCCTTCTCTCACTTTGTCTCTTTGGTGCCTGTTATCACACAGGAAGCTCAGCAGCAAGATAAAATATCCCTTACGTGGTATTACTATTTCCCTTTGCTGTTCTTGAGGACTGACAAGAATGTTTCTGAGTAAGAGACACGTTGGCTTTCTAAGTCATACATTTTCATGAAAAACAGACAAGCAGATGGCAGTAAAATAAGGGCATCAACTGTTCTTTTCTAATTGAAGTAAGATGTGGATATCACTATAGAAAAAGCTTTCCACTGGAGTCTCTTGCAGTAAAGGGAGAAATATTATGTTGAACAATGTTGTGTAATTGAAAGGCAGATGGAGAAATCTGTTACAGAACCAGCTTATATGGGACTGTACTATACACTGTAAAGAGGAAAGTAAAATTTCCCTTTAAAAGTAAAAGCATGAATTACACCTGATTTTTTGAAGGGTTTTGAAGTCATATAATGACCTTGCACACAAATTTGTACCACGAGTTCTGCAGCAACTGAATTGTTGTATCTAGTAATTGCTTCAAATATGCTTAGCCTTTTCTCTAGAATTCACATTRAATTATTTTGACAGGTTTTTTCACTATCTCTAACATTCTTAAAATGCTGAAATTATGCAAAATAGATTCACACATTACAAAGAGAAATATAAACTTCTTGCCGACCTAAAAGTATTATTTTCATTCTTTTTTGCTATGGACTTTCAGAAGCTGTCCTTTGAGTGTTGCCCCAGATTAAAGAAAAAGGTAACAATACTGTTCTCAAAGTGGCCAAGGGTTTGCTTGGCTCTTGGTAATGTATGAAACAATGCAAGGGCATTGTGCTGTCCATTGGAAACCCTTCAAGGGTGCAATTTATTATCATTAGTGAGAGAAAGATTCAGAGAATCATCTGAAACAGAGTGCAGACATGAAACTGAAGTTATKATCGCCTTTTATACAGCATCTGGAGAGAATCCTCAGTTCTGGATTCAGCATTATCACATAAGTATTACCCAGCTTTCAGCAGGCAAGCTGCAGTGTTCTGCTTAGAGAAAGCTGTATAATGTAGCTACAAGAGTGTGGARGGAACCTGCAGCCTTAGATTTCATTCCATGTGGCCTTCCTGTAAACACCATTTACAGGATTTACACCATTTACATGATTATGTCAACCAGAAGATTTTAAAATACAGCAATTCATAAGGGCACCTGTCTTCCAAACTGTTCATCCTGAAGCTGCGTAATTTCTCTCAGCACCATTAGGTAGCARTTTTTGCAAGTAAATGGTGAGTTTTTCCTCTATCTGAGTATTAACCCAGCTGACTTGAAGAAGAGAATAGCTGTCATCATCCTTGTGGTGGTGTTGGTGGTTGTGCCTATGAGGGGTGAGTGGCATGGTATTGCTTGGAGGTTCACCTGAAAACTTCAGTGCACAGGAGAGATAAGGGTTATATCAAAGCTCCTCCACAAGGACAGAGCTGAGACTTGGTTCCTTTTGTGGCCTGTGTAGAGGCAGCAATGCTGTTTCTGTTAAAGGCATAGGCTGCGAATGTTCTTTGGGATTAAACTCTTAATCTCTATGTTTTCCAATCAATGTTAGTCTGACTTGGAACTAGATTTTCAACATTCATGCTGTCAGCATAAAATGGCTTCCTGCTTTTTGCATTAATAAGGGAAAAAATGCCTATAAATATGTTGTTTTGTCTAAAACTTTGCATTTTGGAACAGAGAGGTGCACTTCTGCTAAACTGCATATAATTTTGACTCTCAATTTTCCTAGTATTTACAGCTCTGTGCCTGTGTTAGAATTACTGCCACATTATTCTGTTGAAAGCCCCCTAGCAGAGGGCCTGTTTTTGTGGAGCCTGTGCATTTGTTGCTTTGTCAGGCCTTTGTTTGTCMCAGTTGTAGGGGCTTATGCCTTGCATTGAGTCTGGCCTCTGGAATGAGCTCCCAGAAGGTTAAAGCAYTTTAAATGTGGGAGCTGCCTGCCAGAGCTGCAGCGCTCCTCCTCACAGCCAGCCAGAATCTCCCAGTTCAGCACCACATGTGTTACTGTTATAAAACAATGAGTGACATCAGGTTTGCAGTATCATAAGAAATTAATATTGAGCCCTTTTACTATATGCCACACTGAGTCTACAAAGACACAGTAGCACATAAAAGAACRTGTTCTCAGTGTAATACTACTAGCTTTTTATAACTGTCTAGCATTTGCTTTCATTTCCTCTACAAGCCAAATGAATAAATGTACAATTTTATTAGATTAATTTCCTTTGTTTAACATAATTATTAATTTTCTAGTTTGAATGTTGCAGTAAAKAAGGAGCACATGCATCTTAACAGAGATTTTATTGTAAACTAAAGCTTTTTATCATGTTCATCCTTGACAAAATTCTTATAGGCCTTATGTACATTTACTATATCTTCTTGTGTACTTCATGTAATTGTATTTTTGTTTACCTGATGAAGTCTCTGGAAAGCTTGTAACTATTTCTCAATCCTTAGTCATTATAGAACGGTAGCAGTGTTTTGGAGAATATCATTACGAGTGTTTTGATGCAGGCTGTGTTCTTGCAGTGGTGGACGTGGATGTGTTGAGTGACTGCTTTGAAATTTAAAGCAGAAAATCTTAAAAATTAATCTTTTGTGAAACAAGACTGCTCCAAAGAGAAATTTATTTTTAATATTGTTTGATCTTACAAAGTCAGTTACTTTAAATTGTACACCAGTCCTTTTCAAAATCGAATTCAGATTTTTTTCAACACCCTTGTATTTTTGGAAGTGCAAATTGGTCCAAATAAATATCTGTCCTTGAAAGTGAGATGTTACAACACACCAAGATAATAGCATGATATGTAGTCAGGCAAGTTAAGTAATTGAATTTCTGTACAGAAATGTTTCTTTTGCAAGGCTGATTCTTGACAATTCTTTAAAAAATTCCAAGTCTGTAAACATTAGCTATTACCCTTCCTGCTCACCAGAATACCACGCGTCAGCTCAAGGATGCAAATGGGATTGTGCGGAATAAACAGAGCCAGCTCATCTATCATGTATTTGATGAACATCTGGAAAAAACAGGAGGCAAACTGCTGATACAAATTTGTTAATAAATAGGTTTTCAGGATGCAGCAGAGGAAGAAGTGGACAGCTTTTGAGGGCCTGGAATACTAAAAATAGACTGTGCAAGGTCATGGTCTGGGGGATAAATGAGGGCTGGTTTTTTAAGGGGACACTTCATCCATTGGCTCCATTACTTCATAAAAACACTTTCCACTATCCCAGAAGTAAGCTAGTACAGTAAGGAAGGAAGAKAAATATTGTATCAGGACACTTGTTTCTGCAGAGAGAGTGTGTTGCTGTAGTTGTTCAGCATTTAAATGAACTAAGGCACACTCTCCTGCTGCTAAGCTTTGTGTTTGATGGCCCCATTCTCACTTCAAACTAATCACTGTCTCTCTTGCACCAAATCCATGTCTAATCTTACGTAGTTGAAAATTCTCCTTCAGTTTTTATATGCAGTTCAAGGTCTGTAAGACATTGGCATTAAAGTGACGTGTTYTAACATTTAGCTGGCAGGTATATCTGTAGACCGTTGTTACTATAATTGCATGTAATTAAAAACAGTTGGAAAAGACTCTCTTACTTTACCAAGTGAAGTAAACACTATCCACCTGAGTTTTACCAGTGGACATTTTTTCATTGTTAGCAGTTCTGTTCTTCAGCGTTAAGGTTTTAGCAATAATTTGATTTTGGTTGTTTTGGTTTGTTTTTGTGATCAAGGAAATAAAAGGGAAAAATTATTTTACCCTATATGAGTGACAGATACCACTCATTGTATTTTGGGGGTTTCTCCCTCTTTGTAAAATGAAGCCAATATTGTCTATTCTAAGAGTTTTCTATTCTGCTGTTTAAATTGTGAAAAATAAAATCTCAGCAATGACAAACCCTGAAAACACAGTTAARCCCCAAACTTCTCCCATATGTATGTTGCCAAATAGTTGCTGTCTGCCTAGTGCTCTTCATGCTTGAGCCTTTTGGCCCTGATCTCTCTGCCAGGCTGCACTTCACAGACCATTTTGTCTCTAAATAGCAGCCAAAGGAGCTGCATTAACGAATGAGCAATCTCAGCCTAATTCAAAATCAAAGTATATTCCTCCACTGTAGCTATCCAACCTTGATTTGTGTCCATGACTGCAAGGTATGTCTCYATTTCCTCAGGTTTCCTCGCACATTTAAGCACTGTGATCTTACAGATTGTTATGTGCTAGCCAGAAGAACTGGCATAGAAAATAAGCAGGTGGAAAAAGGTGCCTGCAATTTTCAGTGGATGATCAGAACRCAATGTAATTACACCATTGTCTTTCAGTGACATTTGCTTTTCCCTGAGTCAGATTCACGTGTCTGTACCATGGTGCCAGTCACACTATTTTATCCACAGGAAGACTTGGATCCCTGTTTCAGGGGAATTCTACTCCAAGTCATACTTTATTTTAAAATTAGGAACATTTTTATTATTTTCATCTGCTTGAGAGCCTTGAGAGTTAAAGATCTTTTTTTTCTACTGGACATACTAAATAATAAAAAAAATCCCTTCTCTATTAAGATGTGTAACACTAATTTGAAATAACCAATATTTTTATGTCATCAAAACAGTTTGATTTTGATAGCATAGGAATATAAATTTTGTTGTCGTTTGCAAACTTGTTGCACAGCAATTTCAGTAGTATTAGTTCAGTCATGATTTTAAGCCTTTCAGCTGCCAGGGAGAAGGAATTGTTAAGACCTGTATTTTGTGCTTTGGATGCTCTTGAGATGATGCATGTAGATTAAAATTAATGCTTTTGTGGACATTGTGATAGATTTTTTACTTTTGACATGTCTATAATGCATTATATATAGCATATAAAATGCCTTATTTTGATTTGACTTAAATCAGCTATTGGAAATGTAGTTTTATCTGCTTTGTAAATATGCAACCGTTAAATATGCTCCTTTTTGAAGGGCAGTTGGGTGTGTTGTGCGTTTTGAAGTCTTATGAAAAGCATCAGTAGAGAATTTAACATGCAGTAGGAATAAATGTGTAAATAAATTTATAAAAAGTGCCTAAGGTCATGCTTTTATTTGTGTGTTTAAAATATTCTCATGTCTCCTGAATTTTTAGTTGCAACATGAGAAAGCTGAACTGGAGCAGCATTTAGAACAGGAACAGGAATTTCAAGTGAACAAACTGATGAAGAAGATTAAAAAACTGGAAAATGATACGATTTCAAAGCAGCTCACCCTGGAGCAGGTAAATCCTTCATTTCACCATTATATGACTGTGAAAAAACCAAGTCCTCCATCTGAACTAAATTTGATTTAATTTTCTAAGTATGTAAGAAACTRGGCCGTATTGAGACTACAAAAAAGTCAGTTTGACTTTCAAGGGAATAGAAAAGTAATGTAATTTATTATGAGAAACTTTGAATAGTTTTTTTTCGTGGCYAATATAACTTTCAGTAGCCTTTCTGTGTGCCTTCATGTCTGCTGGACAGTAACGACTTTTGCAAATGCAGCTTTTTTGTAAATAATGCTGCTTGTTGCTGTTCATCAGCTTCCACTCATGCTGCTGGTGAGAAAGACTTCTGATGGTGGTTAAGCACAGGAGTAAATGATCTGTTTGTGGTCTAGCTGTGCTGTAGGTCACCTTCTTGTGGCAGCTTGGATAGCACAGCACTAGAACTGAGTTTCAGCTGTGTGGGTTCTTGAGGTTCAACTCTGCTCAGATCCCTTTCTCCCTAGACAGTTATGAAGATTACAGAGAGAAAACAGCCCATGTTTGGCTGTGTTTCAGCTGGAACTTCACACATTGGGACTGCTCTTATGTCTAATYTTAGGTATCTGCATCAAACATCTCAGTGGTGTTACTGGGAGACCTTTTGACTTAAAAGGCAGTCTGATGAAACCTGTAGGCTTGTTAAAGGACTTCAGATTTTCAGGCATGTGGAGGTCTGATAATTCAGTTGGTGTATATGCAGTGCATTAATTCTGTGATTTCTTCTGCTGTGGAACTCTTGTTGCTGGTAATYGGAATTTCTACCAGTTTTTTATGATTCTCCTTTTCTGTTATCGTGGATAAATTAGTTAATGGCTATCTAAATCATCAGATGATTTCTCTTGATTCTTATGGTAACATTCTGTATGGACACACCTATGGAACAAATAGAAAAATGGAAAGATGGGATTATGTAGTAGATAACAAATCCTTACGCAGCATGGAAATTAGCATGAGGTTGAAATAACTCTCTTAGCCACAAGGTGGTGGTGGCTGCCACTTAATCAAAATGCAAAGTAAGCTTAACATACTAAGCTGTTGAAGTCTTTGAAATGTTAGCATAAACCACAGCTGAAATTTTCTTGGTGTTTCGTTTGTATCATTGTTCTGGATAGACAGACTTCTGAAATCACAAAATTTGAAACTTGTTGCTMCATCTAAGTGTTAATGATAGGTTGTTCAAAAAGCATAGATGCACAAAGGTCTTTAATAATCTAGCTTTTAAAACTTTGTTTGTGAAGATGTTAAAATCTGGCTGTCAGTCTTGCTTAGAAGTTCCATATGTACTTATATGTAATTCACTGTATGCCTTTGTTTTCTTTCACAGTAAGGTGTAGGAGATCTCAGGTTACTTTGGGTTTCAGCATGCTTTCTTCCCTCTCACTAATTAAAAACGCTGATTGTGCTAATTAACCAGCTGAAGCTGCAGCCTTGGGGCATGTGCTGTACCTAGCAAGAAGCAACCCAAAGTCATCAGGAGAGCCATGTTGCCTTTATTTCACAAAAAGGGAATTAAGGAGGAAGGGTTGCCACAGTCTGCAACACAGCCTTCAGAACACCTGTTAAACAGGCCTTGGAAAGAGTACTCCAGCAATGCTTTGAGCTGGGCTACATTGAGATCTTTCACTAATCAKTGAGCAGATAATTGCAGCATGTGTTCACTAAACTGTTGTTATTAAAATAGAGAACATGAATTAGCTCTGCTTTGTGTTCTTTCTCCTTTGCTTTTTTTCATCTGAACTGATTATGCCACAGGTGAGCAATAGGTAGCTGGTTTGTGGCAGGGATTGTTGCATAGRATATTATTCCATAATAAAAACTAAGTTTGATCTTAGGGTTCAAATGTGACCTGAAATAATTTTTTAAGTCAGCTTGAAGTCAGCAGAGCATTCTTCTCTGAAGGCAAGTGGTGAAGAAATTTGCAGCATGTGACTATTTTATTAACTGAATGGCTCAGTTAAAATGAGCAATAATGTTCTGTGTTTCAGTTCAGTGGCTTGATAGGAAATTAATTGCTGTCAGTATTGCCCGAAGAGGCCAAGTGTGTGTAGTCTTGCTGTTACTATTTTTAATTGCTTTTCTGTTTCATACAGTATAGTGAGAAAATAGAATTGCTGCAGTTAGGAGATGAAAAATAACAACTAAAATGCTAATAAGCATGTATGTCCGCTTTGAAAGGAGAAGAACATGAGGTGTGTAAAGTCTTCAGGAAAGAATTTCTTGAAGAGCAGCAGAAGATTAAAACTGCAAAGGGCACTCTGGAGATGAGAAGCAGAGAAGTAAAATTTGGGGTAGTGGAATGGGCATACACAGAGATCAGCATTTTCAGCTTTGATTGATTTGGAARACCTCCATTTCAGGAGGGAGAAGTTGTACTTTTTAATAAGTTGTCAAGTCAGTTTAAAAAGCAATAATACAGCTAAAAACTGATGTTTTAGCTGCATTTTGAGGTAACTGCATGTGTGAAGAAACACAGGTGGGTGGTGAGGAAGGTTAAAAGGAATTTTACTCTTCCTCTGAAAGGAAGGTTAAGGTATGAAAAGCAAGCAATGCTTCCTTGTTTCCCTGTTTTACAGTCAAAATTAAGTGTTGTTTGATTGGAATGTAACTGTGCACCCATGTAGARTGACACTAGTATTGACAGAGCTGCTGGCTTGGTCCTGAGCATAATCTCATCCTGCTTATTTTAGTTCMGAGTATTACCACATTTCTAAAATAATTATTGACTGGAGTACATTTCAAAGCGCACCTGAAGCTGCCCAGTACCAATACACCAGTTCCTTAAATTCACAGCTCTGAACAGGATGCTGCTGTTGCTTCTCCTGTAGGTTCAAGGTATTCTTCCTCCAAGCTTTAAAATCTTGATGGAGGAGCTGGGCCAGCACTCCTGACCAGGCAGGAAAGATACTTGTTTCCAGTATATTTTCATACTGCTGGAAATGTGGAATTCTAGATCTGTTTCACAGCCTGATTTCTTTGGTGTTTGTGGTGCTTCAGGGCACAACACAAGATTCATTATATATTGTTGCTGATGGTTTGACTTTCCCATTGTGCACACTCACCTATATGCAGATTTATAATTAATGGACTCCACTGCCTTGGTGATGGTTACTATCATGCTAAATGTAATCTTAGATTTTTCAAATCCAGGCTTATAAATAATTTACTCTTGTTTTCAAATTCCTGTGTGCTCTTCTTCCTACTATTAAAAATAAGGGTTTTTTTCATTTGTGTGTTTTTGTGGGTTTGTTTGTTGCTAGATCAATAACATAGTTGTATAAAGACTAGGTGAGTTTAAACCATGCATTGAAATGATGAAAAAAATATTGCTTCAGAGGTCATGACCTGCATTCACACTTTTTTCTTCATGTGGTTATCTAGATACCTGTGCAGTGTAGTGGAGATCTGGGTTTTGGTAATGTAGAAGCACTGTGTGCAGATTCCAGGACATTTTCTGTGGTTTCTTCCCTCTGATTGTTCCCAGCCCCAARCATTGGCCACACTGGCTAAGGAGCCCTAAGGCCCTGTGCTTCTGGGGCTGAGCCCTTTGCTTTCCTACCACTCCACCTCCAGCCATGTGGGGAATGAAGTGTTGATCAGGATCCAAATTCCCATCCTTGTACTGAAGCTGAAGCATGTTGCTTCTGACTTGTCTTTTATTGARATGTAAGTTCCCTCAGCTGTTAATGTACATCTGGAAACTCAGACATGGAAAGATTTGCCAGACAGTGTTTCTTTTTCTAAGTGTGTTCCCTGTTATTTATCAACATGTGTCTGCTTCTGTGTATAGTAAGTAATTCTTCTAACCTTTAAAGGAAAAAGTTGTACATTCATTAAACTTGCACTGGTACCTGAAGTGTGTGAGTTGATATTTTCTTTAGATTTCTCAGTATTAATTTGGTGGTTAGCACTGACAGTTTACAGATTTAGATGCTGCAGTAGCCCTTCAGTAATGCAGTAGATGGAAATCACTTTTTTCTCTTTTCAGTCTTTCCATTTCTAATATGAGATTATTTGCCCAGCAGACAAGTGGCATTAACTAAGGCTTGGCTGGGAAAAATGCCTCCATGCTATCATCCACCTGTAAAGGTGTTGATCTATTTCAAATACTTCATCATTGCTAACTTTGGGTTCAGCTACATTGCTACTGAATAAATTCAGCTGTGCCTCTTAATATTCTCCTGTATTACTAATGCTTGCATTGTATTTCTACTTAAACATGAATAATAGGTCTCTTCATGTGTGGTTCTACATTGTATCTTCTTTTATTAACTTAAGAGTAGAAGGTGCTACATTATATGTTTTATTAACCTGTAGTAGAATCAAGAATGTTCACACAGTAAGGGAACATAATTAATGTCAAGTTAAGCTTTTACTTTTACACAGCCTTTGCTAAGATTGCATTTGTTTTGCTAGTAAGGATTGATACAGTAACACTTAAGGTAGTTCACATAATGTTTTCTGTGCTATTTTTATTGTGTYCTTTATCTAACACAAGGCACACAAAGCAAGCATGGCTTCTCTTCCATTTCTGGTTTACTTAACTGATTCTTCCACTAAAAAAGTCGAAAAATTTTCAAGAAAATAAATGCTGGTGTAGTGAGCAGTGAATTCAGTTTGAATTTCATGGATTCATGGAATAGGTGATGTCTTTGAATGGGTTTGTCATGTCATCAGTGCCTGTGTGTCCAGGGTTCATGCTCCTCCTTACTGGCCAGAGACAAGCTCTGTGAGAAAAACTTGTGTTAATTAGATAACAGCCATGGAACCACTGAATCTCTTGATTTTTCCAGTGCATTGTGCCTTAATTTTGTCTCTTCTTCCCCATCTCCTTGCTCCTGTAGAGCATTATGTAAAACAGTGTTGTTGGAGCTTTATAATGACAGTTCCTTGCAAAAAATACATGCCCATCATTTTTCCTAATTGTTTTTCCTCTCCAGCTAAGACGTGAGAAGATTGACCTTGAAAATACCTTGGAACAGGAACAAGAAGCACTAGTGAATCGTCTCTGGAAGAGGATGGATAAACTTGAAGCAGAAAAACGGTTTGTCTTGTTGCTCTGGATTAAATATTTTCATCTCTGTCCTACAAGAGTTGTCTGATCTGTGAAAATCTAGAAGCTATATGAGTTGTAAAGTTCTTGTTTACATGATGCTTCATCATTGATTTCCTAAAGTAGATAAGACTAATATAAGAAATTACCTGGGAAAGCTTGAAGGAATTTATTGAATTGTTTCAGCTGCTGATAGCCTCTTTTTAAAGCTTTTGGGTTGTGGTCAACTTTATATTCATGGTATTTTACTGTATTTCTTATTTGAGAAGCCCTTGTTTTTTCCCTGTCTGCTTAAAGGAAACTTCTCAGTGGTGTGCACTCATGTCATTGAGAATTCCCAATGCTGTTTTAGTAGAAGTTAAGACAGTGACTATATATTCCTGAACAGCTAAAATTAAAAATATCTATGAAAGCAACCACCTCTTAAAGATTATAATACAAAAACTCAGTTTGGGGAGGAAGTAGGAGAGAATAATGAYTAATGATGATGAATACCTTATTTTTTTCTACATGTTTAAATACTGTTATGTTAGTGTGACTCTCTGAGTCTTGGCAGGGGCTTCAGAAAACACCTGAGCCTGAATAAACTGCAGGTTTTGTAGTTTTATTTTACAGAGCCCTGCTGTGTGGCAAGTGATCTGAAGAGCTACATGTGGTAAATTCATAGCAGGATGAGSCTTTGGTAGGATTTTTGTGTATCTTAGTTTTAAAGCCTTCATTAAGGCAGACCATGTCAGACTGTGCCCCTTCCTATGAGGAGCTGTAGTGGACTCAGACCCTGCTTTTGTATGTTTTTTATGGTACACATGAATACTACACCATGCARAATGTTGGTCTTGTGTAGTGCTGACCCTGCTCTTGAGGGCAGAGTTGAATCTGGCCTATCAGCATGTTCCTTAGAAAGTTTCGTGTATTCAGACTGGAAAATACTTCCTATGTGATCTCCAAAAATCATCATGTAGGACATATATTACCTACTATGTACTTATTTCTTAAAAGAAGTTCATTACTCCTGAATTTAGCATCAGATATTTGAAGTATTTGAACCCATGATTATATGGAACACCTTAGTACCTTCCTTGTTTGGAAATGAAAAAAAGAAGGGGAGTCTATTTGACTGTCCTTCAGAAAATGTCTGTGAAATTCTTTTGGTGGCGGTGAAATGGAGAAATGCCTGTGTTTCAAGGTAGACATACTTTACTCATCATTAATCTTCATTAAATGTAAAAACTKGTAAGATATTGAATGAATTTGCTTTGCAAACGTTTTGTGTARTGAGTAACATTTGAATGCAAGACTGAGGTAACTATATAAAGTTGARAATTTGTTTTTCTCAAATTATTTGCAGAAATATTTAGGAATACCTGGATATGTTGGAAAATCCATCTGTACTACAACAACAAATCTTACCTTTTTTATTTTGAATTAAAAACTAAACGGTTTAACTCCTCCTGAATTTATCTCCCCCAAAACAGTAGTTAAAATAAAGCTACATACCTGTCAGAATCCTTACAATGGTTTTCTGGGGGATATAAAAGGTTTTCTTTTCATTAGAATGGAAGGTAAAATTTGCACTGTTTTTCATAAAGAATTTTGCAGGAGAAGTTAGACCAGCCGGTATCTGCTCCACCATCACCCAGAGACATATCAATGGAGATAGACTCTCCAGAAAATATGATGAGACATATCAGGTTCTTAAAGAATGAAGTGGAGAGGTTAAAGAAACAACTGAGAGCTGCACAGTTACAGCGTGAGTAAACAACTTGTTTCAAATCTTTTAAAGTTTGTGCAATGTAAGATTTTTAGATCTACTTTCTTGGGTTTGAATTTAAGGTAGAAATGGAAAAAAATGGGCTAGGTTGGGATTACCAGATTTTCATAATTGCAGTATTACTGCTTGTTGATGTTTTTATAGTTTAGGGCAGTTTTTTAGCTTTACTAGAAGGATGTCTGAAAAAAAMCCTTGAATATTTTGTGCCAGAAAAAGATGTATCTCTTTTTTCTTAGAGACTTAGCAGTATTTCAGCATACAGATTTTTCAAAATATGTTAATGGCCTACTTTATAGGAGTAATGTTGCAAATTAAGAATTACTCAAAAGAATTAACAGCTGGCAAAATAAAGGTCAGCTGTATATAGGAATTCCACCTGTTAATGATTGTAGCAACCTGAGGCAGGTGCTGCACAGTATAGCAGCAGGAATTTACTGTGTCCTTTCCTATGTAAGATGGCTTTGAAGCATAAAGAGCTGTGTAGAAGTTGTGTTCCTGTTGTGCAGGGCTGGAGCCTCTTGCCCAGCAATGAAACCTGGGTTTTGCCCTGCCTTCCCATGAAGGGAAAGGGAGCACACAGGCTCAACTGCCTGGAGGCTGCTGGCACCTTCCTTTGAACTTTGCTGTGCCAGTGCTTCATTCCTTCCTGCTGCATCTAAAATTCTCATCTGAGTGGCAGCAGTTCTGCCTGGTTCCTARTCAGTAATATTACACTGCTGTTGAGAAGTGAGTAGACACCACACAGTCAGAAAAATTTGGGCAAATGCAGGACAGGCAGTATTGTCCCACTCTGGCTGGATGGGCTAACTGGAATATTTCAACCCCCTTTTGGAGAAGGAGCTTGCCAGAGGCAGTGGCCTTCCTCTTAGACACAGATGATGGATCAAGAGTGCTCTTTTGCAGAGACCTTGTGCACAAGTTTGTGTATTAATAATTTGTGGCTGTTAAAAGAAGATAAGAACAGCTAATCTTTGTACTTGCAAATTCTGCCTGCAGCCTTTGCTTACTAAAGTTCAGAACAAGAGCAAGGCCTTAAAGTACTCTTGGTGCAGATCCAGCCTAATTAATTTCATTTCAAGTATCCTCTATTTTTAAGTGGTTTCTTTTTGAACTACTGTGATTKTGAGTTAAAGACTGAAAGCATTTAAATTTAAATTCTCTTAGAAAATAAGGGCTACATTTAAAAGGACTCTTTCCCTTTGTGAGCAGGTCAAACAGAACTGTCGTACAAAGAGCAGAGCTGGTAGGAACAGTGGAGGTACCAGCCTGCAAGCAGAAGATGAAACTGAAATACAGTTGTCAGATTGGTGTTTGCAATACATGACCATCAGAGGACCTCTAGTATTCTTAAGTACTTAATAAAATCTGCTTATGAAACTCTGATACTTGTATTACTTTTTTTATTTCTGAAGCACTTCTAGGAACTGGTTTGGTATGGTAATAGTGTAGAGTAAGTGACACTGTTACATTTAGAAGTGATATTTCCACAGAAGAGAGATAAATCACACGTTAATAGGATAAATCACACGTTAATAGTTTGAGAACAGGTTTCTAAAACAGGAACATTCTTTTCATTGAAGGCTGCTGCATAAAGGAGTGATGACAAAGCATGATGAATTGTTTTGAGTTTTCTTAATGTCAGCGATTTAACAGTAAACTTTATCAAACATTACAAAATCTCAGAAAACACACTGTGCCATAAGTCTTCATCGTATATTCCATTTTATTTAAAAATAATTTGTCACAATACTTCATAATTTGACTTTATCACTGTAAAGAATCYGTGATATCTGACCATTTAAGTGGTGTTTGCTGAACTTCTATACACGTGACAACTCAAATTGCCCTTTGATGTACAGAGTACATCAAATGTACACCAAATGTACTTCAAAGTCAAATGTATGTTGACTTTTAACATTAAAATTTAATACTGTTTTACTGTGAGTMTTTTAATATTGGTACATACCCTGCTGGACAGTTTCAGTGATAAGATGTGTAATTGAAAGARTGCTGTAGAATATATGTAAGGTATCAATTTTAATACAAGATTGAGTTTTGAGTTTCAGAACTTGTGTTGTGCTTCCTCCTTCAAAATGAAAATACACCTTTAAAATAATTTATTCTGTGTGTTACAGGAAAATCTTTGTAAATGGGGAATAACATTATTCCATGGAGCAGGAAACAGTAATTTTTCTTGGTGGTTTAAGTAATGTTTTCTTCATGATTTTTTTTGCTTTTTGATTTTATTTAAGTAAGTACTTTTTGTTTGAGATGGTAGTTTTTTGTTTGGTTTTTTTTTTTTTTACATTTTATTTTCAAATTTAATGTCAAGCAATAGTTTTTTAGCAGCTACTGTTCTGAATTAGGCTTTGAACTAATGACTTAGAAGTGAAAAATTTGAGTGATCTATCCTGAGCATTTTCTACACCTTCATCTTTAAGTATTGAAGTAAAACTGGGCACAATCTACTTGGCTACTGAAAAATTGAATTTTAATCAACATTTAATAAAATTATGCATTTCAGATTCAGAAAAGATGGCACAGTATTTAGAAGAGGAGCGACATATGAGAGAAGAAAACTTGAGACTTCAAAGAAAATTACAGAGGGAAATGGAACGTAGGGAAGCTCTCTGCAGACAACTATCAGAAAGTGAATCCAGCTTGGAAATGGACGATGAAAGGTTTGTTGGTTTTTGTTGGCTATCCAGATATGTTGGCATGAACTTACTTTATCAATATTTATACTACTTTTGGAATATTACAGAATAATTATAGAAGTAACCTGTATATGGGTTTAATATACATATCAAATTTCAGCATAGTCCAGGAATATCTTCAATAGAATCGTATCAAAGTTTTATAGAAATCGCATTGGTTTTAACAGTGAGGAAGAAAATACTTATATCTGAAGATTGTTTAGGGTTTTGATAATATATGTTGAAATCAGTATAGCTATGGAGTTGAGAATCAGGGTAGTTTGATCACAGCACCTTTGTTTTGCCCCTAACTTGATAATTGAAAGGAATTCTGTGAGGTAGGGATATCATCCTTACTTGGGGCTTATTTGTCCTTTGCAGAATGTAAAMTATGTTCAGCCAAATACAAAGGAATACTGTGTGAAACTTCCAGAGAGGAAGCATTTCTACAACAGTTGGGTTGTTCTTGATGTCCAAACCATAACATCCTTGGGGTTTTTTTGTCTGTTGCAAGCTGCTTTGCTTACACTGACCTTACAGATAGTCTTGAGTTTTTCATGGTTTTATATAATGCTTTTTAGTGTTTCCTCACATCATAGTCATATGACAGTGTTACTCATGAAAGAGGATTTTAAGACAATTCTGAATAAAACATTGTTTCTTATCAATGCTCATTATTTTGCTGTACTGTTTTATATTATTTTGGATTTATAGTGGTCCTTTAGAATAAACAAAAAAGTTAACCTGTGCTGTATATTCTTCTGATACTGAGAGATTTCTTCTTGGATCATCAATGTATTTGTTRTGTCATTTACCAGGAACAAAGTACCAGATACGTTGTGTCAAGGAACACCCTTAAAGCTCAAAGTAGTGTGTTCATTTTAATGAAACACTAAGGCAACTTGATCTATGTTGCGTTAGCATCTGGTACATAGAATGCTATGTAAATTAAATTGTTAGAAATACGGGATTCTGACATTGGAATTTTTTTTAATTAGTTRTATTTTCTTCCACTATTTACAGTGTAATGGAAATATAGTCAAAAATTTAAATCTGTGTGAATTACCAGTATTAATCTGAAATTGTAGAGTATCGTAATAATTTTTTGTCACCCACTTGTGAGTAGTGGTAACCAGTAAAATGCGGGAAAATGTGAACTATTCTGTACTTTTAAGAAATTGTCATGTTTGATTTTGTTGGTACTACAAAGGCCTGACAGAATAACTCCAAATCAGGTATTTGTAGTGTAAGTAGTACAAAGCAAAGTGAAGGACAAAGCAGGCATTAGTGGTTAGCCTGAGAAGACAAAATACTTGTTGAACTGTGTGCAATAATGATTTTAATATGTCAATTTTTGTCAGCTTACATCTTCCTAAAATTGATGCTGGTGATGGATCAGATACCTATTTTTTTCAGTTGCATTCTGTTAACTGATGATAATTATTGTTTGTAGCTGAGGGTAGATAAAGATACTTTCCTGAATGCAAAATACAGAGCTCTCCCAAAGCCTCTTTCTCCAGACTAGCAACAGCTTGGTCTTCTCAATCCTYCATCCGGTTGTTCAGAGTAGCAGGGAAATACCTGACACCAAGAAGCATGCCAATGGTGTGCTGCTGTTCCACATCACCTGATCCAGGTAGTAGGATGACTTACAGGAAACTCTATTTGTGTGGAATACAGGGGGATTGAATCACAAAGATGCTGCCTTGCTGTAACACACACACCTGGTCTTCTAATTGGAAGTTACTCTGTTCTGCACAGCTGCCTTAGTCAGTTCAGTTTCATTAACCTTGCCACTGGTAGCTCTTTAAAAAACTTATGTTTAATTAAACCCTAATTTTATCAGTTTGTCTGTTTTCTGTTGTTCTCTATTGCAGCTACTTTTGTTACCTATCAACCCAAATTTAAACCAGCTTTGGTATCACTACAGTGTACTGCCTGTGCTAGGGCATGTGGCTTGATAACTCTGGGTATGATGGTTCAAAAGCAGCAAAATGCAGTATCAGAACATGTTTCAAATAGTTTATGAGCAGACCTCAAAGTAGTTTTTGTGGGTTCCATCAAATAGCAGTAATTTTAATGCTGTTGCATGTTACTGGCTTTTTTTTTTCTATGATGGGGAGATATAAATGCAGCTACTAAGAACTGAGAACACCCTGATAGAGGAGGAGATAAGTAAGAGTCAAAGGGCTGTTAGGCAGCTGATTTTGCCAGCTGCTTTGCTATGGCCRGTACAGAAACACAACTGAATCGAATAATATAAACCCAGGTGCACTGATTTGCAGCCACATGGAGAAGGTGAGCAGGGGGACATCTAATCTAGACAGTGGCTGAAAAATCTAAGTGGAGAGTGCATCAGCAACTCAAACTGAGAGCTGCCAGCCTAGTGTTATGGGAAAAAAAAAAACTCCTTAAAATATCTTTTGAGATAAAAACAGTGACAAGTGGGARCAATTGGTATTATTTTTATCCTTTTATGTAGCACTTGATGTATGTGAAGAAGCTTCACTGYATTCAGTGAATGAAGAACAAATAAATAGATAACACTAAAATTATTACAGGTGGGGAAAAATGCCTTGCCTCAGGTTCTGATCTGTTCAGTTTATCACAGTGAAGTGTGGGAGGTGTCTTGCAACACAACCTGGGAGTACCTTTAGGTACTGGATAGTCCTGGGCTCAAAGTGTCTCTCTCTTCCAGTGGCAAAAACAGGATAAGCAAATGCTTAAATATCGAGACCAAAGGGATTCAAGTAAGRAACAGGTTGTGTTTTTAATGCTATGGCTGATAAGCTGTTGGAACAAATTATTAGTACTTTAATGATCTTTCCCCCATTTTCATGATTTCAGATTAGTGCCTTTCTGGAAGATACACACCAGCCAGCCAAGCTACTGAGTTCAATGTAGAAATGATGTGTGAAGTGCAAGAATGTAGAATGGGTCAGATTGGATGACATGGTTTATATCTCTGACCTCAATATGTACTATTTAATCATAATGCAACTTTTATGGTTTTAATTACAAATGCCTAAGTCCAGCTGTTTCCATGGCAAGTTAAACCAGTGTCAGCAATGACGAGAGTTCCTGTCATGACTTCCTAATGTGATTCTTATGGGAATTGAAAAAATCACAGTGAAACATTTACAACTTGGCACATTTTRAAAGGTTTGATCTAATTATTCTTTGCCTTTTTTTGTTAGATATTTTAATGAGATGTCTGCACAAGGATTAAGACCTCGCACTGTGTCCAGTCCTATCCCTTATACACCCTCACCAAGTTCTAGCAGACCTATATCACCTGGTAAATATTTAACCCAGTTTCTAAAATTATTGTATGCATCACATAGTAACGTGCCCTATTAATATATTTAGGTCAGTAGCATTTCAGAGTTAGTTTGGAGAAAAAATCCTGGATCATAAATGGAAGAATAGTTTTGCCTTAGGTGTCTTCTAATGCAGCATGTTCTTGGACGGTGACCAGATATTCTGTATTTCAGATGTGTGGACAGATATTGAAGATCAGTTGAGTAGCTATTACTTGAACTTTTATTTCTTTTTTGCTCTCTTTTTCTCTGTTGCTTTCTTTTTTTTTCCTCCCTTTCCACACAAGTTGCGCAACAGGAACATAATTCAAATGGATTTCTAGAGTTTCACGATGAACTAGTAATAAGACTGCTATTGTGCTCTGAATCTAAACTTCCTAGTGAAGTTTTATCTTCAACATGTTGGAAAAAGTCAATTTTCATGTCTCTTCAGTAGAGAAATGGCTTTTGTACTTTTGCTATTTTCTATTATTGATCAATAACTATAAGAATTCCTGTCTCACATACTTGGTATAACAGAAAACAAACCTTTTCAGTTTCTAGTTACTGAATACATTTTACAAATGAAATGTATTCGTGTTACTAACACATTTATTGACTGAAATTTAAAATCTCTTAAAATTGCACTTGGACATTSATTACAAGGTATTACATGGCACTCACAAACACCTTGTACTAAAGAAGGAAATCCTGTGTGCCTGGCTTTCCCACAATCACCTCTAGAACCTGCCGGGCAGGTGAGATGTGCTYTATATTGACACAAGGTGGGAATGAGACATTTTATTACACAGGTCTGCTAGAACATGYAAAATGTCTTTAGATTCTTTCATTTTCAAGGTTGACTGTGGTTTCTCAAGGGACTATAAATAATTTTCATCCAGGTGTTGCATGTGTGAAAATGAGCTATGGCCATAAGCCGTGTTGTGATGTTAGAGATGAAAAGTGTGATAGTGAGTTTTCAGGAGGTTTTTACACTTCTGAAATGAGTCAGATAACTTGACTTTCAATGTTTTGCAAGGTTTGTTACCAAGAAATGATACATGTTTTTTAAACCCTTTCCTGTAACTGGATGTACAGAAGTGTAGCAGTGCCGATAGCTGCTCTGGAGTAACCACTTTGACTGCAGGTGTTCATGGTTCTGTGTGTGCATATAGTTTATAATAGTTCAGTGTCCTGCTGCAGGTTGGATCTGCAGTCCATGCAGGGGTTATAACTACAGCTCTGTGTGGGACAAATTACCTGCTAACTTACAGCCTGGCATCTTACATSACTTAGCTGTGCACTGTTTAGGTGCTGCTGCGTCAGTTAAGGAATAATCTGTCCATATATTCCTGCATTGCTTGTTCCCTACGCACTTCCCATCAGCAGTTAAAACAGTGGGAATTTTATCCCACAGACAGGGGATGCTGAAACACATTCTGAAGCACAGCTGAAATGATAGTTTCYAGCAGTTCATGAGTTTGGAAATTTGGTATGGTAAATGTTCCAGCTCGTCTGCACAGGCAGCTGCATTAATCTCCTTTTCATCTGATAAATTAAAATCAGCAGTTGGGAGGTTTCAGACTTCAGAARAATAAAAAGCAGCATTTTGTTAGAGAGCTAATGAGACCAATAGGGAAATTTGTAGAGCTGTCTGGGATATATGAATGCAGAAATGGATGAAAACAAATAGTTTTTGACAGTACTTTGTATCTAAAATAGTACAGTAAGGTGGTGTCAAAAGTATCAGCCCAGAATAATAAAACAGCTGTGTGTTGCATCAAGTACTTGTATGATTTGATGTGTTTCACTTGGGAAATGATGTGCCTGAATGTGTGGARAGACAATTTATAGCCGGTAAGAAATGTTACAATGTCATACAGATAGCCGGTCAAGTTTAATGGATCTGATTTTGGCTTCTGAATCCCAGAGCCTTTCGTGCGTGCATGGCTTGGGATACTTCTTTTGAGGACTCTTTGAAACTGAGATRCTGCTGAGATTTCTAGCACAGTACAGGAACTTTGAAGATTGTGTAATTACTGCTGCTCCTAGGCTGGTGGGGATTAGTTGTTCTAATTACCAATTAGTCTTCATTGTAGATAAACTGTTCTGTGCTTTGCAGCTAGGCTAGATGGAGATTTGGGRCTGCTGAGATGAGCTGTTTTGAATGTTTGTGCACTGCTCTGGCTTCTTTGGCTGCCATGTAGACTTGCATTTGTAAAGCTTGTGGAGCTGGATTATCCCAAAGCAGTTCGAATTGCCATGTTACAAAGGTGACTGTTTTGCCCATTATTTCTAGGCTCTTACCTCTCACTGGCTCCCTTGTCACCCTCCTGAATATTGACTTGTGCTTACAAAAGCACTTAAGTATAACACATGTGCTGTACAGATAATTCGATTGTGTAGTCAAAAGGCAGATTAATTTTGTTGTGGCAGGGATTCTGTAGTGGCAGGGATTCCATTGCAGTCACTTGTAATTTGCACCAGACATACATTGAGGATGTAACAGARTCAAACAGAATTGAAGGAAGCAATGTTTGTTTTTGTGATTTCATTAGTGACCTGAGCCTTGTTCTGTTTACTCCTGAGATCTTGTTTCATTTCTTGTAGGCAGAAACAAAGATGCTGGCTGTTGCTGCAGTGGCATTGTTCTGTATTGGTTTAAGGTTGAAGTGTGAAAACTTTTCAATCCAGTGTGCTGTTATAAAAGTTTAGTATGCCTTCAGAAATGTTTTTCTGTTATTATTCTCCAAAGCAGTTGCTTGAGTCTAATAGGAAACAGCTGAGAAAAGTCCCATCTCCATCCTTATGATGTTTTTGTCAGAAAGCAGAAAGGAGCAAAATGTTGTGGAAAACATCCTCTTTTTAGAAACTCAGAAACTTGAAGCATTTAGCAGTTCTGCTGTTTCGATTTACCTTGGTTAAATAGAGCTACACAGGAACTCTGCATTTTTATAAATGAGTTCTTACAGAAAGGAAATATTTAGGTGAAAGAATTAGATACTTGCAGTTTTGAATATTAAGCTTTCATAATGTAGGTAAAACAAGTTGTAATTTTAAATGTCATTTGCTAGCCTAGTCCAGCTAGTAACATTTCTCAGCATGTTTTAATTTCCCAGCCCCAAAGGTCTTTAAAACACTGAGACCAAAAAGGAGGAAGCCTCAGTGCAGATCGGGTATACCTTGGAGGAGCCACCTGCATCCAGTTTTTTTGTGGAACCTCATTGTGGCCCAGTGCTAGATGGCTTCTCCAGGCACAAACCTCTCTGCTGCTTCAAATTGTATGCGGTTCAGGGAGCCATTTCCTCTGTGGAGGAATGGAATGCTGGCTGGAAATACAGACTAAAATGAAGCTACTGTGGGAGCCTTACACCATTTATCTTAAGTGAAAAGTTATGTTTATCATTGTGTAATGTATGTTTGAAACATAGTATGCTAAAGGAAAAGCAAATAAATTTACAGGACACTTTTCAGTATGATTAATATTTTTTAAATGTCTAATCTGCAGCACTTACCAGTTTTTAGACTATCGTTGATTCAGAATCAAAAAAATTTAAAAACCTCTCACATTTTAGTTTTTACTATCAAATGAGAATGTTGATGTTGCCTTGTTTTAACAATTTTAGGTCTGTCATATGCAAGTCACACAGTTGGTTTCACACCACCAACTTCACTGACTAGAGCTGGAATGTCTTACTACAATTCCCCAGGCCTTCATGTGCAACATATGGGACCATCCCATGGTATTACAGTAAGTATTTAAAATAGTAAATACTTGTTACCAATATAGCTTGGATTTGGAAGTTATAATTGGTTGTCCTTAAGCTTTTTTTACAAAATATTTTTGTAAATGTTTGTTTTTTTCTGCTTACTCCAAGACATCTATTGCTGCTTTCTTCAACCCTGATTTTCCTCTTCACCCCTCAGAAACTGATTCTTTTTGGAGAACCTTGTTTTCTGCAAAAGAATAGGATGTATTATCATCTTAAGGACAGTAATAGGTATCATCTTATGGATCAGCAGGCAGGGTGTGAAAAGTGATGTTCTAAGCTTCTAAGCCTGTCCTAGGAAGTAAAAACATTGCTTTCATTTTTCTCCTAGTCTCCACCATCTGAYGGATGAGTCATCTGAGGTTGCTTCAAGCTCAGGTTTTCTTCAGGATGACACACAATGCTACCATCATGTCACTGTAACAGGCAGTTAACTCTTATTTTCTGTTCTCATTGGCAAAGAAGAAAGTTAATAATATAAACATTTGTTAGGCAATTTCTCATATCTTTCAAGTGAATTTATTTTCTTTTTACCTGCGATGTTTGATGCATTTCCATTTCATCGTGTTTCTTCTAAATATTTGTGGAGCTTAATGAGCAAACAGCCTCAATAATTAACCATTTGGCAAAATACCTTATGGTTGTTGTATCAAGACCGTTTTGATTTTTCTCAGCAGGTGTGGTAGTATGTAAATATTCTGCAAGRTTTTTGCTTATACTTGTCATTCTCAGATGTAAAAACGTATTTCCATTGAATTTTTAGTACAATGCTGAAAAATGGCTGCCGCTGGTTTAGGTGGGTGTGCAATGGTCGTTGTTACAATTTCACTGAGCAAAGGTGGGTGGGAACACTATAATGGTAGGTGGAACAGAAAGGAAGCTAGAGCTCAGCAGGAAGGTAGAATTGTGGTCAGGGCTCAGCCTGTGGCTATGTGTTGCATGAATTAGTCACAGGAAGATCTTAATGCTTCTGGAAAACATAGAAACTAATTTTATAAATAAGTTTTTCAAGGAAGTTGCTCGTTCAGTGTCTGTGAAATACTACTCTTTCTGAAAYGTTACATTAATTGTCACCACTATGAAAAAGATCATCTTCAGGACAAAATACTAATTGTTCAGAGAAAGGTGTCAATAAGCAGCTCTTGGCTCAATACTGATACCAGGTCCCTTCATATTATTAGGTGTATGCAAATGCAATAAATAATATTAAGTGTTTCAGAGACACCAGTCAGTTGACAAGAATCTCTTGGATTTTATGTAGAACTTTTATTGTACATAGTTGTGCAGAAAAACAGACACAATATACTTGGTTTGACTAAACTGCGTTTTCATTCTTGACTCTTCATTTCTGATCTCCGTTACAGAATAAATTTGATTTTATCTGTAGTACGTTTGGTATAGAATTGTAATCATGCTTCTCCCCAGAGCTGACTCCCTGTGGTTGATTATTAATTACGGGTGGGTGGTTTGGCATGCCATGTGGTTCTTGATTAATGCTAACTGGATTGGTAAGTAATGAGCATTTTTGTTTCAGAAGTGCAAAAGTTAGTTTTGTGCGGTGTAATTTATATTTTTGTGTTGCTGACATTAAAGATATCCTTCCCCTCCTGCCCCCTGGATTGTAAAGATAAAGTGAGGTTTAAATCTTGCCATTTAAATGTACCAGTTGTTGAAAAATCTGGGGTTTCTGTTGAGGGGGACTCTACCTGCTTCACTCCTGCAGCTCAAACGGTTGTAATCTTTTTGGTTCTCCAAAAAGTAACTTGTATTATGCCTTGGTTTTGCTCCAGTTTGAGGGCTAAGAGTGTTTCAGAGAGTTAAAGATTCTGGGCAGACTCTGATATTCAAAACATTTTCACCCACAGTCAGGTACCGCATATTTGTACCTCATGTGCCAGCAGCACCTACTGGTTGGGCAGGCCCAGCTGGGAGGTGCTGTGCCTGCAGCATCTCATTTCTTTTTAGGTTGCTGGTCATCGTAGGTAAGCATATCTGCAGGACATGTCTTGTGTTCATTTCCTGCAAGCTGACAGGAAGGAATGCATGTTCTCTTTGATGTCATGAGTGCTTCCCCTTTCCTTTGCTACTCAATTTCTGAGGAACATTTATTTTATGTAAAAAGTTGTATTGTGACTCTTGCAATGTTTTGAAATTTCTTCTTTCCGCATAATTGTTCAGACTTTTTTGTGTGATTTTTTTTTTTTCCTTTGCCAAGATTAGAGGACTTGCACCTCACGTTGTTCAGGAGTGTGTTAAACATAATTTCAATATTTGTTCTGCAGAGGCCTTCACCACGAAGAAGTAACAGCCCCGACAAATTTAAACGTCCCACTCCTCCTCCTTCTCCAAACACGCAGACCCCAGTGCAGCCACCTCCGCCACCACCTCCACCACCTGTGCAACCTCCGGGCCAACCCGCAGCATCGCAGGCAGCCAATTTTCAACATTCAGTGCATCCCTCCTCTCAGCCTTAGTGCATGTGCTCAGCAGTCTCTATGTCAGAAGTGGACTCATAACACGGAGCAGTTTACTAAAAGCCAAAGGCTTACTTGGCATATTTGGATTTGACTTATTTGCACTGAGGTTATATAGGCTTCACTGTTAATTGTGTTGTAAACGTTTGTATAAAAAGCAGCCAGTGTTGTGGGTCTACAACACTAACTTAACAAAGTTTTCCATCAGTGTTTACTTGAACTACATGTATGTCCATTCTCTGGCTGGAACATTTGCTATTCTGTTTGGTAATACGGCATTATGTCGTTTTGCTTGGCTCCAAAGCTTMATTTTCCTGGCTTTTAGGTTTGTAAAATTAAAGGGATACCTTTTTATATTTTTTCATGACAATTTGCAGAAAATGAAAGGCATGATGGGCTACAAAATTCTGAAATATTACAGTGTTTACCAAGCTTATGGAAAATCAGCACTATGTTTCAGTCATTTAAAATATCAGCTTCTAGTGCAAGAGTGAGTCAGACACCCTAATCAGTGCCCAAACACAAACTCTATGGTATTACATAGCAAATGAGCTTAATTCACAGAGGACACATCCATACTTCTCCTGTTAAAAAGCACCTCAAACGTATGGTACAGTCAGAACTTCACACTGAGGGAACTGGCTTGTTGGAGTCTGTGGAATGTACAATTTGTGGACCTTAAGATTTGATGATGTCACTTGACATTTCTGTTAACCTGTAAGCTGCCCATACCGTGTGCCCTGTCACAGTGACCGTCTGGAAGTGTGGTCCTGCCCACAGGTTACTGAGAGCTGATTCAAGTGTGCTCTTGGATTTTTTTGCTGCAGAAGGCGATGTGATTGTAGAGAACAACTGATGATAATTTCTTTCATGTTCAAATATATTAATTGTGATTCCCCTGAAGCAAAGTTTGAACAGGTATTTTAAATGTTCAAAAGTCTGTTAGAAAATGAGATGAGCATAGAAGAATATATTGGCATGACAGCCAAAACTTTGTATTGCTTGGTAGAAACAGAGTACAAGAAAGTAGCACAACATGGCACTAATGAATGCATATTTAGCAGCCTAAGCCGGTACAATGTATAAAGAAATGTATTCTGAATACATTCTTTCCATTCATTTAGCACAAATAAATTGGTTTCACTTTGCAGTGGAACAAAGTGTCACTTCTTGATATTGCCATCTTACTTGGTTACATTTTTCCTGAGGTTACTGTTGAGTACTGAGGTTTATATATAATTGATRATTTTAAATGGTTTACCTCATATATATGGATATGTGGGCCATGGAAAATGACAAGAGAATGTTTATTTTATGAGAATATGTATCTGGCTATAATCAGAGCAGGACATGAGTAATTTATCTTTTGTTTACAAAAGTTTGTTTGACATGCCTAATGCTTTATTAAGGACATTTTAAAGAAGGAAGTACAACATTCTGGTAGTATACTAACACTTGTACATAKATCGTCATGTTTGCCGCTCACCTATTCAGTCAGAATTGCAAACTGAAAATCTTTATGAAAATAGTGCTCTAAATCAAAGTYGTAAGTTAAAATAATGTTGTAAAATGTTCTGCTTATGGCAAAATTAGAATTTCTTCACTGTAGCTATGTAGTTTCAGCTCTGAGAGAATTTAGAGAAATGCATATATAATCTATTACACTTCTTAAACCAATATGGGATCAAGTGCATTATCAAATTACATTAATTTTGGTAGTGATTCTCCAGTCAAGTGATTCTCAAGATYGTGGCAGACCTAAAATTCAACCAGTGCTTCCATATGAAAATAATTGACCATAGCAGATGCTCAGCTTTCCATAGAGGAAACTCAGCTGTGAGCATTACAATTAAACAGAGCTTGTGAATCAGTGATAGGATTGCAGGGGAGAAAGTGACAGGTAGTCCGAGGTGGGACTAAGGTCAAGACAGGAGCGGCTTAGTTTGATGCTTGTCCTTTTGTAAACAGAAGACAAAGAAAAAAAATATATTCTTTATTAWGTAGAATTCTAGCTCAAGTATCCCAGTATTTGAAATGGTGCCCTYCTTTCTGAAGTGCTTTGAGATCCTTGGATGTACGGCTCTACAGAGGGCGATCTCATGGTGGTGGTAGCACAAACATGGGTGGAAAGAGCCTTTGACGGTGTTCTGAGATCTCAAAATGGAAAATTGCCTAGAATCATTTACATTTGAAGCATATTCCAAAACTGAATTTGCATAACTCRAGTTCAGCTGCTGTTATGAAGTGTCTTAGAGAACTCTCCTTACTATTCCAGTGGGACTGTTACCAGAAGAAAGTAAAGAACTGACAAATGTATAATAAACCTTGAAAGTGTAACAAGGCGCTTAATCGGCCTTATTGAACTAAGAACGTTGAACAAACATTTGCTTGCAATCAGAAGTGTTAAACTCTATTTGTAGACTTTTTGARTAAGATGAGAAATTGTGCACAACCATCTCCTAATAAATGTAAATGGATTTTCAGTTTTCCTTGTGAATTATAGTTATGAATTATGATTCTGCAGCTGTGATTTTATCAGATCTGTTGACTGGAGAAACTCACTTGACAGTGAGGTCCAGCTCACTCTGAGGGTTTTGTTTCTCTCAGAAGCACTTGGGTGGGTTTCTGTGGTCCTTTTCATCACTAATGCCTCTCAGTTGCACACTGCATTGTYACTAGGTTTGTAAGACCACTGAGGCAATTTTTAGCTGTGTTGAGCATTTTGTGAGCATACCCCTTTACAGCTAAAGATTAAAAAAAAATTAAAAATCTACCTTTTAGCTGTTTCAGCAGTGATTTCCTCCCTGACAATCAAGCAGCTTTCTCTTTGTATTTTCTCTCAAGGGATCTGGCTTGGACACTGGAATGCAGCTGATACTCTAGAGCATTAGGAGTTTATTTTGTCCACACTTTGTTCCACAGAAGTTCTTTGGAAGAAGAGGTGGGACTGTTCAGAGATAGTGTTCCAGCTAAAAGCCAGATAAGACTGTTTTAATTTCATGTATCTTCTGAGAGCATATTCCCTAGGGCAAAAAGTACATCAGAGTTTATCAAAGAAGTGTTAGTGCTTTTCTATTGGCAATCACTGTATTAAAGCTGAGCAGAACAGGATTCCTTTCCTGTTCAAATGTTTTCATTTAGGAATCCAGCTGCCTGGGTGGAATCCCTGTGCATTTCAGCTGAAGGAAAATGCAGTCTTGGAAGCAATGAAAACAAGAAAGATTCCTGGGATCTGTACACCGCTGACAGGAGAGTATATAGGCTCTGCTTATTTTGTTAAACAAATGGAAACTGCTCTGGAGACAAATAAAAGAGCCTKGAATAGTTTGTCAGTCAAAGAAACAGTCTCATCCTCAGTATCGATTATTGTTTGCTAAGAGGATGCAGCCAGGGACCTTGATTAAGTTTTATAGTGCTTTTTCTAATCCTAATGCTTAGTTTTACAAGCAGGACAAGTTCTAATGCTGTTCAATTCTTTTTGATGTTTCCTTTTTTTCAGTCATGGCAGTCTATTTCTTTTTGATCCTTGGGAGTCTACAGAGCATGGACTATGCAGAGCATATTTCTCCAGTTCAAGCCATCTCATAAGAAACCAGAAGGTTTATGAGTGTAAGCTATAAAATTATAATACATGCATATCTTACAACAACCTCCTTGAGAGGAAAGATCTCTCCTCTTGAAGAGAGAGCAAGCAGAGCCCCTAAATACCAAAGGGACTGTATGCATAGAGACAATCTGGTTTCCTCAGTTCCCTGAGGAGCTGAATTCCTCTCAGCCTTTTTTTTTTWAWTTTTTTTTTTTAATTGGGATTAAAATTACTAAAATTTTAAGCTATTTTAAATTCCACACCTCACTATAATAGGCACTCAGGATACCTTCATGTTCCTTTTGGGTAACAACCATTAATCTCAGTACAAGCAGAGGCTGAGTTAATGCCATTGTATAGACAGGAGGAAGTCACTGAATATGCCAGACCATGGCCTTTATGWCGCAGATAAAGAGGGAGTGTGTGCTCATATAATGATTTATTTTTTAAGCAGCTGGTTCTGATTTTGGATTAGAGGTGTGTTCTGAAGAGGAGGTAAACTGTGGAGTTTGGCACTCAATTAGAGACAGCTGCTGCTACTTTAGGGAGAAGGGTGCTTGTGCCTATTCCACTAGTTGGGCTCCAAAGAAAAGTACTACCTCATCTTTAAGTTGGGATGATGTGGCCGCAGGGTCAGCAGAAACGTCGTAACTGTGTTAGGTTTTATTCTGCATGTATTACSTGGATGAGAGTTTCCTCACTGGAATGGGGCTCCAGAGGTTTTTGTGGAGAAGGAGTGAAGAGTTAGGACAGATGGCTGAGGGTTGAGTTTGTGAAARTTGTGTCCCTGTAGTAAATTGCTGCTCAGAGTACTCTTTGTCTAGGCCTGGGAGTTGCCTGTACTTAAACTATTTTTGGGGGGACTTTTCTTTGGTGTGATTTCCTTTGAAAAAAATGCTGTGTTGCAGTTCTTCAAGTTTATGACATTGGTGTTTAATTGAAATCATCAACTAAAAACCACAAAAAGCAATTGCCCTTTCCACAGAAATATTGRAAGTAGTCCAATGTGCAAAGGTGGGTTTTCTCATGATAAAACTTAATGCTGTATCTATAAATGGAGATGTTTTATTCTAGTGGTAAAACCTAAGCTGTCCAAGGCACTTTAGTTTGTGATTGCTGACTTTTGTTTTGGCAGGTGTTTCAGATGAAATCTAAGCCTCCTGTGGAGGAAGAAAAAAAAATCACCTGACAGCTGTAGACTGTTCCTTTCCTGCAGAAATACAGCAATTTCCTCAAATGCAAGTGGAACAAGCATCCTTGAGCTTTTCTGAAGCTTATATTTAATTTCAGTACGTTGGTGATTGCTCTTGTATATTTAGAGAATCAATGAAGCCTCATTATAGGTTGGTTGGGTGTCTAGCTGGTTGTTCCTATGTTTTTCTGATCCTAGTGAAGGGAGCCTGTTCGAATTTGGATCAAATGATGGCCAAAGTGCAGATTTGCTGAGCGTGAGTCCAAGTGGTAACTTTGAGAGCGTTACACTRTGTTGGTGTGGATCAGAGCTTATTGTAAGAACCTCAGATATAAAGAAGTTTGKTTTTTTAGCAGGTTACATTTTATTTCTGTATTAGCTGTATTATTGCTTTTTTGTATATCTCAAGGTGTTTACATATATTTGTAATTGTTACGATGTGTCTGTAATCAAGCTCATCTGTGCCTTCATGCAGATTTCCAATAAACACTTGATTTTTTTGTATTTACTTGTATGGAAGACTACTGGGTGGATGTATATTTCCTTCTCTTTGTCAGCCTGTCATCACTGGGAAAAAGGAGGAAAAATGGGAACTAGGGGGTCAAAGAAAAATGCATGTTTATTTTTSCTGTCTTTGATTCTAGTTGGGCCATTAAATGTCTGAATGTGTAACCTGGGGATTAACCTGTTGATGTAATAAAGTTTGCATAGGGGGTGCTCCTCATTTTTTATTAGGTGCATATTCAAAGTACAAGGCATGCTCGGCTCCATCAGTTTTGCTTCTCTCTTGGAAGAATGTAGCTGTATTTCTTGAGTTATTAGTGTGGGGAAATTCCAGAGTATCTTCCTGAATTAAACAYGGCTGTTTGACCTCTTACAGCTGCTTTCCATGAGAGTTCAGACTCTTTTTTTGCCACAGCAAAAGCTGCGGTGTTTTTGGCCWTAGCTGACCGGCTTACCTTGAGGGTACTTTTCCTTGGGAGGGTGGAGTGGGATAGGAAAAGAAWAGAGTTTCATGTTTTTTCCAGTTTTTCTCAGCTCTTAAGAACAGAGATGCATATTTGTACAAAGTTATGGAAAAACATCCTACATGTTCTGAGTCAGAAGCAGTACATGGCAAAAGCAGTACAATTTTTTCTAATCTGATACCAAGCATGAGAAGGACAGAAGGCAAAAAATATTTCCTTGCCTGTGCTAAGGGGTGTGCTGTATATTTTGTAGCTCAGAAAGGAGTGCTTTTACTATTTCTTTATAATAATACAGGTCATGATATCAGTTTGTCTCTTTCAGCTTTTCTTGATTGTCTTGTAATCACACCTGATTGTTCAATTAGGTAATTCTATGTTTGATGGATTCAGTTATTTTCTAGTGGAGATCTGTCTTAAGAATYCACCATAATTTTTGCTGTTTTGACATATATTTTAGTAAAACTTTAATCAGTTATTATACTTAATCATTTTAAAGCATGAACCAGTTGTAAACTTCAGATTGTATTTGTGTAAATTCTGTGAGTACTTTGTTGTGCCATTCTTTTTAATGTTTTTTATTTTGTCACTTCTTTATTGTGTGCATTCATTCATCAGCTTAGCACAGAACTCACCTGTGGCATAATCAGTAGCTCTTCTAGGTATTACTTGCTGTATCTGGCTGTTTTGCCAAGTTTCTGGGTTTAGATCTGAAAATCTCAGGGATACTTAAACTTAYCCTGTATTCAGTGTTTTGAGTTGCTGACATTGTTGGTTGGATCCACWTGTGTGTGTCTTGTTCAGCTGCTGCTCTGGCCTCTCTCTGCTCTGCTCAAGTCAGCACAGGCCCTGCCTGCAATGGGAAGCTGCTCTTCCATTGTGACCAGTCAAACCCTTGTATTCTGATGGCTGCAAATTCCTGGGCGCCAGGCCATGGRTGGATTTCAGCAAATGCTAACCTAGCTGATCCGTGCTACTCTGTTCTTGGAGCACAGGCAGTGGTTCTTAAAAGGCCTTTATTCTCATCACTCCCCTGCTGCAAATGCTGAGCAAGCAGTTGTTCTGCCTGGCTCTGACTGCCATGGCTGGTGGCACTGGGAACTGGGGGAATGAGCTGTGCTGATGCTGTCTTTGTGGTGTCCTTTGTTTTCTGACATTTGAACAGAGATGAGCCGCTTGAACACTTTCAGAAGAGCAGAAGAAAACAGATGATGTATGTAATTGGTTTAAGTTCACATTGTCGTGTCCAGGTGATCTCCCCTTAAGATGGTTCTTYTTTACTTCTTCCAGTATTTCTACCACTTTATAAAGCAAAGCAAGTTCCCAGCATTGCAGGGATTAACTTAGGAATCCTGGTAAATTGCTGAGAGTGAGAGAAAGAATGATGCATTGCACAGCAAGCAATTTTAATAAGCCTAATCCTTCCTCTGTGTAAAGATGCTGGCTTGGCTATCAGTCTGTTTCACATGCTTTTGAGAGTATTCCAAAGCTTTCAAGGTACACAGTGCAGACACCCTTCAGAAACAAGAAGAGGTTGGAGTCAATCCTGCATTTCCCAGATGGAGATTGAAGGTATGTATAAAGGTTATTGGTTCACTTGAWTGCAGAAAGCAGTAAATAGGATTGGAGTGCCTGAGATGGGAACCTTGAGGCTTTTGAGCACCAGGGCTGTTGATGAGAGCCATCTGTATTCCAAATTCTCTATATTACTGAAAATGTCTACACCATGTCCCATACTTTTTTTTCTCTTCAGGCTTGAACATAGCCTGGTGTGCAAATCTAATGAAACCAGAACAGTGATCTGTGGGAGTCTCTAGTATCTGTGGTGTGACCATCTGGCATTTTTGGGGCTGAGCTTAAGGACACACTGCTACCTCCTTTCTGCCTCAGTCCCCATAGTCACATTCTGGCTTTTCTCCTGTTGCTGAAGGCCCCCTCGATCTGGTGTGAAAAAGCAGTGTTGTGAGCTGGGCTCTTGCCATTCTGGATCTTAGTGCTTTTTGACAGTGCTGAATGGAACAGGTTGTACTTTGTAGTGAATTTTAACACTATCTTGGGCTATCAACAGCAGAAAAAAAAAAGAGAACAGGTAAAAAATGAATGYTTCTATATTTCTGCCTTGAGATGGGACTTTTAGATATGCTGTGATTATTTTTTTTCCCCCCACACTTCCAAAAAATCGTCCTGATTTTTCTGTACCACTTCAACACTGCTACCTACTTCTGCTTATTTTCTAGCAGGGAAAAGAATTAAGGCTAATAACGTGAAGCAACACTGCAGTTCAGCTATGATTGGCTTTCTTTGGAACACACAGATTGCTAATATGCATCACCAAATCAGGCAGATTGTTTTGGATCACTTGTTTGTGAATTTTCACAGTTGTTTTGATGTGGAAATGATTGGATGGTTATTGGACAGGTCTAAAGCTATTGGAAGGTGTCCCGGGGAGGGCTGTGAGGGTGGGGAGCACCGTAGAGGGGGAGCCATGCCAGGAGCAGGGTTCAGGGCGCTGGGTCTGTTCATCCTGGAGAGGAGAGACCTGACCGCAGTCACAGCTTCTTGTGAGGGGAACAGGGRCAGCACTGATGTCTGCTCTGTGTGACAGTGCAGGAGCGAGGGAATGGCTGCAGCTGTGTCAGGGGATGTTTAGGCTGGTATCAGGGTAAGGTTCTTCTTTCCCCAGAGCGTGTTTGGGCACTGGAACTGTCCCCAGGCAGTKGTCACAGCTCTGAGGGTGGCTGAGTTCAGAGCGTGCCCTCAGGCACAGCGTGTGACTCCTGTGCYGCGCCTGGAGTTGGGCTCAGTGCTTGTGGGCCTTCCAGCTTGGAATATCCTGTGATTCTCATTGATTTTGTGTCAATAAGTGCCCTCTGGGTGTCCTTCTATCCCTTGCAGGGTCCCTGGCTGCCCTGGGTGCTCAGTGACCCCGGTACCCTCAGGTGGATCCGCGGCTGTGGGGAGCAGGGGGACCGGGCCCTGCTCTTCCACTCCAGCTCGGTGCACCTTACTTTCCAGTAAGGTGGAAATTGGAGCAGGCTGGGCCGTAGAGACAGTAAAGTTCCTAAATATGATGAAACCCCCAGCTGCAGTGGTATATATTTGCAAAATCTTGATTTTCACAGAAATTGTAGCTAGAAATTATTTTCTGTGCATGAATGATTAAAGTGTTTAAGACTTTTAAATGTAATAGACTTTGGGTTGCTTTTGGTCATCAGGACATTGCTCTGTACAATTTTAGAATTTTGTCACTTTTCCCAGATTTTTTTTTTTTACAGTAGCCTTACAGAGCAGCAACTGTCGTAAGTTTTATTTAAATTATTTTCCTGGGTCTTCTGTTTGAAACAAGTGTTACCCATAACAACATACCAAGGAATTAAAGCTGTTAAAAATTACTGCATTCCTTACACTATTAAGGAACTCCAGGATTAGTCCTGCTGTTGTCTTGAGTGTTAATTAAGTGCATTTTTAATGCTGTTAGTTTCTGAAGGTAATTGAGGGGTTTAAAGTTAACTCTTTCTTATTTTGAAAAGACATTGTGTTTCTTTAAAAAAACTTCTGTCTGGCCTAAAACATCCCCTACTATTAAATACATATATATTGACACCATGCAATTTGAATTAATATCTCAGTTAAGAGGAGAACCTATCTTTTTTGATTAAACATTCCAAGAACTTCTCAGAGAAGCTCCCAGGAATGCYGTGCTCTTGTTCCAGTAGTGTCCCTAATTTAAGGGACAATTTATTGCAAGAAAAAATTGTGTGAGTCAGATTGCACGATAAAGCTTTGGCTTGTCTTGTATATTTTAGGAATCCACCTAACTGAAACAATGGCCCTTTGCAATAAAGTTTATGTTARCTGTAATTCCAGCCCAAATCTTACCTAGATGCTTGGAACGCATGGTGTCTTAACAGCAATAATCTTGCTAAGCTTGTCTGGGGCATATTTTTTTTTTTTTATCATTATGGCAATACACGAAGACAATTTGGATGCACCAGAGGAATAAAAAGGGTGAAGAGAACACAAAGTGAGCAGAACACTTGTCTCTGCATGGCCTASTGTGAGGGGGAAATTCAGCTTGTTTTCTAACAGGAAAGGGATCAGATTGTAGTACTTTTGCTACAGTTAAATAGCTTGGGTTTTCCAAATGCTTTCACTTTACTCAGTCATTACAGAACTCTCATCCCGATTCTGAAACTAYTTCTCAGTTTTATGGTTCTGTTCARCATTAAAAAGGTTTTCCCGGATTATCTCTTTGAAGACAACTATAAAAACAGGCCAGTTCCTTTTCCCAAAAGTACTAATGTTTGATTGATTAGAGTCAGGATGCCTCATGATAATAATAAAGTTTACTCAAAATTTGCTGAAGATTTACGAGGTCAAGCCATTAAATGTTGAATAAACTATACGCTGTTAGAACTGGTTGTAACTGAGATAATCTTTCAGGCTACAAAATTCACATCTTGAATAGTTTATACTGGCATGAAAGTACATTTAATTCTTTTGCCTTCTTTATTCAATTTGGGTGTTTCATTTTGGTGGTTGGGGGTTTTTTGGTGGGTGTTGGTTGTTTGGAGTTTTTGTTAACATGCTGCCAGTTTTATTTGCTTGCTGCTTGCTTCTCTTACAAACCTTGTTCTTTGGCCCATAATTTACAGATTATAAAGAGTTTAAGAAGGTTCTGCTGTCATTTGCTGATGACAGTACAACGTCCATACACTCATGTTTTTCAGCTCTTTCCTTTCTTCCAAGTTCTTTGTTTAGTACCTGTTCTTAAAAAAAAAAACAACCTTGTAATGTTTTTTCTTTTTTAACAGCACTGCCACTTGCATTTAGGAATTGTCACCTGATCTTATTTAAAATTTATTAATGCAAGGATTCTGTTATGATGGGATTCAGCAAACATCATCCAACCTTTGGTAAGTTTTCCAGAATACTGGGATTTTTTGAGCACTGAAATGAGCACTACTTAGACATTGTGGGTCAGCTGTTTTCTTGTTCACATGGATGAAATACCTACAGTGAAGTTGTTTTGGACATAGAAGTGCAGGAATGAGGACTGAGTTTGGTTGCAAATTCCAAATGGATGAGTGGGCTGTGAAATTAGTTATGACATCTACACCTTTTTGAAAATGCCACAGTGGTTTCTAAAGTGAATGCTTCCTTCAAGCCTCAGATCTCAGAGTTCCATGAAAGGCACAGAAATCTCATTCTCACAGGGGCAGAGGGAGCCAGAGAACTGTTTTCCTGGCAGTTATGTCCTCATATTAAAGTTGCTTACATGGTGCTCAGTACTTTCTTCTTCCACGACAAATCCCCAAAACCAGAACTGACACTGAAAGCCTGACACTTGCTACAGCTTTCCAATCCAAGTTGGCCTGAGGCTGAGGTGGAGGAAGTCTCAACAAAGAGCAAGGATTCAGCAAAGACTCTTAATGTTTGTTTTTCCCCTCCCAAGTGCTCTGCTCAGAGGCAGGGTTCCTGGCTGCTCCTCTCCTGTTTCCAGAGCAGTTACAAAATTGCTGTACGACTTCAAAGACAGGTTAGAGGAAGCCATTAAGGGTGTTTTCCATCTCTGGATTGTAGAAACTTAAGGTGGTTTGTCAGCCTACCTAAAGAAGAAAACTTCCCTTTGAGGGAAATTATTATTTTCTGCAAATGCAGCTTTAATTCACTGCTGACATATTCAAATTTACAATTCAACTTTTAAAATCTGTTTTACTTCAACTGCATTAACTAGGGTACATCTCCTCTAAGATTGTTCTCCTTAGTGGTGGATATATAAAGTAATATTTAAGAAAAAAAAATTCTGCAACTGGAAGCAATGGCACTTCCTGGTGTTTAAGATGCCATCTTATTGCATAKGGAATCTATGCCAATTGGATTATTGGTCAAATTATAGGGAGTYCTTTTAATGACCATATGGGGAGGTAGGAGAGGAGAAAATAGCGATACRAACATGGAGGAGGAAATTCAGTTTGCATAAGTAATGGGAATGCTTTGTGTGTTAAAAATACACTGCAAGCCTGTGTAGAGCTATTTAAAACAAATCTTCTCCAGTGTTTCAATTACTTCTGAAATGCACCGATAAGTATGACCAAGTATGGAAGGTTCTGTTTTTTGGGGCAGGTGAACATTTTTTTTTTCTCTGTTTCAATCTCAAATCCTTTTGATGTCCTTGCAGATCCTATACTTCTTTTGAGGGACTTCCATTACCTAAAATTAATCTCCATGAGTCAATGAAAGAATAGCCTTTTTCTGAGGCAAGGCTCCTTCCTAAGTGAAGAGTCTGAAAAGCTCACTCCAAGCCCAGCCTTAACCCTACAAAAATTGCACCCCATTGCTGAGCCTTGGTCTTCAGTCTCATGTCATGCTCTGACTTGCACAATCCCACAGTTCAAGGTAGGACTGCTTCCTTTGAGGAAGCACCCTGAATTCCTGGTGAAAGTGGTCAGTATTAGTCTTCAATACATGAGTTGGCCTGGGGAACAAAGCTAAACAGCTATAACAGCAGTAGCTCTCCAAAGCCTTGTGAATCCAAGATAGAGGCTTTACTCTGTATATCAGATGTAGTAGTTGTCCTAATTTCTAATGAAAAACCAAAAGCTTTTCAGGGTCAGCTGTTATAAGGGGCAAGAGGATCAAAGCAGCCTGTAACCAGAAACTCTGGACACAAACATGCTACAAGATTTCTCAGGCTGACCTGTCTGTGCCTACTGGAGTGTACTTCACTTGCAAGTTCTGCAGTGACRTTGTCTGAATGCCATCTAAATCGGTCACTTGGGGTTCTGTTTATGTGTGTCAGAGCTGGGTTTCCTGAGGTTGAAGTCACTGGGCTGGTGGTTCAGCCTCTCTCTCCTGCTCCTGCTGTCGTGGGGATTTTTATTAGCCTGGAGAAAAGGAGGCTCAGTGGAGGCCTTACAGCTCTGAACTTCCTGAAGGGAGGCTGTGGCCGGGTGGGGATCRGTCTCTTCTCCCAGGGATAGGATGAGAGAACATGGGCTCAAGCTGTGCATGGCAAATCAGGTTGAATATCAGCAGGAACTTCATCACTGAAAGGATGGTTAACCTTTGGAACCCTGGGCTGCCCAGGGTGCAGTGGAGTTGCCATCCTTGGAAGTCCTCAAAAAWCGACTGAAYGTGGCACTTGGTGCTGTGGTTTAGTTGACATGGCAGTGTTTGGTCAAAGCTTGGACTCAATCATGGAAGTCTTTTCCAGCTTTAATGATTCCATAATTCTAAGGAGGGATTGCATAGACTGAGACATGCTGGTAGGAATTTGCTGTTTAATGTCTTGCTTGGATGTGTGACACACAGACTTTTTCATGCACTGTTTCTGAGCCCAGGAATTCTGTAGGTCAAAGGAAACCAGTGCACAATAGATGCACTTTGCACTTTCTAACCTTAGAAGGGATGTGCTCTTCTTGTCTTGCTCATGCACCTTTTTTGGCTGGTTGTACCAGCAAGTCTTGTGAGCATCCCTTGTAAAATAAGGGTAACACCAACTGTCCAAGGCTTGAACACTATAAAAAAACTTTTTTTTTTGCCTTGTTGAATTAAAATTTTGCCTTGTTTCTAAATATTGGYAGCAGTTATAAAGAGTCCATATGAATGACCATGGTGCTCCCACACGTCTGTAGCTGCTGCTAGCGGGATAGATCCAATGCCTGATTTGTGCTTGGCAGCAGATGCTCTATAAGACTGTTAAAATGCCCAGCACTGCCATGTTCTGTAAGGAGTGTTATTTGTGACAAGTTTCTGCAGTCTTCCTCAAGTAGGGGAAAAGCCACAGACAATGGCAATCAAAARTAAATTAAATCCTGATGCTCACAAAATGATAGAGGAGTATGTGGAGCCTTGGACATGACCTGCTGTGCAGATATGTGTTATTACAAGTGTCATGTGAGAATAAGGAACCTTCCTTGTTCTGTTCTCAGGTTGGGGATGTAACACACATTTATCTACTGAACATTTGGTTTTCTAATTTTTCTAGTTGTTCTATTACTTGCTGTAATGATTATTGGAAAAGTTGGAATACTTCACTTTGAAGTAGACTACAAAGGTTTCAAAGACAGATCTTGTTACATAAGGCAGTTGATGGAGGCTGTATGTCAGAGTTGAAAGCCCCTCTAGGTTCAGCGATTACCCTGAGCTTTGGAGCCATCCCAACGCTGACCCTGCACAACTCTGCCTCTGGGTCAGCCCAAGAGCACAGCATTGACACTTGGGCTGCCAACCTACTGAAATGAAGCATCCTGAGCCTTTCTTCAGGCAATCTTTGCCATAAACTCTTTGAGTAGCAGTGCCCAAAATCCAAATAAAGTTTAACATAGGTGCAGTTAAATATTGATGTCTGGTTTGTAGTAAGTTACAGAGGAGTTCGCAAGTTGTTTTGGTGAAGACAGTTTTTTGGGTTTGTACTTTTTTGGTAAGGAAGCTCCAGTAATCAGTAAACAGGCAATGGTTTCCAGTTCTCTTCACAGTCTCTGGGGAGATGATTCACATAGACTTGGAGAGATATCACGTTACAGTGGTAGGACACAGCAGATATGTTTACATTGGAATTSTCAGAGCAAGTAGGTTTTCAGCTAATTTATTGATGGCAAATTGTCCAAGCTCTTTGCTGATGCCGTGAGTTTACCAGACTTTGAGACAGAGAGTAGAGTACAGCAAAGCACAGTGTTTATGCTGCAGAGTAAAAGGATTGACAATTGAGAGGCAGAGCAAGCATTAACAAGTGGAGGACAGGAGTAAGCAGGAAACCGTGGTATGAAAGCCAGGATTTCTGAGCAGCAGAACAATGACCCACACCTGCCCAGCACAGGCTGTTTCCTGCATTGTCACATGTGAGCCACTACAGAGGCTCAAGGAACGTGTCTGTGCAGCCCTTCTTTGCCTGTTCTGYGCAAACCACGATAAGTCAAAGAGCTAGGCCTAAAAGCTGCCGCCCCTTGGTGAGCTTGCTTCTCATTTTGAGAGCTCAGATGTCAAAGGTGTGATGCCAACAGCAGGAGGTAAGTTTTCTTGGTTAATGCTTCTCTTTGGATGCAAAAACCCACTTACAAACTATTTTTTCAGGAGTTGGTTATGATTGAGGGTTACTGTGGGCATGGATGTGGATGTAAAGCTTGTCTGTCATTGCTGAGTAAGTCTGCATGTGTCTGCCCTAAATGCAGACTAAGGGTGTTTACAGTGGACAAATCTATATTTAGACAAGTCCTGGTGTCAGCTTGACATAAGCTTAAAATAACCTTCTCCTGTTGTGGAATCTTACTTTCCCTTTTGTCCCTCCACTCACCAAGTTTGTCTTGGCAGTCAAAATAAAAATATGTGTGATTTTTAGGGCTCTTAACAGACATTTGGAGTGATTAACTGTGAACAAGTTTAGTACATACTGTATTGCCAAGAGATCATTGCATGAACATAAGCAGAAAAATGGAGTGTAATTTGGGATCATGGTCTCAGCCTGTGAGGATTCAATGTTAGGCTAAGGGCAGCATTAGAAATAATGCTACATCTGAGCTGGCATGACTGCATTATACAGAAAAATTTGGCAGCATTTGCATTGAAATGAGATAGCAGTGAGATGAGTTCAGGTTTCTGGCTGTTTCATACTGCTACTATTATCCTCTCCATTTAATTGACGGAAAATAAATGCCTTCCTTGATATTTTAATACAGTTAAATAAGAGAGGGAAAAGCTAACTCGAGTCTGTTAAATGAACTTAGTACTCAAACAAGATGAAAAGAGTATGTCTGTACTCTGCAGAGTCTCACAGGAATGCATTATTCTGCTTCCTGCCCTGGTAAATGTGTGCCATTAAACTTCAGTACCCTCTGTTGGCAAGAAGTAGATGAATTGTCAGCAGGGAATAAGCAAACACTGCTTCTGAGGAGCTGTTTCCAGGATTCATGCTCTACCTGCTGACCACCTCGACAGAAATACTCGCCTTTGATTTGTTGAGATTGCAAACATGGGCCAAACAGATGACTTCAGCACCAGTGCAAAAATATGTCAAAGCCTTTTTTGTATGGTCTTTACAAGGACTAAAAGCTACCCACAGCAGGGGGAACTGAGGATTTCTAGAGCATCTGACTGTCCCAGCAGTGAATGGTCCAAGTCCCACTGGAGAAGCCAAGCCGTGTGTGATGTGTTTGGTAACAGCTCCCTCTTTGTCATGAGACCAACAGGCAGAAGCTGGAGATAATTCTATGTAAAACAAATGAGTCATTATTTTCTTATAGGATGTCCTTTAATGTCCACAGCCATCTTACTGTGCCCTCTGCCAAGCTYTGATTATTGCAGCCTTCACCCTGGAGTTTTGGTGTGGGACATTCTGGTATTTGCCTTGTTCTAGATCACAGTGCTTTTCAGCAGCACTAAGGATCTAATTCTCTATTCTCTGTTCATCCACTGAAATTGAAAATATATTAAACCATTTTGTGTCATATTCTTTCATAAAGGTGGTTATTCCAGCCCATTAAAGTATGAAGCTAATACAAAATAGAACTCAGAAAAGAGTTTTGATACTCTGGATTAAGACTAGAAAAGCAGAGATAGCATAAACCAGTCTGCCTCCCTCTAGTTAAACAAGCACTTCATACAATAGCTCAGAAAGGGGTGTGACAGGGGGAAAGGGAAAGATATGTTACTGAGTTATTTTCTGAAAAAGTGATTTATTTATTTACTGTGATTTTTTAAGTATGCTGGTATTTTCACTGTCATCTGCTTCTCTAATATAACCATACATACATTTATATATAAGATTCACTGCTTTATGAGATGGCTTTGACTCTTGCCTGTCTCTGTAAGGAGTCTTCTGATCTCTAAAGATGGAATTTTTTCCTAAGACAGTGAGTGCAAGTGTGATAATGCACCCTCTGAACAGGGGATTAGCTTTACTGTGAGGGGCATGTGACAGGATCAGGAAAGGGAAGATGGGGTTGAACAACACAAAATTTGTATCAGTAAAAATAGCATTTGTGGTTTGTACTGGCATTGATCTTTGTGAATTTATTGCARACCTGAAGGTCATGAGGGACCTATGCCATAATAAAAATATCCTACTAAATATTTCCTGAAAGAAAATAGAACTGATAAATTCTTCTGCTTAGAGATACAGGGCTAATTTTATTTCCATTTTACACTCATGGCAGATGTGATTCATGCTGTCAGCACKTAAGTTGTCATTATGTGTGCAGTTTTATATTTTACTTGAACTGTATGTGATCTTTAAAATAGCCTTAAAATACTGTGGTTTTCTTTAATGTTCTAATATGGAAAACTTTATTATTTACCAAATCCAAATTGCTCCTTTATCAGTTTAGGAAATGCAAACATGGCCAACAGTTTCAGAAGACTTYRTTATATAAAAATTGTCACAGTTCCYTAGTTTGTTACAACAAACTCGTAGTAAGCAGCTGTACTTTTGAATCTTCAAAAAAAAAACCCACTTCTTGCAGCAGCCTTGGTTGATTGGGTTGCATGGCAAGAGCATTTAGGAGAGAAACAATTTAAAATTACTTTGATTAGATAACTTTTCCCTCATTTAGTGATACCATCATGAGGTAATGTCCTCATTATCTATATGGGTAGCGTAAGAACCTAAGAAACCCTTCAGCCATTCAGTCATGTAAAAGTAAGGGGGRAAAAAAAAGAGAAGATATTATAGACTACAATTTTTTAAACCTGGATGACAGCTGCTTTTCTTTTGTTGCAAGCTTTGCAGAAGGTTTGCATGTGATGTTTATTTTGCACATACATAGACTTGCAGAGTAACATGGAAAACTGATTTACACAGCAGCATTTGAATCATAGAATAGTTTGGATTGGAAGGGACCTTGTAGATCATCTAGTTTCACCTTCTACTAGACCAGATTGCTCAGAACTCCATTCAGACTGGCCTTGAACACTTCCAGGGATGGGGCATCCACAGCTTCTCTGGGCAACCTGTGCCAGTGCCTCACCACCCTTATGTTAAAAACTTTGTTCCTAATATGTAATCTACACCTGCCTTCTTTCAGTTCAAAGACATTTCCCCCTGTCCTGTCACTATATGCTCCTGGAAAAAGTTCCTCTCCRTCTCTCCTGTGCAGCTGAAGTTTGTCAGATGATGGTTGCACTGGTGACATGGTTCGTCTGAACACAGACTTCAGGCCTTGTCCATGTTATGGGATCTCTTCAGAAGATGGTGGCATGGAAACCTTGGATTTAATGTTACCAGTGACAGCCAGACTGTGGAAGAGACAATTCTGCCACTGGATCTGTATCTCCCCAGACAAAGTAGGCAAWGTTCTCTGTCAGCATAGCTGTGGTGACACCAGAGGGCTTTATTGGCATCTCCTAGGAAATCTGTGTTCTTTTCAGCTTAAATAGTCTTGTTCCCTTTCACACCGGTTAGAGAGAAGGTGTAGTGACCCTGCTTAATGTGGTCAAATAGCACTTGACAAACCTCTCACATGAAGGGTTAATTTACAACCACAGAAGCCTTCCGTGGCTGCTGAAGACAAATGAGTGTCCTTTAGACTCTGCATCAATATTTAATATGTCTCTTAAATTAAACTCTAGTCAAACTAATGGTTGTTCTCCTCACCTTGTTCCCTCTTCAATCATTAATGGACATTKTCCATAAGCAAGTTAACAAAACACCTAAAATGACGATGGACTTTACACAGATTAGCCTTACCCTTTCATTCCAGACTCTGTCCTCCTATGCTGATTGTGTAAGGACTGCAGAAATACAAAAGGATGCTCCTCAATCTGGACCACAGTTTAAAAGACAGTAGCTGATCAAATATTTAGAATTTAGTTATGTTTTGAAATTTTCCTCTATTGCAGAATCTGGATCTTCTTTAAAATCAAATAAGCAAACAAACAAATGAAAAAAAAAAAAAAAAAAAAACAAACCCCATTAAAAAAACCCCAAACATGCCCCCTCTTTACCCAGGGTGATAATCCTTTTCAATCAGATTTAGGGTGTTGGGCACCAGCTGCATTCCTTGCTGGGAAGGATCTCTTCCAAGATGGGKGAATGAATACTTTCTAATTTTCCTCTCTGTACCTTCAGGAGCTGCTGCTGGTGCACTGTCTGTGAAGTAGAGAACATTCCTAGATCATCTGTTTGCTGGTAGAGCTGCGAATGACCCAGAACCGCACATCCTGAAACCATGGCATACCACAAATCAGGTAAATTTTTAACTGGGTGCTGCTCTCATCCCTGGTCATGCTAYATGAGTACCTTTATCCTTTGGATTCTTAAACTCCAGAAGCTGGGGGAGGATGTGGCTTATCAAAATTATTCTGTGTTTTATTTCATTTTCTATTTTAAAGTGAGGGTTTAAGAATTTTGGTGATGTGTGGGATGAACATGTAGTTATGAATARTGCATCTGTGGCACTGTTGCAATTCACTAGGCCTTGGAAGGCCATGTAGGAAAGGTTTCTGAAGGGAAGAAATGAGAAGATTAACCAGTGATCTCAAATCTAAGCCAAATGGCAGTTGCCAAAATACTTTAGGCCAAGTGAGCAGAAACGTAGGGTTGAACAGAGCTGCATTGCTTGTTATGAAACCAGGGACAAAGGAGACATGGAGGAGGGCCTCTTTGCTCTAACCTTGTGCTTCTGTGGCTTGTTTTCCCAGTGCTGTCTCTTGCCAGCAAGGTTGGCCTCTCAAAATTACGGTATGCACTTGACTGGCAAGTTCATATTAATAACGGGTTTAATTAAAACAGGGAACTCGTCATCGGGAGCACATCCAGAGAAGTTAGAGTAAAGCAATTTAGGGTCAATATGTATTCATTTAAAGTGCTTATTTATTCTCAAGTAAGATTTCTTGTTCAGGCCCAAAGCTGCCTGTGATTTGAATTATTTGATTTACGTTTGACTGGGCTTGCTTCCCCTGCATAAGGATCCAGTGTGTCAATGTACTCCTGTCACCGATGTGCCTTAATTCTCCTGGATGTTCCTGTAGGCTAAACCATTGTGATCTTGTGAATACATTTATTTTTTTCAGAAGCTCACAGCCAATTTTCCTAGAGTTAAGAGTTTAATTCTAGCCCACAAGAYGGTTTTTTAAGCTTCTGCATCAAGCACTGTAATGGGAACTGTGGCTTTATATCTTGTCTGCAAAAAGGTTTTGTATTGAAGTGTAGGAAACAGCACATCTTGGGCAGTTAATTCAGAATTGTTGTTTCCCAGCCRTCTCTTTTGTGGCTGTGGAAAGATTTCAGTTACCCTTTCGATTTCAGCCTGTGTCCCGAAGCCCAAGAAGCACTTGAAGTAAACAGAGGCTGTTTACTGTCTGGGCAGCTGTCTTCAGTCATTTGTTTCAGCAACCCCAGTGCACGTGTTCCCAAAATGCTGTGCTCTCCCGAAGAAATCTCTGCCAGCAGCAAACTAGCCTAGCTTTTCCTAATATCTGAGGCAGTTACTGGGGGTGGAATTTAAGCCTACTCACCTCTTTTAGTTGTCTAATGTATATGCAGAACACTTAATTCCTTTTGCTTCACRGTAACCTCTTACAGTTCTTGAAGAACATTATTATGTTTCCCCTCTGCCTTCTCTCTAGGTTAAATGCCATTTATTTCAGTTCTCCTCCCTGGAACAGTTTTCTAGAGTGCTCAGAGTTCCTGTTCTCTTTTCTTATCCCCACTGCCCCCTTCAGCTGGCTGCCCTTTTCGACATGAGRTACACAACACTGAACTGTATGCCAGCTGAGATGTGTTAGAAGCAAGGCTTGAGTTTATGTCATTCTTCTGTCAGTCCTTCCAGTARCAAATATTAATTTTGATATTTGCCTGAACACCATGAAGTGTGGATCAAGACACTTTCCAAGATATTTGAGTCCACAAACCTTTGCAAATAATGCATGGAGGAGTAAATCTGAACTGCAGGTCTGAAAAGGGGAGTAATGCCATATCTGTAAGAACTATGGAGGCTGTGAACAACTGAGATTGCATCCAAATTTCAGGTCTAGGAATATTTAATCTCTCAGAATTTCACTCGACCTTGGGAATATTTGTATTTCCACTTGCAGTGTGTGGTTACATGAGCTCTAATTGGGTAGAGGTAGCAGCAGAGCTGTCACGCTGAGCACGCCCGGGATAGAGGCTTATGCTTGTTGAGTGTTCAGTCAGCTTCTGCAACAGCCTTTGCAGTCTGGAGGGTGAATGTCGCAGGTGGCTGAACTTGCRCGGCTTGACAACTGCCTCGCCGTACGTGTGGCAGCGCTGGACGTGCCATGCACACCGATCCGGGTCGGGGCTGTGATGAGACTGCCTCTAAAGGCAGCGGGTGCGCTGATACACGAGTGAGTTGTCTCTCCCCGGAGCTGGCAGGCTGGGCTTGCAGTGCTGCATGTGCTCTGCCTGCATCGCTGTCTGCAGCGCAAGTTTGCGGCCTTTTGGCATCGATGGTGGCGAGAGCCAGCGCCCATCCCCGTCCTGCGGCCGTTCCGCTGCCTTGGGGAGCCCGGCCCTGCGGCTGCGAGGGGCAGGGGATGGCGGTACGGGGTCACCGTGCCTCGGGGCCGGGCCCTCGCCGAGGGTGGCGGGGCCGCGCTGGGGACGGGCAGGGACACCMGGCGGGACAGGGACACGCTGAGCGGGGCACGGGGCGGTTCCGCACGGCCCCCGGCTGGGGACGACCCTCGGCCGTGGAGCGTGTCCGCCTGTCCCCAGCGAGAACCGGGCAGGGGGAGGCGGCGGGGCGGGGGTCTGCCCGCGGAGCAGCGGCAGGGCAGGGGCGCGGCGGAGGTGAGTCAGAGCGGAGCGCCCGCCCGGAGAGGCGGGGGTCGGGGCAGCTCCCCCCGCGCCGGGGCTGCGGGAGGAGGCGGCGACGGTGGCGGCCCCCGGCAGCTCCTCCCCCGCCCGAGTTACAACCGGTTCGTGCCGGCCGCGGCCCGCCCGCCGCGCCGCGATGCGGGGCTGCCCCGGCTCCCCGGGGGCGGCTCCGGGCCCCCGCCCCACGGGCCGCCCGCCCRCAGGTAACGGGGCCGGGCCCTGGGGGGACGCGCGCTTCGGGGAGCGGGGGTCTGGGGGACGGAGCCCCCTCAGGGGCCGCTGCCCCCCGGTTCGGCCCGGCCCGGCCCCGCTCTGCCGCGGGAGCTGCCCCGGGGGCTGGGGCGGGGGGCGGCCGGGCCAGGCTGGGGACCGGGGGTGCTCTTCGCGTTCCCCGGGGAGTGGTTTCGGGGAAAGGAGCCGGGAGCGGGACGTGGGCGGCTGCATCCCTTGAGGTCCCCGTCGACGACCACCCGTCGGTGTTGGCTGCGGTGGGTCCCGGGGTGCCCTGTTGGCATCCAGCGGGCGCTGGGCGCTGTGCGACATCAGCACCTGCCATGGGCACATGGCAGCGGGCGCCCCTCGCCATCGGTGCGTGCCCGGTGCTGGCGCCCACCGGCCTCGGTGTGTGCCCATTTGGGACGCCCCGGGCACCTCGGCGGCTGCGGCTGCCCCGGAGCGGGGCACTGTGGCTCGACCCTGTCTCGCCGTTTGTGGCATCGGGGCGGCGAGGGCGACCTTCAGTCACCTCTTGGCGCGCCTCAGTGCGCGGATGAGCGCTTCMCGTCGAAACTGGCGTGGAGGTGGAAGGCGTCAATGTGTAACGCGGTGCTCCGGAGCGGGGCTGTGGGCTGGGGAGAGGCGTGGGGAGAGGCGAGGCGAGSCGGCAACTATAAGAGGCCCTACATCCCCACAGGGACCCTGGTTAAGGGGCACGGCCGGACTGAGGGAGCAGATGCCGGAGAGCCCTCGCAGGTTGTGATGCGTAAGGCGGCGCACACCGCGCTCTCGTTTCGCGAAGGAGTTCTCTGGTAAATCGTGTTGGYTGGTGGTTTCTAGCAGCGCCGGCTCACATCTGCCTGCATGGGTGCGTGCTAGTGTCCGACAGACAGTTGTACTTTCGGGGGGGTTTCCATCCCCTCTGGAGCAGTGAGGCTCTGCAAACAGGTAGGACTGGTTCTGCTGAGCTGACACATTTGTACAAAGCTGGCTGGTTTATGTGCTGTCCCACTTCTTAATGTAAACTGATTTTGCACAATAGAAAAACATTATGTTGTTGGTGGTTTTGTTCTGGTGTTTTGTTTTGTTTTAGATTTCACACTGCTGTCATCTGGCAGAAGTAGAAGGAAACATTGATATTGACAAGCCTCTTGCTTAATTTACAGAAGGGAGAAGTGTGAGAAATAGGCAGACCTGAACGCTGAGAGCTAGAAGGGATATATGTATTTATTCTGTATTGCACAGGAAGCTAYAGTAGTTAGAACATCAGCTAAAGTCTGATGTCATCGAAGTACTGATGCATCTTTCAGTGGATTTAATACAACGCTTATGCAGTCACATCAGTACATGTGCAGGTGTTTGGATATTAAAAGCAGCTAAAATGGATCACTCCCATACTCTAGGTGTTATTTGTGAGCTGAGGGTAGCAGAAACTTCAAATGATAATTGCAAGAACTTGCCTGAAAAATAAACAGAAATTTACAAGAAATCTGATTCAGCTTAAAATGAGGGATGTTACTATTCTGGCTGGTACCGTCTTGATTTGTAGCAGTGCCTTGCAAAACTTGACTAGCCCAGTGTTAATCACGCAGTGTTTCTGCTGACATCTGCTTTCTTTGCAGCCATGTGCTGCTCGCAGAAAGCAACACACTTACCCGGGCTCCAGCTGCACAAAGAACAAACTGGAAACAATCACATTGCTACTGTCTTTCTCAAGATTCCCTTTGCCACAGATTAATACAAGTTGCTGTGCTGAGGGCTAATGTTTCAGTGGAATTCATGTTCTTTTTTTTGTGCTCGTCTGTCATCTTTAAGCCAAATTCTAAGATTTATAGGAAGGGAGTTCAGTATTGTGATAATACTGCTTAGAGCAAAGAAAATAGTTGCAGCCAGACACTTCTCTCTTTCCACACTGAAACTGTTGTTCAGTTTGTTCTCTAGGGTTTCCTTTTGTTGTGGTTGGTAAAGGCTTTCATCAAGCAGCTCTCTTCCTCTGATTCTTATTCGCAGTGAGTACAACTCACTGAAAAGCTTTTTCTAACCAAATTTCAAGTTACTGTTCAGTTCTTTATGTTTCATGTCTCTATTTCAGTGCTTTAAATGTAATTTGGTTTCCTGGAATCTGAAACAATATCCCTGTGTTTAGTGAACAGTAAGGTTTGTGGAACTGTTCCCACCTGAATCTTAAACCCATGATTTTCTGTCTGATACCAGGATCATACAAGCCTTCCTAGCTGGCTCTAAGAAAAAAACAAAACTATTGATCACTCCCTTCTGTGTGGGCTTCTGCTTCTTTATTTTTGGTGTCCACATTTATCTGTGCAGTTTGTGTTCTCCTTCTTCACAGAYAGAAAACAGTAAAAGGCACTTTGGATGCCTCCCAGATCGATGCACAGATTTGATGTCCGTGCAAGTGGTGTTGGGAGCATTAAACGTTTATTTCTCACTGTCAGTTCTTTTCCCTGCTGCCAAGCTATTGTAGTATAACTTGCCACTTTCAGAGAAACATTCAGTAATGTGCCAATAGAAAGTGGACTGATATTCACGGTCCCAGCATTGGCTTGGCTGTCCAGGATGTCTTTAACTATCATTGCAGAGGGCTCTGGGGAACAGGCTCCTCTCTCACAGAGAGCTCCCTGCTCTCTGTAGGGTGGCCTTCAGGCTTCAGGGGAGTTAGAAAATGCACTTCAGTTTAAGTATCTGGCATACAGCAGTGTGAGGTGAAGGAATGACCTGAATGGAAGAAAAGGGAAGGGAAGGAAAAGCCAGGTGGTTAAAAACCGACTGTGGGACTTTATAGATCTGTTATTGATTTAAGGATGATTTCTGGGGAGGGGGCAGTGGTGGACTTTTGCTTTTTGCTTGAAGTTGGAGACTGGAAATGGCTTGGAGCATTTAGAAAATAGAGATGGTTTTGGTGCCTAAAATTCTGTTATTTAACTAAAAGATGCAAAAGATATCTGTGATGCAAAATCAGAGTTGTCAGAAGGTCAGCTCCGCTGCTGTCATAAATTGGGAGCCATTGGTTAATTTTAATTATGYTATGCAGCCTTGCAACAGGTGCCAAACTATTCCAGAGGTTTTTAGTCTTTCTGTTAGAAAAGACTACGTGACCTAAGATTTCAAAAAACTTATCCTCTCCTGCCTTGTCCTTGCTTCCTTCCCATCAAATGTTTAGAATAGCAGAACTGAACTTAGAGTTGTCTTTATGCCAAATTTTAGGGCATCAATATAATGGAAATCAACATAACAGCTAAAATGTGTTTGTTTTCTAAAGTTTATTTTTTAAACAAATATGAATTGGGRTTATCCACTGTCTACCTCCATTATTTTAGAGTTTTTCTGTGAACTTCCTTGCTTTGTCTCAGTGTCTGTTTTTGAAGCTGTTACTTATTTCCACTATTTTTTCCTCTAGGCAAAAACAAGGCAAGCGATAGTTATTTAATTTATGGAGCGATGCATAGGTCAGCTCTTGGTGCCTAAGTTCAAACAGCTCAGATATTGAATGTAGAAATATGGGGATCCTCTTTTGTATAAAGTAACAGTGTTGTTACAGGAAAGTGCCTGTAACCATCTCTTTAATGCTCTGATACCTTATGGCATGGAATGACTTCTGTCTGTCCCAGCTGCCACCCTTGCATCTTACGGGATCAAGGGACATACCCAGGCACTGGAGTGAGTAACTCACAGCTTACATTTATAACTGAAAGGAATAACTTTGTAACATTTGTAACTGGGAATTGTCACATCTTGAAGGACAGTCAGTGTGTTAAAATTGTAAATCACTCAAAAAAAGCCCTAGAATGTCAAACTGTACAATAGTCGGCAATGTTTTTGTTATTTTAGGGCTCAAGGCTGCTGTCAGCTGTTAATTAATTGCAGGGRATCAGTACCTCTCCACTGAGATAACTTGATTGCTTTTGAAGTTCCTTTGAAAAGATACTAAAAAGAAGAAATTTCATGTGAAGCCACTTTTTTTCAGAGTCKTGTTCACTGGTGCAATGATRCTTTGGCTGAAAACTTGCTTTGTTMTTTTTCTGCAGGTAATTGTCACATGAAGGTACATTTATAGGAAGCCAACGGACTTTTTTGTCATCATCTGTGAGTATCTACCCTCAAAGTATCATTTAAGTCCATCTGTAAGCTAGAACTGGCCTTTTTCGTGTCTCTATACGATTATCCCTCAACATTTCATACTGTAGTTTTTTTGGCAGGTCTTCCATGCAAGTTCTTAGAAATTGCCCAAGCAAAGGGTGTGAGGAGCTCAAATGGAAATTCTGTTGTTGTCTACTTCTTTACCCCATTGCTTTTGTACAGCAGTAATCTTTTTCCGTCTCCTCTGGGTTGTAAGTCAAAAAAGCAGGGCAATGCATTTATTTTTCTGCTTTTCCTCTTGGGAGTCTCCCAGGGCAGAGCTGTTACTGCAGCAGTCTTAATGCTTAAGCTGCAGTGTGAAGATGGTCCTTGGGAATATTTAATGAAGAAAACAGGGCGAGGTCTAATCTCTTTTTATCTTCCAGGGTAGAGGAAATAAAGCTGTTGAGAATCATATGTCTGGTTAGTGGCAGAGCCAGGAGCAGAACATGGGTTTTGKGACCATCACTCGGGCAGATTGGTCCCTGTAGAGAGGGAGGGCAGACTGGTTGTGTGCACAGGGTGACTCCAAAGCAACATAGCCTGTCAAATCTTGAAATTCTTTGCTGATTTTAGACGTGTTAATCCCTTCACAAACTAGTCTTGAGAAGGTGTGGGCATGGTGGGTTATTTAAAGCCATAGAGGCACAGGTGATGGATTGTGCCATGCAAAGGAGCAAGGTGGTGTTTCTGGAGTCCAGGAAGTGATTGCCAGTTTGGGGAGGGCTGATGTGTGCCAGCTGTGCAGAGGGTTTACTCTAACAGGTTTAGAGCAGATTTTTGGGTGCCTGTTTACTGCTGTCATGTCTTGGCATATGAGCCACACCTGTTCATAGTYTTAGAACTCACTTTACTAATATCTACAAAGTGGTTTTTGGATGCAACACTCCTCTACAAGCACTTTGTTGACAGAGCAGAGTACTGAACTGTTACTACTGCCAAAATGCAGTCTTCCTCTTGATCTGCCCCTCCCAGAGTGCGCTACCTGGTGGCAAACACCTTAATAAATGCAAGATATTATGCTGAGATGAGAACTGAGTAGAGATTTTTTTACTCCTTTTTTGATATTCATGGTTGTAACAGGAGGTGACCATGGGGCTCTCTTGTTGAACCATGGCAGACATTATTGCCTGAGGTTTTCAGAAGGCCTGCTTACCACTCAGCAAATTAAACATTTTTCTGTCATATAGTACAGGTGTATGTATGACTTAATATGCTTATTGTGCTGGATACTGTGTGTCTGTTCCACAGAAGAGGTGGCAGCACAGCCCTTGTAGTTTTCATTGCCCATGTGCTGTGCTGCAGCTGTTTGAAGGATGGCTGAACCAAGCCCCTGTCTGAACGTGCATGTCTCTGAACAGCTCCCTCTGCATTTGCACACCTCACTCAGTCACACTTGTAATGCTCTGTTCTGTTTGGGTTTTGTTTGCACAGGTGCTGCCCCTACCTCTGCACCCTCCTGACAAGATGGTGTTTCGGAAACCACCAGATGGTGGCTGGGGCTGGGTGATTGTTGTCGTTTCCTTCTTCGCCCAGTTCCTGTGCTATGGATCACCGCTGGCGGTGGGAGTCTTGTACTTGGAGTGGCTGGATGCCTTTGGAGAAGGGAAAGGCAAGACTGCTTGGGTTGGATCGCTAGCAAATGGAATTGGATTGCTTGCCAGTAAGTGYAGAAGCAGTATCTACCTTAAACTGAATCATTTCCAATTGATGCTTTAATCTCTGGGTGCTCTTGGAATTGTATCAAAGGCAGCCACAAATGAGGATGCTGCATTTTTGTTTTAGGTCAAGATAGGTAAGAAGATTGCATTTATAGTTCCACTGTGCATAAACCAGTATGTAATGATAAAAGAGTAATAAAATGTTCCCTTTAGAAAATTCAAAATGATTGTATTTGAATGAACTAGGAAAGCTACACTTTGGGAAGCTGAATGGAATTTTGTTGATGCACTTTTTTTATTTTTAAATGAGACTTTAAGGTTGGTATTTACAKTATTGTCTTAAAATCAGGGCAAACTGTTAGTCTGAAATGGTTCAAGTGCTTTATGGAAAAAAAGTCAATTAATAAACYAGTTACTAATTTTTCAGCTCTGGCAGTAAACCTACCAGTTAGGGTGAGTGAGGGCTCCTTTGCATTAACTATTTGAGAAAAAAACTCTCTTTCAAGGCTGGAAAGTTACAGGTAAGAGTAGCRTTAATTAAAGCGACTTTACTGGAAGCTTTTCTTTAGTAAGACATTGTCCCTTGAAGAGTAACAGCAGAGTATTAGGGAAATAAAACCCCACTTTGAAATTTCTTAGGCTGTTGTTTTAATATCAGGCAYGGGTGTTTACTGGGTCATATCACCAACTTCTGGTTTTTGCAGATTCACCATGGGAACTATTATCTGTTTACTGAATCTGGAAAAAACTGCCTGTCAGCAGGGCAGCTGCTACAGGCAAAAGCAATGATGCAGTTTAACAGACAAAACACAGCTCAGGATTCTGAGGCAACTCTCCTTAAAAGAAAGTTGGTGTTCTAATAGCAATACAGACCTGAATAAAGAGTGCTGTTTTGTATGGCTCTGGAGCTGATCAAATCCTGGTGTCACACTTGTGTTTGGGTTTTTTACCCCCAGGCAGAAGAGCACTGGGCAAAGGCAGGTGGATCACTTATCACTAGAAGACCATACTCAGTGTCAGAGTGTAAGTGGGTGAAGGACTGTAGATTGCTCTTCCATCATGCTTTTTTATTTTTCTGTATTGTGGATATTAACTTGTGCTATTAGTGCATCAAGACCTAAATAAACTTGGGCGAGAGAGTGAAGTGAGAGGAAAATGAGGATAAGCACATTAATTACTGAAGGAAAAACTAGGCAGGTAAAAATTGCGAGAGAAGAGTACCCTCTAGTAGGAGACCAGAAGTCTCTGGCTCTGTTAAGAGCCTCAGCCCCTTTCCCTTATGTCAACACCATGCTGCTTTCCAGATTTCTTAGTGCCCTCTGTCTTGCTACTGTCAGCAGTGTGCTTTGTAGCTGTGCCGGTTTTGGCTGGGAAAGAGTTCATTTTCTTCTCAGTGGCTGTGTTTTGGATTTGTGCTGAACACAGGCTTGATAATGTAGAGATGTTTTTGTTATTGGTGAGCAGGGCTTGCACAGAGCCAARGCCTTCCCTGCTGTTCCTGCTGCCAGGSTGGYGAGGAGGCTGGGGGTGCCTGGGAAGTCAGGAGGAGACACAGCTGGGACAGGTGACCCCAATGACCAAAGGGATGTTCCATGCCATGTGACATCATGCTCAGTGTATGAAGTGGGGTGAGGAAGGGGGAGATGTTCTGAGTGATGGCATTTTGTCTTCCCAAGTAACCAYCTGAGAGCTGTTAAGACTCTTCTTTGAGCTCCCTTCAACTTAACATMACCTTTCTGAAGCCGTAGATGCCAGACTGGAAAAAGGTCACTTAGTGGTTATGGTAGATTAGCAGCTATAGACAGGAAATAAGTCAGTGTCCATTTTCTTTGGAAGACTTTTCTCATTGATAGCACCAGCATTCACCAGCTTCTGTAACAGAGAAAGGGCCCGTGACTCTGCTGTATTAGTACTGTAATTTCACCAATCCCAAGAAGATGTGTATGGCATCTCCACAGAAAGAGGTCCTGTGTCTTCTCCCCTTCCCTCTGTACACGTACTCTGAAACATTTTTTTGAGCAGCTGATGCTGGTGAGCACTTTCACATTTGCTTCATTGGTATCCTTTCTAAAATGTTTACTTCTGACTTACATGAGAGCTAAACTTAGCCTGGAGACATAGAAACCCAGTACAGCACCTTGTTTATTTGGATTCATTTCCTGGGCACCTGGTGTTCGATTTCTGTCCTTTTGCTCGTGGCACAGGCRGTGTTGCTAAGGCCAGTGTCCAGCCTGAGCTGGGCTCTTCACCTCGTCAGCTGGAAAATGGAGCAGGACAGGGACCTGCTTGAGCTCCTTCTCGCAGGGTGACTTGGATTGTAACATTGTGTGATGCAACCTTGCAGTGCAKTGGAAGAAATGTGCCTGAAACAGTGAAAGACAAGCATCAGTGCTGTTGTACAGGGCAGAGGTGAGAGCTCCTCTCCAGAATTAGGTGTTACAACATYGGTCAGGCTACGGCAGATGTGGCTCATGGCTCCAGGGCTTGTTGCATAGGAAGAAATTGAAAAAGCTCAGTAGGTTTCCCTTACTAAAACAAGCCAGAGGAGGATCTTTAATATATTCTTGAACATCATGTGTTTCTTCTTCACCAAGTGTTCTTAATTTTACATCCATTTGGAGCCTGAAATTAAATTTGATCCGTGTTGTACTTGTTAAAAGCAAAACAGACAAAGAGCTTGGCGACTGAAATTGGCACCACAGCTGTTTATAGTAAGAGTTGACTTCACGATCCTTGGCATAGGAGGAGACTAGCAATGTCTCCTTTCCTATTTCCCTTCATTAATGGAGAAAGAACAAAGGAAAGATTCTGTCTTGAAAGTCACGCCTTGATAATTTGATGGGATGTTTCTGCTGATCTGGGACATTCAGTGCTAGATGTTTAAACAGCTTTTAAATTAAAAGTTTAATTTTGTGCTTTCAAGCAACAGTTTTACGACTCCGAAACTGCCTTTGCAGCATTTACATTTTTTTTATATTCAAAGTACAGGCATTTGGAGAATATTATATTATATTATATTATATTTATTATAAGCAGGTTTTAGAAATGAGCTTAATATGCAAAAAGTATTGTATTCTGTCTAGTGGCTTTTACATGCAGTCCATGAGCATTTTTTCTACTCTACAGTTTGAACAGGCTTGGACAGATACCCAGATAGGGTGGGTCAGATTAATGCAGGTGATAAAAAAAACACTCAGTTGTCCAATATTGTTTGTTTAGCAAAAGGTTGTGTGAGTGTGTGAGGTGAAGGAGGGAGGACCCTTGAGATGAGTGAGTGGAAGGGAGTGTTGTTTTGCAGATTTTTTTTTTTCACTTCATGTGAAAATATTGAAGAAGAAACTGCTAGTTCTTGAATGTCCATAAAGCAAAACAAGTTCTTGTCAGGAGGTCAGCAAATCATGGTAGCTTTAAGTTCCTGAGTGAGCAGCAGGTGGCTTGTTTTCCTGTCTCAGGAAGGACTCACTGTCACATCCAGGTCTTACTGAGGTTAAAGTATTTTATTCAAAATAATAAAAATAAGATTACAAGATTATAAGATTAATGTACAAATGATACCTTCTAGAGTKCTTCATCTTTGGTCTCTCTGTGTGAAGATCTACTTTGAAAACCAATCTTCTTGCTGCTGCTGCTTCCCATTTTGTCTGGGGGTCTTGTTGACTGCTCCCCTGATAATTGTGTTTCTGACTGAGAGCCACGACAGGTCATGTGCAGAAGAGCAGTGTTTGTTCCTGTGCTGAGTCTTTCTTCCTAGAGTTACCTGTCATTCCTATAAACTGAGCTGGCACCTTGTTTTGATAGAATTTGGTCTAGTTTTAAGATACATCATTTGGAAATGAAAAAGCCCTAGGGATTTTATTTGTAAAAGAGTTAAATATTTATCAATGCCATCAAATATTGTACTAATTCCTGCTAAAACCTGGAGCTACTTGGCAAACTGAATAAAATGCTGGCTTAAAAGCTGTTTTTCATGCTTACTGTTGGGGATTGCCACGGGGATTTTATTTTTATGTTGTTCATATTATGRTGAGAGCCAGGTAATGAAAACCCTGGTTTGAGCTGCCTGAAGAGTGTTTTCTRTGTAGCTGTACACAGGCTCCTTTGAACAAAATCGACAGGGCAGTAGTTCACTGGGCAGGTCTCGGTGCCACTCTGTGAAAGTTGGATTTCTACRAGAATCTACTGCCTTGAACTCTTCAATTACTTGTAAAGAATAACAAGTTTATGTACGGTCAACTCCTGTGCAAATACCATGGTGATAAGTGAAGGTGCTGTGCCTGGTGGAAAAAAAACACCAGTGCTATGGGAAACAGAAAGGGAAGCAGAGAGGAGGCAGGGGAAAGRACAAAGGTGCTGGCTGCCATGGGGATTTTCTTTTGTGAGGTATTTTCTAGCAGTGTGATGAGTGTGAAAGTCATGCCTAGTGTGAATGGAAAGATGGAGCTGTTTTTCCTTCTCATCCCAGAGACCTATAATAAYCATTTCAGTGCTTATACTGGCACTCCTTATAAACAGGGCCGTTGCTGAGCTGCCAGATCTCTTGCTGTGTGATATGGCAAATTAATACAGAGTTATTGGAGCAGGTTCTTGTGCAGGTTGTTTTCTCTGTTCGAGTGAAAAGATTTCTTTGTACTCTTTGTTCTCCTTTGGGATTAGATTTTATAAGTGGGAGAAGCTGGAAGAGCATCTCCTTGGGCCCTGTCAGGGACGCCTTTGATCATGTTYCAGTGGAGATGTCCTTGTCGGGTGATGAAGACACATCTTTCAGCTCTGTGTCTCTCCTGTTTCTGGGGTCAGAGGGTCCAGTTTCCCCTCAGATGCTCCAGTAGGGATCAGTGATGTCTGTGCTGGTGCCACCATCCCAGACTGGACAGAGGCCTTCTCAAAGTAGCGGTGTCAGAATAGARAGAGCAGGTGGAATGGAAATGCTGTTTGTTTTAGCAAGGTAGTGGGTCAGAAATAAAGAATAGAAAGAGTGCAAATTCCTCTGCTTAATTGAATTATGTTATCCCTACCTAGTGTTCTCGTAGTATAGAAGAATTCTTTATGTAATACAGAGTCAATCCTTTGTTTATTTTTAAATCCCGTGGTTTTAGGAAACATACCAATCTTAATTTGCCAGTTCTAGCAATTAATTCCAAGAATCAGCAACAATCAAACCCTCTCAGCTTTTGTTCTCAGCATGTTACTCTGCCCAGGTTACATTGGCCAGCTCTCGTTCCCACAGCATGCAGTCTCTTGAGAAGCGGCAAATGCTTAGATCTTCCTTTTCACTGCTTCCAAAATCCAATTAAACCTTCCTTTCCCGGAATATTTTCTTGATTCCTCTGTAACTCTGACTCTTTGCCTGGAGAAGCCCCAGCTCAGACTCGCCCCCCTTTATGTTCCCTGGGCAGATAACTCTAATGTAGGGCAAAAGTTCTGACCTGCCTTGTCTTTGAGGATCATTTCACCTGCTGACGAATCCCTGCTCCTGCCTGCCAGAACTGCTTGTCCCATGGCCGGCAACCACAGGAAAACCTTGCCTGCATTCCCAGCTGCTCGCTCCTGTCTACAGACCCAGGCAAAAACCATCCTCAGGCTCCAACTGTTTACCTCGTATCACCTTTCTGGGCTCACCTCCCATCAACTGGGGATCTCTGTTGCGTGACTCAGGCAGCAACTAACTTTCACAAATGGCAAACTCCGAAATTACTGCTTTTGCAGATTGAATCGACCATGGAGTGAGTGTGTATCACTTCAAATGAGATGCAAATGTGGTGAGGTGGTTTTGTTTGTATTAAATAATGTCATTCATCTGTGTATCTAACTTGTAATCTCAGAGTCGCTGAGTTTAGGAATGGGGCTAACATCTAAGTTGATGTATGAATGTTTGGAACTGCTCGGTTTTGGACAGGTTGTCTTTGCAAGCCAAGTCCCTTGCTGCTTTATTTATTCAGGGCACCAAGCTTGCATGCTACTTAAGACTGAAAGGTGTATTCCAGGTCACACAACTGAAAACAAGTGCTTGTTCTACAATTTCTGTGAGGGGAGAACTGGCTGAGTAGAAGCAGGGTAGAAATTCTGCCTCACTTAATTCTTGTTTTGAAGAACTAAGAGAACTAAGAACTGAGAAATACTKGGAGTAATCCCTCCTGAACTTGAATGTTGCTCTGGCTCTTCCCAGTAAGTGACTTTTATTTTCTGTAGTTTTACAGGAGAAACTGTGGTAAGTAGTAAAAAGTTATTTGGTAKAACATTGGCTAGCAGGTGTTTAATTCCCTTGAAAATCAGGGAAGAGTGGTGTTTGTCCTTGTCCAGTATCATATAAACCAGCAGATATTCCCTCTGTGTAAGCACCAGGTGGCATTCTTACTGTGATTATGATCTGAAGTTAACTATTTTTCCATTTCAGTTTTACAAATCACATATCAAGATAATACAAATGCCGCCTTTCCGAAACACGGTTTTTGTGCTCTGACAAAAACTGTCTGCTTGCTTAAAGCCAGGCTGATGGTCTGTCTTGGTTTTGTGTCTCAAGAGGAAGATTCTTTACAGAGCCTTTGTACACCTTGGGTGTGTAGTGACAGTGTTACAGTCCAGTAATAATTGTATTATGTGTAAAAAATGTTTCTCTTGCTCTTTCCCTCCCAGCCAGGGGACCCTTTCATGGCCTTGATGTTCAGTTTCTTCTTGAGCAAAAACTTTGCAAGCCTGACCTTGAATGTTTTTACAACTGACTGTTTTAGAGAACCCTGTGAAAATGAGTACTCTGAATTGTTATTTAATATACTTCCACATTTGAATAGTTATCATAAGAAATGTTTCCACATGCTGATATTTTTTTTTAGACATTCCTCCTGGTGCTGGTGTTTACTAGGAATGTTTTTTTCTATTTTTTTTCCTCTAGGTCCTGTCTGCAGTGTATGTGTATCATCCTTTGGAGCTAGACCAGTAGCTATCTTCAGTGGCTTTATGGTGGCAGGGGGCCTCATGATGAGCAGCTTTGCACCTAACATATACTTTCTATATGTTTCATATGGGATTGTTGTTGGTAAGAAACACCTTGCCTTCATGCTGAGACTTAGTCTTTATTATTTTGTGTCTTGGTTTATGAATATGAAATGGGAAACTGATTCAAAGAGGCAGTGGTAGTCTGGGACTTGATTTATAGAGGAATACTTTACTTCTGGGCAGGAGGGATGTTGCACATGCAGGCTGTTACCATGCATAAAAGATAAAACCAATATATATGTTCAGGAGGGCTTGAAAACAGTTTGTCCTTGGCTGACACAACTTTTAGAGATGGAGAAGCTGAGGTTTTATATAAAGGCTGGAATCAAACCGGTCTTCTGCTGGCATGAAATGCCAGTCTTAAAGGAATAATATCTCTTCTGGAATTTTGCCATGTACTCATTCTAATTTGATAAATTAGAGATCATTAGGGAGYAGTGTTCTCCACGTAACTGGATTGAACCTAAAATGCTGTGCTAGAGGCATGAAAATGCTGCTCTCCTGGCAGGTAGTGGCCTGTCCCTCTGTGCTGCAGAGGGCTGATGTGGGTGGCTTATCAAATTAACTGTGTCAGGAATTTGGGCACTTCTCTGGCCAGCAGGGCCCCGGCGTCGTGCTGGCCGGGCACGGTGCCACAGGGAGGCAGCTCTGCCCATCTCTGGGGCCAGCCCTGRGCTCAGAGCCCTGCAGCCCTTCCACAGAACAGAGAACTTGGCTGGGGAGCTCCTCAGAGCAGCCAGGGACAGGCAGGGGAGGGAGGCAGCCTGGGGGCCCTGTGCTGAGCCAGAGTCAGAAGGTACTCATACCCACCATCCGTGGGGCAGCCAAGGGGGTTCCTTGCCCAGAGGATGTGCCATGCCTGTATCTCTCTTTTTCTCCAGGTCTTGGATGTGGCCTTTTGTACACTGCAACAGTTACCATCACGTGCCAGTATTTTGACAAACGCAGAGGCCTTGCCCTTGGTCTGATTTCAACAGGTAGGACTTTTAATTGTCATTCTGTCCAACTTTTCAACTCTGTTGCAGCCACCGTTACCCTGGCAATAAAAAACAGGTGATTATATTTCTCGCAGTTTCTGGAAGCACTTCTTAAATCAAAAAATCGGTAGCAATGAAGAGAAAATCTCAGGCTTCAGATAAAATAGTAACTACACTTGCAGGTGTATGCTGGAGGTCATCAATACAGATGAGAAAGGATATTCACTGAAGTGAAAGCAGGCTTGTGTAGCTTGGGCTGTGTCCCATGGATGGTGAGGGGATGCATTCCATGGAGTCTTCTTTTTGCTCCTACCCAGGATCAGGGGTGAGGAAAAGATTAGAGATGCAGGATACAAATGCAGCATCACCATTACCTCACATTAGCTTTACCTATAAACTTTTCAATGGACCGAAGCAGGAGCTGTCAGATGGCTGCTGTCCCATGCCTTGCTTTCTGTGTGCCGTGGAGTGTCTCCTCTGGCCTCTCAAGTAGCTGTCAGTGAGGAGAGACGGGGTCAGCATAGTGAGATACTAATACTGGATCCACACAAGCTGAGTGAAGGGGAGCTTCTGCAGAAATGTTTCTTGGGATCATTTTCAGTGGCTTTTGTTTGGATTCAAGGTAGCTTGCCTTAAAGCCTCATCTTACTGAGCCCTGGTTAATTTTAGTACCTGGAAGACAAAACAAGGATGAATTTTGTAATTGATTTTTCCTGTGTTTAGCACCAAAGTATATAAATGGCTTAACCTAGTGACAGTCTTCAGCAAATAATTTTAAARTTTGTCATTAAATTGACATGAAAATCAATGCCCTGTGTTTGTGAGAGGACATCTACTAATTACAATGGATCTGTGCTCACTTCAGCTGAGAGCCTTTTCTTTAAATTAGTGGGATTTCATTAAATCCTTCTTCTCATGGTAATCTCTTACTCTCCAGTGTTTTCTTATGAATGACTGCATTTCTCAAATGCACGTTTAGGCCTGTAGAGCTCCAGCTCCAGAAACGCCTTTGGAGTAAACAGTGTTATTTATTGTAGATCATTCAGATACTTTGAGAGACTTTTTTATTTTGTGGCTTCTCAATAAAAAAACTGGAATTTCAAGAGGGGTGATGACTTACCAGTTCACTAAACGGGGGAGAGAGGAGCACAAATGACTTAACCATTCCTGTGACAGTGTCTTCATTGCTGCTGAACTGTGGAATTTTGTTAGAGTTGAAGAATGTTCTTGGTTCTTTGGTTTAAACGAAGCTTATTTTTCTCTTGCAGGCTCAAGTGTTGGACTCTTTATATATGCAGCACTGCAAAGAGAGCTTATCGAGCTGTATGGACTGGATGGGTGTCTGCTTATAGTCGGAGCCCTGTCTCTAAATATCTTAGCATGTGGCAGCCTAATGAGACCTTTGGAATCATCCAATTCTCCTCCACCAGAGAAAACGTGTGTAGACATAGTCCCAGACCAATATTTTGTTTACCACGAAAAAGAAAAGACTGTTGAAGAAAACATAAGCATCCTTGAAAAGGGCTATATTGATGAAAAATGTGTGAACAACGTGCCTGATTGCAAACAGGATAGCGTTTTGAGTAAAAATGTCTTGAGCTCAATAAACGTGAATGAGAAAGACACTTACAAAAAGAAAGTTGTAGAACAGACAAACTTCTGCAAGCAACTCGCCAAAAGGAAGTGGCAGCTCTATTTGACCTACTGGAAGGAGACCATGGTTCTTTTTAAGAACAAAGTATTTTCAGCTCTCTTTGTTGCCATCTTGCTCTTTGATATTGGTGGATTTCCTCCTTCTCTGCTCATGGAAGATGTAGCAAGAAGTGCAAACATTAGTGAAGATGACTACTATATGCCCCTCATTTCCATTATTGGCATTATGACCACTGTTGGCAAACTCGTTTTAGGAATACTGGCGGATTTTAAGTGGGTTAACACCTTATATCTCTATGTAACTACCTTAATAATGACAGGAGTGGCCTTGTTTGCAATTCCATTTGCCAAAAGTTACCTTACATTAGCGATGCTCTCTGCGATATTGGGTTTTCTAACTGGGAACTGGTCGATTTTTCCATATGTAACAACAAAGACTGTGGGGATTGAGAAGCTGACTCATGCCTATGGGATATTGATGTTCTTCGCTGGACTCGGGAATAGCCTCGGACCACCCATTGTAGGTAAGATCAAGGTGGACAGTATAAACTGAATGTGAGCTTGTCACAACCAGACAGAATTATTTTGTGTGTCTAATGAGAGTGGAAAGATGAAATCARAATCTTCTACAAAAAATAAAGGCTGTTTGTGTTCTTATTTTGGCTTTGAGGAAAAACACACTTTGTGTCTCAAAGGTCAAACTGTATTTTAGGTTTGGCCTATTGTATTTATTTTGTTGTGTGGGTTTTTTAAGTGTTGATTTATACGATGTTTCTCTAACTGAGGGGTGCTGTGTTAYATTTAACTGATGTTCTTCTCCCTTGTCTCCACCCTCAGGCTGGTTTTACGACTGGACACAGGAGTACGACACCGCATTCTATTTCAGTGGCTTTTGTGTCCTGCTGGGTGGATTTCTCCTGCTGTTGGCAGCRCTGCCCTGCTGGAATTCCTGCACCAATCAGAGCTCCAAGCTGCCTCCAAATACCTACTCCTACAAAGTTGCATCTAACGCTTAGGTGACAACTGGAAAACACTTGCCGCCTTTTTATATTACGTAGCAAAGTATTTTAGTAATTTTACACTTATTTATGAAGCCCACAAATCCTCTTTCCACTAGAAAAATTCCATTGTTGCTTGTTGTTCAGTTCCTTTTTCTTCTTTTATTTCTTTTTTTTTAAATGTTATTTTTAAAAACAGTCTTATTTTGTCTACTATGCACYGTGTTTTCAGCCTTTGTCTTCTGTAATTTCCTTTCACCCTGTAAAGGGGATGTTCTGCTGTATTATCAGCTGTACTTTTTTTTTAAGGGGGGTTGGTTTGGAGGGGTGAAAACTTTGAAGCAAAAATGAAGGCCTGTTCCTTATAGAAGATGGCTGGCATTTCTGCCACCTTCTGTAGGTCTCCAAGTTGCACAATTAGGCTTTACAAAACAAGAATTTGCCTTATTAAAATGTAATACTGCAGCAAGGTGCTTTTAACATCATGCTTAGATTAACTTTTTTGTCTTTTTAAGTGCCAATTGTGGGAGGGAGAAGCGGGGAAACAAAATCAACCTTGTGTTGCATTACTGAAGCGAACATTACGATGCAAGTAAAGATTCTTACTACCACTGCGACTAAGAACCATGTTTATAAATATTGCACATTTTGTGAAGTCTGTTTATAAAACTGTTGAACCAAAACCTTTTAAACCAAGGAATAAATGTGATTGTTGAAACCATGAAAGGAAATGCTGACTTGGTTGTGCAAGTTCATAATGTTTATATCGAGGTTGGAGCGGTGCTCACCGAAGCCCACAGGTGAGTGTTTCTAAGCAAGTCACCCACAGTCTGGTGGCACTGGGGACCTCTCCTTTTACACATCCACTGTTCAGAAGGTTTAATCTTCTGCAGAGAGCTTAATAATGGGGCTTTCAACAAGRTAGACCTGATTAAAAATGGGAAAATGTGACAGCAATGCCATCTCTGCTGTCCTTTTATGGAATGGATATAGCAAGGAGAAAAGTCAGCAACAGAGAGCAAGATAAAGCATGGGGGGGAGGGTTAACAGAAAAGGTTCAGGGAAAGGTGATGGGGAAAGAGTTGCAACACTTGAACACCAAACGAGTCAGGGAAGAGAGAGCCCTTGAAGCCTTCTGCCTCTCCAGCTGCAGGCTACCCTTGCGTGCATGTTGGCTTTTGCTGGCATGGCTGGGGGAACACTGTGTGATGTTGGAGTCTTTCCTGAGCCAGGCAGGTGTGCCAGCAAAGGCACGGTGACTTGGCTGGCTCTGCTCTGCCCTGTGTGCCCTGCGCAATGTCTTTTGCTTACAGGGCTGCTCTGATGCTAAAGCTGTGTCTGGTTGCACTTGCATAGCAGTGACAGAAATCTATCCATGGGTGGCCCGTCCTGGGTGCTTTGGCTCCTTGCTGTAGGTTTGAAGTTCAGTGGAGCACATTGCAAGGCTTGAGTGAGGTAGAAGTTCTGARCCTTTACTTATATCCTGCATGGCTGCCTGCAAATGCCTGAGTAGCTCTCAGCAGTGCTTTGGGCCTCAAGTGTCTGATGGGATTCTGGCTCATTAATAATTCTCAAGATTAAAACCAGGCATACAACGAGCAACCTGTATTGTCCAAGTGCTGTGTGCTGAGTTACTGTGTTTGCACACCTCATTAAGCAAGAGGGATGCAACATCTAAGTGGGGCAGACATACGTGCATGCAATGTTCTCTCTTCTGGTCCAAGGAAGGAAAATCCAGCTTGGCTTCAAGCGGTTTTTGCTGATTTTCTGGGATTCACTTAGGTAAAATGTGACAAAATGCATTTAGTTTGTCTCTTTATTTTTTCCCCCCTATTTATCAGCTGGGTGTAACTACTGTGTGGGTTTTCTTCCTGGATTGCTTATTCAGTGCATGTGGAAAGAATACTGAGTATTTGCATAGGCATAAATGCAACTCCAGTCCTAAACTGGAGTCCTGGGTGTCTGACATGGATTTGCACCATTTTATGTGCTGTTATGGCAGCTGTAGTCAGATTTCACCACGTGTATATRAAAGTAATACCATGTTTTGCACATTTTAAAGAAACTCTGGGAATATCCTGGGTATGATCAGGGATTATAGGTATAATGTGTGCCTTCAGATTCATCTTTTAAAATTGCACTCTCTGCTAACAGTACATTCTGTGTTCTTTAAATATGAAACTGATGTTGAATTAGTGTTTGGTCTGAAAAATGCAGCTGGAATTAGTGCAAATGATTGGGTGGTATGTAGCACACTTTAGCAATGGAAATGGAGTCTGTTCATAGGCAGCCTGATGTGTTTAGAAATATGACCAGTGATCTGTAATAGTTTCCTGATGTAACCCTACCCATCAGCAAGGAAAGAGCCCTGACTGTTGGAGAATTTTATTTGCCACATATTGCAGGCAATATGTTAGGACTCCTTGCTCCAGCCAGCTGAGCACTATGACTTTATTAATCTTGTATTCAATTGATAAACAAGACCCAAGATTTTCATGTTTTGCCTTCTAATATTCTAGTTTTTCAGGGTTTGTTTCCAAGAAGATATTTCCAGAGGTSCTGCAACTTACATATTATCTGAGAGCCTTCAGTCTTCATGCTTCATTCAAATCGGCCCATAGGTTCAAATATTTTTTAGAAGGTGGCAGGAGAGATAGAATGTGATAATCAGTGCCTTATTTATTTGAAAAATAGGTTATCAGCAGTGGCAGAGTGGTAGAGGTAGGTAGAGGTAGGYAAACAGTTCTGCTATGTAGACTTCTGGATCATCTTGAATTTTATAGTCTCTGACAAACAGATCTGGAACAGATGGAATGAAATTACTCTTTATTATAGAAGAAAAAGTTATTATTTATTGCATAAATTATTCAGTTACTGCGGTGTTGGTCATGAACGGAACATTTATCTTCTTATTTGCAGATCCTAAGACAGTTTATTGTAGTTGCTGAAACACAAGACAAATGAAACTGTGAAATATTATTAGATTTAAAGTACTCTGTTCCTTGCTGAATTGATGGGCTTTATCATTAACTGCAGAAAGAGATTACATTCCTTTGGTAGCTGTTAATTTGTCCACATCATGCTGATCCTGGATTCCTGCACCCAGCACTGACACTGAATGATGTGCTGAGTAAGGGCTATAAAAACTGATGGAGATGTTTGCACAGCATTAAACTGACATGGAGGTATTTTTTTATTGGAGAGGTATTTCACTTGAGGTCATTCAGGAGGGCCTTTCACATATACATATGGTAAATATGTTGGGCTGAGCATGATACCAGTCAGATTAAAAATGGCAAAATTATAAATGATKCAGAAATCCAATTGAACAGGACAGAGAAAGTAGAAAGATCTGWTTTCCTATGAAACAGAATTTCACAAACTCAGAGGACTCATTTCAGTGATGTTTTGCTGTAGACTYAATCATGTTAAAGAGTCAAGTTGAAGACTTGTCAGTCTTCTTACACAGTCTTTAGAGATGTGTCAATATGCTCTCTGATTACCAAAATCCATTTAGATTTTTACTTTTTTTTTCAAAAATAAAGGTATTTGGTCTTTTAAACAATCAAAACAGTTCAGAAGCAATGCACACATGCTGAACTTGAACGCTCTTCTCAGCTGCCTTTGGCTCCAACCTTAATCTTACCTGCTCACAGTCAAACTTGAAAACTGAACTTTAATTCAAATTAATGTTTTTCCTCCCTGGTTTCTCTCATTACAGGCTGCAAAATGATCTGCCTAACCTCTTCCCTGCTTTCCCCCTGTCAGAGCTCATGTTGAAAAGTAAACGAGTTTTCAGTGATTAACAGCAAAGACTGGATGCAGCTGAATAACAGGATGAATACCTGCATCCCATTTTGCAAATGGCCAGTGCTCTGACCATCTCTATATTTACAGATCATATCTAAATTGTGTGGTTATAATTTTAAATTTTGATATATGACATGCATATCAGGTTGGATTAGGTCCCTCTGCTCTTCTGTTGGAATCAAATTACTTTGCTTTTTAATTAGAATGTCCCTGGGTTGGAGTGGCTATCTCCCTGTTTTGCATTACTTAAGAGACCATCCTCACAAATTAGGATAACTGAAATCATCTGGCATGTCCTTCTCAGGTTCTGTGAATTACAATAAGTACTTTGTGTGAGGTTATGCAAGAGATCAGAAAAATACTTAATTAAATAACATTTGCTTCAAGTTAAACAGAGTCATGTGGAGGTGCTGTGAAGAAGAAGAGAACAAAAAATATATTTGTGAGACCAGGCTTGACAATCTGGTGCCTCCCTGGTGTATCCAATATATGAAACAATGAAGTAGTCAGTCTTCTGGGTGTGTGAATAACCATTTTAGCCACCAAAAACATTCCTGGGGGTAAGAGAGAGATGGGAAGAAGAAATTCCCACTGCGCAGACCATTACCTTGTTGCTTTAGAAACAGGAGATCTGAATTTGCATAAAACACGACTGAATTACACTAAATAGGGTTTCACCATCTCACTTGAAACTGGGAAGCTTGATGGGGATGCTGCTGCCATCTCAGTTCCTCTGAGGGGAAGATCTCCAGTTTGAGGGTGTTTTTGTGAGTTTTTTTCCTGCTTTTGCTCCAGAAGCAGTATCACAAGGCTGCAGAAGGCAGAGATAATTGAACATAATAGGAGCAATTCTTTTGAAATGATGTTGAGCCATAAAGGAGTTCTATGTCACTGGAGAAATACAAGTGGAAAAACTGCCTCTGCCTGGCTTTTACATGGGTTAGGGCAGTGTCCATGGGGCAAGAGGATCATGAGACCTCTACTTATTGTGTTCTTCCTTTTTCTCTTTTTTTAATCTCCCCCTCAGGCTCTGGGCAAGCTAGAGGCAGAGAGGAGACAAGGACTAATCCTGTCTTATTTCTTTACAGCTCTTCAAAATGGCAATATTGTGCTGAAACTGTATTATTTATGAAAAATGGTAGAATATGGTGCCAGAGATAATTGCTTCAGCAAGAGATTCATAGACCATGAATTGCCTGGAGCTGAAATTGGAAGCTGAGTTTTCCTTCAGCTGTGGGRAGCTGTCAGAAACCAGCAGCAGTTTGTGGATGGAGCCTCATGGGAGGTCTGTCTTCCTGGGAAGATGATTTGGGATGCAGAAACTGGCCTGCTACTTGCAACTTTCGTTGAAACTAAGCCAACATTTTAAATTCCCTTTGAAAATGGGCAGAGGGTAACCCATGGTTGCAAAAATTTTRTGTTCCTCTGTGTTTTTCTTTTCATCTTCCTGTTTCTTGGAGAAATAAATTTGGAATCAGCCAATTTCATGATTAAGACTGAAATGTAAGAGAAATATAGAATTTTAATAATTTGTAGGGCCTGAAAAAGAGCTTTGCTTGCTTCATTACAATAGTTTTCAGCTTGTGGCTGTTTTTGCTGATGTTCTGCTCTTTAGCAACAACGGCAAGATAGTGCTTTTAGATAATGAAGCAATACTACATTTTGAATGCTGACTTGTTTTCTCTGGAACAGCATCAAGAAAATGAAGAGGTTTAAATGCCAGGTGGAGATTAGAGGATGAAAATGAAATTCTAAACAGGAAGCAGAGAGAGGCAGGCTCCAAAATAACCCTCATGACATTTCACTCCAAGAGAGGAATATTGACAGTTATTGATCTGTCGCYTGCCAGTCACTTTCAGTTCCACGAAACTGCCAAGGAATCGTGCAGCTTTCTGCAGGCTTTTCAAAAGCCTTTAAAAGAAAGATGATGCTGGAGGGTTTAATGGGCTGGGAAGACAGAAAAAAAATATGTAAAAGGGCCAGCAAACAGTGTGAGCGTTTGCCTCCCACTGTTTGATTGGGCAGTTCTCCACATGCCTGTGATTCAGCTGCCTGGAAACAGCCTCTGCTGAGCCACCTCAGGACACCAACACAYGCCTTGCCAGAGATGGGCTCCGATAGAGAGAAGCAGCTCCAAGCTGCCAGGTGCTGTGTCTGCAGCAGGAAGGAGCCTTGCCGTGACTCAGGGGATATCTGCTCGGGCACAGCGCTGTGCTCCTGTGTGCCTGGCTGGAGGGGAGGGACAGCTCTGTGTGCCTGGCTGGAGGGGAGGGACNCTGTGTGCCTGGCTGGAGGGGAGGGACAGCTCTGTGTGCCTGGCTGGAGGGGAGGGACAGCTCTGTGTGCCTGGCTGGTACTGCCTCTGCAGGATACCCACCTTTGTCCCTGGGCATCCACCTTACCAGCTGGGAGCAGAAATGGAGGGGATGCTGCTGGGCTGACAAGGGCTTGCCTGGCAGGAGGTGTTGTGGCCTGTGTGCTCTTCCCATAGGCACAGAGAAAGGCAATGCAAGTAGCAGCAGGGGAGAGCTGCTTTCTTGTCAGGACAGCAACTCTTCCTTCCTGRTGATTTAACTTGGCGAGTAGACATAGTTGGCAATCAGATTGTTGTGATGAAGGATATGTGGCAACCAGTCCTARTGTCTGTGCTATGACTTTTATCAGCTAAAATGTAGGAAAACTTCTATTGATACTGAGTTGTCAAAAGAGAGGTGCCTCATTTCTTGCCAATCATTAGCTAATTCTGGATGCATTTTTTCCTATCTACTTCTGTCTGGGTTGTAGCTTTTATTTCCATTTTTTCCTTTTGTTTGATAATCCCAATAGTTTATTTGCCAGATCCATGCACAGAAAATGTGCAAATTTCCAGAACTTACTAAGTTTAAAGTGGCTCACGATGAATTGGAATAAAATATACAAATGCTGTGTGTGAAATGAAAACCTGCTTTGAAAGCCAGTAAGACAGGTTTGTCTGATGGAATCTCAGCCGTGTGTATCAGCCGTGACTGTTTTTGTGATAATTCAGGGGTGCTTTTATGGGCTTAGCTCATAAGGGTTCTCAAGGCTGAGGTGGTGCAACTGATGTATCACAGGGTAATGGAGCCTTCCCGGAGCTGCAGAGCTGCTTGTCCCAGTCTTTGCTCTAATCCAGAGCCACCAGAGCCTCTCCAGCTGGATCTAGGCCATGGCAGGACTGCTCACACCACATCCCCCTGCAGCCTCCCTGCTTGCCCACCTGCAAGGGCTTTCTTTCCAATTTGGCTGGTCCTTGGAGACTCCTGAAGCCGAGACACAGATCACTGAGTTAGCAGAGCAGGCTGCTTGCAGCTCTGAAGGAAAAATTCAATGAATCATGAAGCTTCAGTTAATTATTTTTCTTGCTGCTATTGTTTTTTACTGCTGCTGACAGTGGATTTACCTCTGCCCTCTCTCACAGGGATCCTGCTGTTCCTAATGCTGCTGTAAAAAACCTGGTTTTCTGAGGAGTAAAACTAAACTTCTTTTTTGCTTTCATGTTCATCCTTTCTCTATCCTTTTGAAACATCAGCAACCCTCACAAGTAGCCCTTTCAGCAGCTGGTGGCCACAGCCCCAGTAAAGAGAGTACAAAGGCAGCCCCTGGTGCTCGCCCAGCCCCTCACACGCCCAGGCTGGGGCACTGCCTTTCCTCACAAGCCTTCCCCTGGGTGCCGGCAGACCAAAAGCTTTGGTTTTAATTTAGACGTGGCCCTTGAAGTCAGGGTGCTTTCTCAAAGCACCACATCCTTTTCATATATCTCGAGTCCCTCAGGAGCTGACTTTGATCCAGGGGTTGTGAAGGAAGGGTTGGAATTTCAGCTGCACAGTGGGAGCAGTTCTATGTTTTCTATGTGCTGCCTGCAGCCTCCTGCTCTTTGTGAAACTGCGAAGCGAGGAGAAATCATCCCTGCGACCCGTGTTGTTGGGTACAAAGGGAAACCCTGCCCAGGGCTGGGGGTTCCCTGCCGTGTCTGCAGCCGGGCTTCCAGGGCCACCTCTCCGCAAGCCTGGTGTGCCCTCTAGCTGCTGCGGTGTCCAGGGAGCGGGGCTGGCCGCGTCTGCCTGAGCYTTGCTGCAGTTTGCAGGCACGGCTTGGAAGAAAATTCTTCAATAATTGAAGGTTGTGAGACCAAGAGGTTGATGGCAGTCGCTGCTGCCTTGTTTGCCCTGTGATGACCCAATAGATACAATTTGTGTTTGCTGCTCAGGTGCAGAATTTGTTGTTTTATAAGGTTTTTGCCTACAGTTTACATGTTCAGCTGAAGCAGGGGGAGTGATGTGTCAGCAGGATGACTCCTGTGGCAGCTAGTAAGATGGAAAATGGAAATGTGCTGTGGGAYAAGGAACAAAGAGAGTTGTCAATTTTTGGTTTTTATTTTATAATTGTTGCACAGGCTTTTCTGTGAGATGTTTCTGTACCGAGTGCAGATTGCTGCAGGCTCGGTTAGCTGAGGTGATGCTGAGTGCCTCCTGCTTTTGTCTGTCCCAAAGGGACCCAGCAAAGCTGCTCCTGCTCCAGCTGCCCCACAAACACAGCCATAAAAGGTGCGAAGGCAGGGAGGCTGGGAAGCACTCACAGCTTGTGGTGGCTGGAGGGCAGAGGATTTGAGTGCAGCAGGGAGGGGATGTCACACCAAAATGCCTCTGGTACCCTCAGCCGGCAGCAGTGAACACCGCAGTGCTGTGAGAGGGCACTCAGGCTGGTACTATGGCAGGATCAACACGTTTCTTCTGTTTTTAGCAGTCATATTTAKCTGTGTTGGGGGTACAGCACCATCAGCCCCAGGACCTCCTCTGGGCCCAGCAGCTTGAGCAGGACAAACAGCCCCAGCCGTGGTGATGGGCACAGGTGGAGTTTGTGAGCAGAGATGAGCAGCCCCAGCCGTGGTGATGGGCACAGCATTTTTAACAGGTTAAACAGCCCCAGCCGTGGTGATGGGCACAGGTAGAACTTGTCTGCAGAGACGGATTGAGGCTGAGCAGCCCCAGCTGTGGTGATGGGCACAGCATTTTCAATAGGTTAAACAGGCCCAGGTGGAGCTYGTCTGGGGTGGTGAGGAGGGTGCTGTCCTGCTGGGGTCAGTGCAGTAGCTACAGAAAGAAATCCTCAGAGCACAGCATTATTCAGAACTCCTCGTGGCATCTTGTGGAGAGGTAAGTGGGCCAAAATTCTGCACTAGTTTTTAGGCGATATTCCTTCTGCTAAGGAAGAGGGAATAATCTCTGCTATTTTTGCTGCACCAGGGTGGTGATGGAATAACTCCTGCCTTTCTGTACTCCACCAAGGGGGCCTGGCTCAGCACATATATGTGTTTTTGCCTTGTGTGTTTTGTTTTTGTTTTATGTGTACCTACTACGACTGTATTAGAAATCAACCCAAATTAGATTTTATTGCAACATTCCTTTCTTCTTTACGGTTTATTTCCTGGGGCAGGCTTTATTACTGAAAAAAATTATAAAAAGTGTTGGGCTTAATTACATCTTCATATTCTAAAAACTGGGTAGATCTTTGCCTCTGTGTTGGCCAAAATGATTGTSTATGTGTTACATAAACAAGTAGCTMTAATGTGTACRCAGCAGGTCACCTCACATTATTTTCCTTGCTGCCGTAGCAGACAGGAGGGACAGCAGGCAGCATGAAAATCTGCAAGGCTGCATTGCAAAAACCCACTGAAAAGCAAACATCAGGCCCRGGATCAGCATGCTCCGGGAAGCTGTGGCATTGTGTGAGCTAGGTGCCATGGAAACATCTCCTGGTGCTAACACAGCCCTCAGCTTGTGCAAGGTGCCTCCAGAGGGAAATGCTGGCTGAAAGGAGCCCACTTTTACTGGGAGTTAATTTCTACCTTCCACAGACTCTGGAGGGAAACTGCTGATTAAGACGATGCCTAGCAATTATACAATGATAAGTTAATTGCAGAGGAACGGCCCRATGGCTGGTTAGCTTTGGCCAGGCTGTGTGGATCTGTGGAGGGGAAGGAAGGTGATGGTGTTTTCCGAGCAGCGCGGCTGAAATACTGGCACTGCTGCAGCCTAACATGGGAGCAGGAGCCTCCCTTTCCATTTGCGTAAGTGAACTTMAATCTGGCTTCTTCAGTCCTTTCTCACACCCTTTCTGCTTTCTGAGRAGCCTGATGGGCTGCTGYATATGGAAAGGGAAAGGGGAGAGATTCAGACTAATGCTGCACAGATATTTTAGAGGCTTTTGTAGCACCTCACAGCTTGTATACAAAAATGCTCAAATGTAAAATATGTTTAGTATATGCTGATATTAGCTCCTTTTAGGTAATTAATTATGCTTTAGCACTAACATTATGTTCCGAGCTTGCCTAAGTACTGAAAGGGCAGAAAGGGCTCKGGTGTTTGGAGTGCTGGGAGTGCTTTTGCTGTGGCAGCGGGGCTGGCCTGGAGCTCCAGCTCGTGGCTTTGCTGCAGGCGTGTGTGAAAAACAGCCTCACTACAAACCCATAGGAAAATCTTTTAGAAAATGTAGTAATAAAAACACTTAAGAGGCTGGTTTCACAACCAGTGTTGATATAATACTGCAAAAAAAAAGTTTAAAAAATTTCTCATTTAAAATGAGATGTAGATGCTGTTTAAATAGTGCTGGTGCAGAAATGGTAAGTCCAGGTGTTTCTCGTTTGGGCTTCTGCTCTCATTGCCTGGTGGGCTGGTAGGAACAAGAGSACAAAATGCAGCAGGCACTGTGAGTAATGACACCTGTCCTTAAGGCAGCAGGAGGGCAGCGCAGCCAGGACTGCTTTTGGAGTGCGGGACAGAATTTCCCCCTTTCTCAAATATCCCTGAAGGATATTATTCATAAATACAGGTTTAATATATATACTCTACATGTATCTAAATGCAAGTTTAGATATGTGTTTTTACCCCGGCCGCAGAGCCAGCTGTGCCCACCCAGGGCAGCCCCCTCAGGGACAGGCACTGCCCAAACTTCATACGCCATGCTCTGGGCAGCCTCTCCATCCTGACAGGATGACCAAACAGCTTCCTTCACCAACAGGATGGAAGGTGCAGGTTGTTTGTGATTTCTTTCCATGTTTTTGCATCGGTTGTTGGGGTAAGAAATTTGGAATAACTGGGTGAGCAGACAGGAAACTCCCTGAAGGCTCCTGCCATTGCTGCTGCTAAAATTCCTCTTCTGGTTCCTTCATGAACCTCGCATTTTTTATCCTCAGGTAGTCGGTAGAAATTCATAACTTTCATGGGGTTGAAAGGCTGTACCAGCACAGGGTCAGCTTTTTCCTGACTTTTTGGGCTCTTTTGAGGGATAGTGACCCCTCCCTGCCTTGTCATGAGGCCCTGTTTTCCCTGACTGCAGGTGTGAGGAGCCTTTGCTGGAATTTACCCCATTTCATCTCAGCTCTACAGATTAATGTTAGTATTTTTAAGAATATGCAATAGAAATAGAATCTGTAGAAAGATACTAAAATGAAGACAATAATTTTATTGAAATTGTAGATCCTCAGAGAGTAAATTCATAAAAGCCAGTGACTGCTTATCACTTGCCTGTGTTTGTTCCCCAGAAATCATTCTCTTCTGTTCAAGTCAGGCACACAACAAATAAAGTTTCACCAGATCCACAGTTTAGCAGAGAAAGAAGCACATTTGGTGTTCCTCTGGAAACGCTTGTACAGGATGCAAAGCAATGTGGGGTTCCTTCTCTTGTGACACAGATGGTGGAGTACCTAGAGGTGTTTGGTAAGTTTGTATTTTTCCTGCTTGGCTTCTGAAAACTGGTWTTCTTTGTTTAAGCTGTACTTTTCAGCTAAAAAAAATTATTTACAATTATTATGCTTTCTGAAAGGGGCTCTTGCTTTTTGAACTCCAGTTCTCATCACAAAGATGGGGTTAAGCAACCACTGTTGTTTCTGTGTTTCTTACATAGGGCTGGAGCGTGTTGGTATATTTCGAATCGGTGGCTCAGCAAATAAAATCAAGAAATTGAGGCAAAAGTACAATCAAGGAGAAAAAGTAGACCTTATTAATGATGGAGATGTTGATTCTGTSGCCAGTCTCCTGAAGCTCTTTCTGAAAGAACTTCCAGTGGCTGTTTTCCCAGACAATATTTGTTCTGGCTTGCTAAAAACTTTCCAAGGTACAGAACAGGCACCTTCCAAGCTTCAGTCCTTTCTCTGACAGTGACAGATAATGTGTTCATTTCACCTTCTATAAGCAAGGTTTTGTGTTTCCTTAACCTGAGACTGATGTTTAATTRCTTTGGATTGACCAGGCTTCTTTGAACTTGTCTGCAGCCTTTTTTAAAATTCATTAAGATTTTTGGATTCCCTTCCTTCCTGTGGCAATGCATCCTGCAATCTAATCCTGCATTTTTTTTCAGAAAGCTCCTCCTCTTCTGCATGCTTTCTTTTTTAAGTTCTATACCTTGCTAGTTGCTGAGATAATGTTTTAGTTTTAATGTAATCACCACTGTAAGGCTGCTTGTGTCTTTAAATGGCCACTTCCTCACTTCTCTTTTYCAAGTGGAAGCCTCTTTTCTATTTAACCTTCCCCGGTACAGGAGGTTTTCTGTRCATGCCTGCTCTTATTTAGAACTTTATTTTTAGTTAGTATTTATTTTACCAGTTCTCTGGTAACCTCCTTGGACAGCAGTGTTTGAAGCTTTCGAAATGCAAAGCCAAGGTGAGTACCCAGAGCAATTCACTGCCTGGTTCCCCATTCATGCCAGGGGTGGCTGAGCTAACATTCTCAGTCTTGACTGATAATTAATTCAGGTGTTTGCATACAAATAAGTGGGGTTTGTGGGTTACTTTGCAGGCAGCTTTTGCTTGAAGTGCCTGTGTAGGAGTTYACAAAGAAAGAAAGGGAAGCAATTKCATGARGTGTGAAAGTCCATGCTGAAAGACCTCTGAGGTTTTTGCAAGTACCTTGTTTTTTCTATCCTGAACAGTCTTGCAGTTCTKTTTGAAAATTATATTTTCCTCTCCATTCCCTTTTCCATTTCTCTCATTAATCAGTTGAGCACCATGGGCCTTGGCCTGTATAAAATGTATTTTTAGGGCTAAAATTRCCCCTAAGGGCATGATTTGTTTATAAACAATGTCAAAGCTATGCAGATGTGTCCTGGTGATCTGTGGCAAATTTGAGCATCAGCTGCCAGTTTTTGAGCAGTAGTGTCATCTCAATTTTAATAACCAGGAGACTTTATCATGCTGAAACTGAACTGCTGATCAGACTGAGTTGTTTGTGAACCCATTTTTTGCCTTGTTACCCTTCTCTGAAGAATGAGAACCTAGAAAATGTTAAGTATCCCCAATTTAGATTTTTAAGCATCTCTTGTGTAGCTACAGTTGCATATTTATGGAGCAAAGACATTTTGAGTCTGAGAGCTACCAATTAGTCAGGAAATGAAGATGATGTGGGGCTGAAAGGGTACAATTTCTTATCCCTCTTAATGAGAATCATACAGCATGYGTAAAATCTCTYGGGAGAGTCAAGKCTGACAACCTTGTACCATCTTTAARGGCAGCTTTGAGGATTCAGGTACATGACTAGTGCCTGCAGTTTCATTAAGAAAGCTGCAAGTGCTGGATGATTCTGCCACAACAGGAAGAATATCAGAGACAGTGTGTGTAAAACTCAAGATCTGGAAAATCCGGGGTTTTAAAATATCCATACATTAAAACGTATTGTCAAAATTTAGTGTACAAAATCCTTGTTTGGGATGCATTTGTTCTTCACTTTGCTCTAATATAKTTTATCTTATACTATAGTAATGTCTATGATGAAATTGTGTTGATATGAGAAATATCGATATAGTAAGTTTGGGTTTGCTTTTTTCCCCCCTCCAGAGCATGAAATCAACACAATAGAGTGCATAGAGAACCTGAAACAGTTGCTCACCTGCCTGCCTAAAGCCCATCAAAACCTTCTTCAGTTCCTGTTTGCTTTCCTGCTAAAGGTAGCAACCTACAGTGAGGTGAATTTCATGACTCTGGAAAACCTGGCCATTGTGTTTGGACCTGTTCTCTTCAGGTGAGTACTCTCTCTTTACTCAGAGAGTACACCAGGATCTCACCTCACAGTGAGGCTTTCTGCTAACTCTGAGCATTTTGAAAGTTAAATGTTTATATGGCATACTATGGGCAGATGTGACAGGTCCTGAGCTGTCTGACCACTTCCATTCTGTTGGGCACTGACCAGAAAGAGCAAACCTAAAGTAGGAAACCATGTGAAGAGATATGAGGGATAGGGAGCTGTTTAATGAAAACTGCTTCTCTTAAGTGCTGGCTGTGGAGGCTATGAAGTTGTTAGGCTTTAYTCTGAAAAGCTCACCCTCAGCTGGACCTTGTAATAACATTTGATATCAAAGAAATCAATCCCTTTTACCAAGAAAGAGAAGCAACTCATTCTGCCCTTTCCACTAAAGTTCAAGGTGCCATCCAAGCAGAGCCAGCTGAGCTTGCAAGCAGTGAGAGCTTGGCTGGAGCTGGAGAAGGAGTGCTTGGGGTGATGGTGAGTGAGCACAAAACTTGAAGTTAAAAAGGGAAGGTGGGACAACATGTCATGCAAGTCAGGGTGTAAGAGGGATCAGATGACRGAGGATTTTCCCCTTCATTGTTGACATCAGAGGATATTACAATATTTATACTAGCTGCAATTTGTAAATCTTTCTTTTAGTGGATCATTGCCATGCCAGCTTAATATGAACTATAAGCTAAAGACCCATTTCAAAAAATTTATGTTAGCAGTTAGTGTATTCTATGCAGTAAAAAAAAAAAAGCCTTGTTATTCAATTTTTTTTCTTTTGTTTGTTGCAAGCCAAGTTTGTTTTAGAAGTATATATTCAGCAAAATTGGTACCTAGCATCAATGACAGACTTTTTTTTTTTTTTGAGAACTGCACTTTTAAACCTTGCTGCTGTTTTTAAGTCTCTGCATGTGGTCTCTGTTTTCCTGCTCTGTGGTTTTATTACCAGCTGTACCAGCATTTGACCTTTGCAGGTGATACAAGTTAATATCTTTAGCAAACATACAGCAAGGGAAATGATTTTAACAAGATGTGGTGTGGTTGGAGTTTATGCTCTTCTGTCCTCTGAGAAAAGGCCTCACCATGGAGGGTATTCAGTGATGGAACAAAACACTTTTGCAACTAGAGCCTGAGTTCCTTAATATCTGCATACTAAAGTGAGTAAATGAGTGGAGGCAGATGAGGTTTGTTTATCAGTGTTTGGATTGCTTGTGTGGTGATGCTTATAAACATCAATGCTAAAAAGCCTTCACCAAAAATCAGTGACCCCCACACTAACTCAGAAAGGACTTCACAGACTGTCACTCTTCTGCCATTAGGTGACCTTTGCTGTCACCTGGAGCTTTTGTGCATGCATGCAGATGCAAGGAGACTGTTGCTTTATCCTCATTCCCAAGTTATCCCAACATGTGCCCACYGGTTCCTGTATCTACACAAGAATCCAGCATGCTCCCTTATTGACTGACAAACTGCTTCAGTTTTTACGAGTCCCAGTCTCCTGGTACATGGCCCAACTGCTTCTGAACACGTGTCTTTGCCTGGTTTTTAAAGTACATTTGGTGCTAAACTGAGAGCTTGTGCCAGTGCCCTGTCTGAGAAGCCTTGAAAGCARTCAGCATCGGGTTTCCCTGCCGGTGACCTGTCAAGACAACAGCTAACATAAATAGCGGCATCTCTGCCCTATAAATGTTAACTTCAACTCTTTACAGTTGTTCTGATCTCCYCAGCTCTGGGAGACAAACCAGTAAATCTGGGGCTTGTTTTTTTGTAAAGCATTTAACTGGTGCTGTGCTTGGTGRGTTGCCTCCTCGGGTTATGAAAAATCACCTTTTTGGTAGCTGGGCGGAGAGGAAAGCCTTGAAACTCACACTGTCAGTGAGATTGCTCTATACCACTTCCTGCTGAGTGACCTGAGGCCTTCAGTGATTCGGAATAAATCATTTGTATTGTCCTGTACAGCAGCAAAATTCAAGGTAGTCAGCTGTGGCAAACCATATCTGCTGACACAGGGGAAAGAGTCATAAATACCCTTTATATCTTTCAGAGCAAGAATTAGTGCAATTATCTGGCACATTATGAAACCTTTGGCAGCCAGAGTGCAGGAAATGGAGACTTGTTGGGTACTACTTGCTATAGTTGCTCAGTGTAAACGTGAAGGTTATAGGAAAAACGTCACTTCTAGATCTAATCTGCAAAATGCATGCTCTGTGCAATTCCTGGAAATAACCTTCTGCAGGTAATGGCAGCTCCACTTATGGCATGAATTCTCTGCAGGTGTTAAAACTGTTCTTCACGTATTCTGGTAATCTGCATTTCTGTGAAATTGCTTCTTCCTTCTTTGACATTAAACAACTAAACTAAGTTGTTTATGTGCTTTTTTACTTTAAATTTCTTGTCTATTTATATTCAAGTGTAAATTCTGTCTATGATTATCACCTGTCTCAATCTTTTGACACTTCTGCTTGTGGAGCCCTGTCATGCTTATAGTTTCACTGAAGTGACYGAGCAGGAATATTCAGTAGTTGGAACATGGAACACATATGGAAACTTGGGAACACAAAAGTAGAATATTAAACTTTATGCCTTGTAAATCTAAACTGCATATGCTTCATGATTAGTAGCTATTGTAATTGCCACACAGGAATTGTAAGCCTGAGCACAGGTATCGTATTGAAAATCTAGTTACAGAATCATGGAAAACTCCTATCATCATKAATTTTAAGTGCTGGAAAACTGAGATTACTGTTTGTGTGAAGTAGAATATTAAATAAGCTGTCTCTTATCTATTTTTAATCTGTTGCAGCCCCTTACTTTAATGCTGCTTATATTAAATATTTGATTGAATTCATATTCACAGTGGAAGAATTCTGTTAATATCTTATTAGTACAGATGGTCCCTGCTCAGGGTAGTGGGACCCAGAGTGGCAATATGAAAAGAAGATGTGGTTCAGAAAAAGTGTAACTGAGTAAAATATGTGAGTTTTACCTTAGTCTCCTTTGAAGTTCAGATCCTTCTGATTTCTTCTACCTGTCTTCCTCCCTCACACTGTTTTTTCTCCCCAATGACACTGAGTCAAGTTTGCTTCACCATTGCCRTTCACGTGGCTTTTCTTTTGGATTTTAGACCCTGGCATCTCTTTCTGTTCTTTTGCTACTCAGTCTCAACATCTGCATGGTGCAGCTTTCATGTCCTCACCCCTTTGTGGGTGAAATCAAAAGCCCAACATGTAGGTCAAGTCTCAGGCTGGCTACTCCCCAGTCCTTCTTTGCTAAGCTCCACTTTTCTATTGTTGATTGCTTTCTGCTCACTCTCTGAACTATTGCGGTTGCCATTCATCTTCCTTGTGAACTGTTTTTGTCCTCCTAGTATCTGTAAATGCCAAGGAGAATGTGTTGCTACACTTTTAGCAGYGATTTGACTGATGTTACTTAAATTTCCATGGATACTTTGTTATGCTTCGTCTTGGAAAAGCGATTTTTTCAGTACTGGTCTCAGTAAGTAATTCTTGCATGCTTGCACGAGGTCTCYAGACAGCCAGCTGTTTGCTTCTGCTCACTTTGACTCATTCTTTCTGTAAATTTGCAGCAAGCCTTTGGCAGCAGGGAATCTTGGCAGAACTCCTGGACAAGGRACTGTGTGGACTTTTTAGCCTGCACTTTGTGGCAAAGCAACTTTGAAAAGTTTAGATTCACTTGAGAAAACCAGTAGCTATTTCCTGATGGCCAGGTCTTWCCTGTTTCTTACCTGTGAGTGAGTGTTCTCCTGTGATTTGTTCTACAAGTGATTACAGGGCTTGTGCTCAGGTACAGAATGCACCTCAGTAGTTCTGCTCTTCCTAGGTCATGTGCCTGCATTTAGTTAGCAGTGTGGGAACGTGGTTCCCCTGACTGTCAGCCTGATAATTCAGTTTCTGCTARTGGCAGAAGTATCTGAAGAGGCAGGAAGTGATTATTTTACAAAATGAATTGAAAGTCAGGGTGGAAGGTGGCTGCAGAGGAAATGAAAAGGGTGTTCTCTGTATTTGGAGTGCACACCTGTTGCCACCCATGAATATCTGCTGACACTGATCTTTGGAGTCAGCTGTCTCACCCCAGCCTATAGCTGAGATCTGTTTTGGGATGAAATGGGAACTGGGTACCCAGACATAAGCTGCTAATAAGGGAAAGCAAGGCTCAACGAGTGGGCTCAGAGACTTTTGTCTTCCCGAGTAGCTTGTGCAGGGCTCCTTCTGTGAGGGGTTAACAGCTGGTAGAGGTGGATCGGGGACAGATGTCTAAGCTAAAGAAAGAAGCTGAAAAAGAAGACAAAGGACTAAAAATATTGCTTGTCTGGCCTGTGAGCTGAGGGTGTTAATGTTTGGGTAAGCGATGAATAATCTCTTGGGATTGTTGTATGCAGGAAAGGCTATTGCTYAGTCAACCAGGTTTTACAAGCAGCCTTGTTTTTTTTTTTTTTGTGGAGAAACTGAGTCTGTCCCAAGAAAAATAGGAATCCAAGAAAGAGAAATGTGAGCTAATCCTAAAGAAGGAACAGATGACACGGTAGTTTATCCTGTAAATCTGTCTGCGTTGTACCTGGCTMTAACTCTGCTTAAACCATCTGCTTTCAAAAGGAGCCCAAACTCAAGTTCTTATAGAAACAACAGTAAGTTTACAAAAGAGGAACATGAATGGAAGGAATTGGACTGGGCCCAATGTGTATATTTGTACTTTAAAACTGCAAATGAATAATGAATGTAGTCATTTGGCAAACAGAAGACTAGTGTATTTATGCTCCACATTAGTCTCTAGAGTTTATGAAATTCTTGTTTAAATATTAATATTGTGCTKGGTGGAACTGAGTTGGTGCAGAGTGGCTGGAGAAGATCCATTAAGGTCACAGCATTTATGTAAATGCTCTCCAAGCTTCCAAGTAGTTTGTGGGGGAGAATACACTGTTCCTTCAAGGGTTGAGATTAGAATCCTATATAAAGAATYCCTTTACCTAAATTATTCCCATATGACATGCATAATACAAGTTCAACTATTATTCATTAAAAAAACAACAAACCCCAAAATATGGGAAAGCAAGCAAGAAAGAAAAAAACCTAAATTCAACATGATTAATGGGAACACCTGGAATTGCCGGTGCATGATATGTCTGATAGTGTGTGGATTTATAAATTAATACACTGAAGCAGCTTGTTACCTATGGGGTTTTTTTTCCAGGCAGTTCAGGTAATAAGACATTCTAGTGATCAAAGTTTACCTTCACAAATGAAGGTTGAACAAAACCACTCTTTTCATCCCAATACCAGTGAGTAATTCCAGACTGATGGGGCTTTTTTGTTTTCTTTTTCATCCTTGATTTTGCGAGCCCCGTGTCTGAGTTGCTGTCAGGTTCTGATTACTTTGCTGTGCTGCCACAAAGATTTGTTGTGTTGTGACCCATTGTAGCAAACCTGGGGCTCTGTCACTGTAGGGTCCTGGGGTTGTAAACCCACAAAACTGCAGTGGTCCCTGTCCCAGCAATTTTTGCTTTGTTGAATTATGTTGGGTACCAGGAGGGCTCTGTGTAACTCATGATGAGCCCCTAAGCTTAATCCTTCTCCTTTTCCTTAGGATTCCTGTCAGTCCCTTGGCTTGTGAAGAGCAAAGGCTTTACAATGGCCTCCTGCTGTATTTGCTTCAACACCAGGAGAAGCTTTTTGTTGACCTGAACCCTTGTTTAGCACAGAGAMAAGCAGATGGCCTTCAGGTAAGAAAGCAACAGTAATTGATGCACCAAGCAATCAAAAGTGCTTCTTTAGGTTGGAGTCCAGAGATGGAAATAGATTTACTTATACACTGTGTAATAAATTACCATAGTTTGTACCAGCAATGTAAATATTCATGATATACCTAAGCTGGAGAGGAAACACAAGTGTTAAAATTCTAATTAAAAAAAAAAATGCAAGTGCAAAAGGTCAAGAAGAAAATCCCAAGTTGTTCTACTTTAAATATATTAATGCCAARCTTTGTTAGATCAAAGCCACTGGATTTTCTTCCCCAAGTGAAGCGCTTCTTATTTTGCGTGTGTGTGTGTGTTTKTCTATGCATCGGTGATGCATGAAAGCAAAATCAGAAGGTTTGAAACACCTCTCTTCTTTTTAGAACTCAATGTGTGCGTTCCAGCCTCTCCTTGGGCATTTCCTTTACTAAAACATTGTTAGCACTTTGATTCCTTTTTTGCCTCTTTGTTGAAAACCTCCTGGTGGGAGAAACATGATAACATGATAGACAAATCCTGGTTCAGAGAGAGAGGCCCATATAAATCTTGTTTTCACTTTGTGATGTGGTGTATCATTGCTGCTTAACTTGAAATTGATTTTTGGAAAAAGACATGAAGGGAATGTTGTAGCAAACCCTGCAGTTTAATGTTGCACCATGCAGTTACCACAGATCCTGGTGGCTCGTGGTGAGCAGTGTGCCAGGTCAAGGGATGGACTTGGAAAAGATTTGTACTGCGTGTAAATGGGGATGGTGGTGTTTGTGTTTACKGCTCCTAAATTTTCTGTCTTCTTTCTCCAAGCATCCCTGTTAAGGAAAGCTAGTACACTTCTAATACAAAGTCAAATTCAGTATTTAGARCATACTACATATCCCAAACAGAATATTGGKTCTGTAAGTTGCCTTGGAMGTTTTCTTTTAAAATAAAACCTGTRAACYTGTACMGATRCAGGTTTAAAGAACASAACATACTGATGAAAKGATTTTTCTAAAATACTGCTTCAATACCAYAAGACATMRCCCCAAATCTAAAACTAGGAKTGTTTCACRCTAAGACAGTGTYGGAGCCCACACTTACAGCTCCCCTRTYTCTGTGAAGARATCCCATGTCACTGCCACCTCTGGGAGTTTCTGAAACAGTACTCAAATCAGCACACAAAGTCAAAATATCGCCTGTCCCAATATATGTTTCTGTTTGCAAAGCTAGAGGAAGCATCAAAAGCTAAAAGAAATTGGAAAGGTATTAGAGAAGCCAGGAAACTTGGCTTTCACTTGCAGTGCTTTTGTTTTGGAACCAGCTTCACTGCCTGTAATTCAGCAAAATGTCACGGTTTGTCTAGAATTGTGGTGATGAGGGAAAAATTCTGCTGAGAAGGTCCTTTCAAGTTGTTTAATGAAACCTCAGACAAGGCATAGCCATGGGGCACTCTCCTGCTCTGAGGTAAGCTTATAAAAGAAATCCCATCTGTGGGTGAGAAGGGAATTYGGTATTCTGTGGCTGATCTTTTGTAATTTTTGGTCGTAAACCCAGCACATTGGATAGGTACCCTTCATCTTTCATAATACAACAATTGCTCAAGGTCCACTAAACTGGAAACATCAAAGTTAGGTTTACAAAATAAACATATTAAAAGTGTGTGTTTTTATTCCAGTAAAGCAAGCAAAAAGTGAAACGGCAAACCTGGCTCAGATCCCTTGTTGTGTCCTGGAAATGAAACTTATTTTTATTGGCTTTTATGCAGATACTTGCATTTGGACTACTTAATTCCTTTGATTTTTGTTGTTGGGGTGTTCTTTTTCTCCCCCACATTTTAAGTTAACCTGAGCTCTGTCAAATTAAAACCATGCAAATGTGGCAGGCATGCCATACATCTACCAGACTTAACCTTTGGTTGTGTTTGTGGGCTGAAGTGGGCAGGTTGATTGTTCTGAGCAGTTCTCATCATCTCCAAGTGCCAGGAGCCATCCCACTTACAGTGTGTGCTGCCTGACTCAGACTGACAGAAGAATTCAGTCTGGGAGAAGAATTTGCAACTTTTTGAAAGGCAACAGTTTAATGGTTTGGAACTCTTACCCTGGGCTGGACAGTAGACTATACACAGCCACTGGTTCTATCTAAAGATAGTGATTTAAAAGTTACATCCCAGCTATGATTTATCTTAACTTGTCCTGTTTTTCTGACCACTGTATGTTGTACGTATTTTTCCCCCTTAAAAGAGAGTCAGAATGCTGTAAAATCCTGCCAGGCTGGGGTTTTGTGTCTGTGTGTGGTTTTTCTTCATGCATTTTATTTGATTTTTAATTTTATCCCCCTTCCACTCCACCATTCCTGAGAATGCATTTAAAGCTGTCCTATAACATTCTGTCCTAAGTCAAAAACTGCACTGGTGCTAAACTGATTTTCCGGTTTGGCTTAAATAATTCTTTAAGAAGAGTTTAGGCACAGTGGTGTTTGTTTTGACCTGAGGACTCTCTAGATAACTGTGTTTAAACCAAACAATATCTCTAGCTGTGTTGGAGGTGTGCAAGATTATCTGAACTTCTATAGTGTAATTTAATTATGAACCAAACCATGCTCATAGCAATTTGTCATTTCTGAATCTTRCATTTCAGATAAAAGTTGAATGTGGATTTTTTTTTCTTTGCATCTAGTCTGAGAATGTTTTTCTGTACCTCCTCTTTGTGCAGAAGTCATAGATAAATCCTTCCTGATTTATGCACACTACTGTTGTCTCACAAACAAACAGGAGTGTGACTTTATGGGTGCCTCCAAGTCACTGCTTGTCTCTCCACTAAAGCTTGGGTTTGRTTAGAAGAAATGCCTACACTCTGAGGAAAGGAGCTTCATTTCTTGTTCCCTTCTTTTGTCCTTTTACACATCCTTCACTGCATATCAGCAAGGCTACTCTCTGCAATCCTAGACCCCTGCTATGAAGGGATTGCAGAGGGGATGGGGAAGTGGAGCTGAGCAGTATCCTGGGCCTGCAGGTTGACCAYAGACTACTCAGAATGAAATTCTGAAGCTGTACTTTGTGGTTTGGAGCTGGTCAGAAGAGTGCAACTACATATTTAATGGTTATTCTATCTACTCAAATTATGGTTTTATTGGGAAGGCTTTTGTGGTCTGGAGAGTTTTTTTAATCTTGTGGGTTTAGCTTTTTCAAAGGGGAAATGGATGTTTCAGCATTAACTCTGTTCTGTGCAAAAAATGTGGTGTATCACTCTCATGTGAAGTTGTCATAAAATAGAACTGTGGTCTCTCAAATGGAATATCCTCGATGTGGAGGRCAGCAATAATTTAACTGATGTTTTACTTTGCTAATCCCATGACAATTCTTGTTGAATTAGCTGAAACCTTTCAGAACAAATGAAAAACCAACCAAACAGACATCTCATTATCTGAAGTTTCCAGGTTAGACTAAATTGTCTTGCCAAAATAGTTTTTCCGGGATAGGGGAACATAGTTCCATTTCCTATTTGTGCTTCTAACMATTTTTCCTAAATTTCAAGTGCTAGAAGTGTTGATTACTTTCTTTCATTTCAGTTTTTCCCTTAGCAGTGGCATGTTTTAGTTGGTTTTAACGTGTGAACACAGCAGATCCTGCGTGTACTGTGTGAAGTGCCAGGGGATTTGTCAGTGTTTCTGAGGGATTGCTGTTAAATTAGAGAAAGACTTCTTAATGTTATTTCCCATTCCACAGAAAAACTCTTTTCCCTAATCTGTATACATTTTGCTAAAATATGGACTCAWTAAACGTTACATTTAAATTTTCTATTAAAAACCAGAAGAAAAATGCCATACATAAAGATCRAAGTAGGATCTATACCCCCACAAAYACTGYGGCCAATAAATTGTAAGGATGTGTTTCTTCTCATAAAGAAGAATATGTTACTGACTGTAGGGATAAGGATTTGATGAAAACTGCTGTAGGCTGGGGTTGTTTCACTTGAAACAACCCAAGTGGATGTGGCTGGAGTACTCRTTACTCCTTCCAGGTCTTCAGTGCCAGAGCCTTCCTGCCTGAGGGTGGAAGGAGCAGGGCATGGGGCMCTTTCTGTGCTGTGCCTGTGATCTGCAGCAGCCTGGCCTTTGTACTGGAGATCTGTAACTTGGAAACGACAAGCRTTGCCTGCTCTCCCTCTGTGGGGAACTGCAGGGTGTGGAGGAAATGTCACTGATTTAATGTCTGCTCCAGCCTTGCTGGGGGTTTCTCTTGCCTTGCTGGACAAGTGCTCTGGGACACTGCTGTGACWCTTCAACCCCCCAGGTGGGTTGTGCTGCTGTCTACTTTTTCTCCCTTTCACCTCCCCGGCACAGAGAAGAGTGTTTTCTCTGTCTGGGTCAGGYTGTGCTAGGAGAGAAGCTTGGCAGGAGAGGGTGTGCTCTGTGTGACAAATGAGGACAGCACTGGCTGTGCTTTACTGAAAAGAGCAGCTTGAGCACAGAGGAGGGGAGCTGGTCAGGCTGAAATGCTGAGGCTTTTCTGCAGTCCCCAGTGCCCCACCAGAGCTGGGGCAGTCCCAGGGCTGCGTACACTGAGCATGGTCTGTTGTTCCGTAAGGATATAAAGCTGCATGAGATGGGAAGGCCTTTCTAAAACTGATACGGCTCTTTCCTGGYGGGGGAAAATGGTTTGGAAGGCAGTGCTGGCACAGAAACCARCTCGGTGGAAGCTGTCTTTGTTCCTTCTCGGTCTGTGAATGCCCAATTCCAGTTTGTCTGAGAATGGAGCATAGCACAGCTCCCACCATGGTCAGACTGACAGAAYACATGGATTGCAGAGCAGGGAAGTTTATCTGCAGTTTGTGAAGGGAGCAACACCTGCAGTGTTCACAGCAGCAGCCAGCTGCTTTGCTTACAAACAGCTACACCACGGGAAAGAGGATTATCATTAATCTGYTGGTGTACCCGTTAGAACAGCACAGATCTCTGCTTTCAGGCGATCTTCGTGGTCTTCCTCTGTTGTTTAAAACATTTACCACAACACCTGACCCCAACTCGGAGATTTTCAGGCATGCAAGGTAGCAGTAGAGGAAGGAGCCATCAGCGYTTTCTTCCACGTGGTGTCAGCATTGTTCTCTCTCACTCCAGCGCTGTTCTTTCCTTTGAACRTAACCCTTTAATGTGTTCAGAGAAGCTGTCTTCAAATTAGGTATTATTTTTCTATTTTTGTRGTGTATCAGGGCATCAGCCTGTTCCTTCCTCAGATAATTAATTGATATCAGAAAGGCGTGAAGGAAGGGTATGAATTCACCT
>NW_026623323.1:379395-571542 GCF_030028575.1 Malurus melanocephalus | reverse complement strand
AACGTGGTCAATTTGATTTGTTTACTGATGATCAAGACTTCTTTGAAAAAAAAATCAGAAGTGAAGTCTTCAATAGGAAAACCAGCCCTTGGGAAATAAAAAGTATTTGTACTGGAAAGCTTATGATAGGCTTCAAATATAACTTGTCTTTGGCTATAAAAGTAGGGGAGAGGAAAAACATTATTTTAAACCCTTAGTGGCCTTTCTTTTCATACAAGGTTAGGGTCAGAAGTRAGAAATGTTTTCAGGAAAACAGGCAAGAAACGTGGAACAGAAAAAAAAAACTTAAAAAAATTCACTGTCAGAAAAAATAGAGAATATGAGAAAATCCAACATTTAACAGTAGTTAATTGTAGTTCATTTAATTGTCGGTAGTTACAGAGCTGTCCAACACTGAATTTAATAGGCAGATTCTGAATGCGCAGTTTCCCCTCAAACTGCCTTTCCCACACCCGCCAGTTCCTCGAGTGCTTTGTTCCTCTTTAATTAGTTTATTTYACCTACYCTAGCAAACAGCAAACATCCTTAWGCACTCAAACMCCACCAAYTGAGAGAAGAATGGGGCTAGCACTYATCKCCTTGCATGCAGAAAGGCTGGGCTGAGTCTCGAAAGGACATTAGCATGTTCGAGCCTAGTGCAGTTTCCCCCGCTCCCAGTTTATTTGGTTTTYTCCCGTAGAGCCGAGGCTGCAGTGTTTTATTTATTTGCTTCAAGCAAAAATGGAAATGCACGTTCATGAATCAGCACTTKTGCTAGGTAGTTTCCAGAACTATCAAATGCTAGGTACCTTTTTATTCTGTTATGAGGAGGAAGGGATGAAATACACCTGTAATAAAAATGCAAGTACAAAATACAGCCCAAAAATATGAGACACAAAAGGAAATGTGTGGTGAAGTTGCGTGCTACAGCTGYTCCCTGGGGCCTGTGGTTAGAAAAGCTAAGTCAAAGCTGTCTTGATTTACTGATACATCTTCTTGAAAAAAAAATGTGGAAAAAACTGGGGAGGAATAAGTGGGAAAAGCATTCCAAGACATTTTTACTTTAAGGAAATGTTACTGCAGTTGGCTTTACATGCATGGGTTGGCTTCTGTGGTAATTTAGATGGATGCTTGAAGCTGAGGTTCTGCCAGCAACTCTAATCCTGACCTTTGAATCTTCACTGACCATCTGCTTTAATKAGATGTTGCCCTATTCTCAGGGGAGTGCAGAAGTGCTCACAAGGCTTCTGGCTGGTGCAGGAATCATCGTGTGGGCCTTAGGCTGTTCTGCCAAGTGCTGGGGTAGTCAGCTGTGCCTGGAGATGGTTGTGCTAAAGGATGCTGCTCAGGACTGAGTTTTTCTGGAAGCTGCTAGGAAAGGAAATACTTGAGGGGTTTGCWGCTCTTTGATCCACTGTTGCTTCCAGTGTGCGACTGGAACTTTGTCTGGGAGCGGCTGTGTCACTGGCTGTGTGAGAGCTGCTTTTGGGTAAACCTTGTGCATGGACAGCTGGGCAGAGCAGCGAGACAAACCTACACCTTAAAACCTGACCTGTTCTCCTTCTTGCCCGTGGGGTGGTCAAGAGAGGCCGAGGTTGGCCAAAATGAGGGGTGCTGGGACCTCTGCCTGGCATAAGCAGGAGAGGGGTTAGGAAAAGGCTGATCCCTGTGCAAACCCTCAGGCAGGGCTGTGGGAAAGCTGCACAAGCAGAGGAAGACAGAATATGTCATTGGGAGTTCTTTATGGGCTCCAAGCTCTGTAGCTCTTCTTATGTATATTATTTCACCCTTCACCAAAGACATTAGGCTGAATGGGACTACATTGAAAGGAAAAAACCCCAAACTTTCAAGAGAGGAAAAAAAAGGAAACCAAAATGAAACATTTTGATCTGTAAGTGATCTGTAAATCGGCTTTAGTATTTTTATAGAGTTGTAGTAGAGATCAAAAGAAGAAATTGTGGTTTAGAACTCTTTACTGGTGTATTTTAGTTCCCTCATTTCTAATTTTATTTCCAGACTCTCTGGGAATTCCATGGGGAGCTTTGACCTTCATAACCTTTTSCTTGGTCAATACAAGAGGACCATGCAGCAATAATAGAGTGAACTGGATTTGGATACAGAGAGCACACTGTAACTCAAAACCMTACAGTAGCTATAAAAATATGTTTGTCTTTTCCATGCTTTCACTAGGAAAGTACAGCAAGCAATCTACCACTTAATTRCAAGAAATGATGGATGAACAGAATATTTCCTTGGTTAAATATCTGATCTGCTGCTTTACTTTTCTTCCAACCYTTGCTTTGATGTCATTAATGTTTAGTCTAATTCCTGGCTGTTTTGCTGATCATTTATATTCCACGATGCCTTCCAAGCTTAACCAAAATGCTGGTTGGGATGGAGTTTGGGAGAAGAGAAAGATAAACTATGTTTAAAATTAGTATTAAATGGGCTGGAGAACAATAAAGAGCTGCATCTGTTTAATCATCCTTTGCAACCACCAAGCATGGTTTATGTTAGAAGCTTAAAGAACCTGTGAAAACTGCTGTTTATGGACCCACAGGTTGTTGTATTCTACAACCAATCAGTGAACTGAGCCTTTCTCTCCTCAGTAATTTGTGTATTTTACCAACATCTCCTTCTGGATCTGTCTGGAGTATGAGTTAAACATTAGCAGCAGCAAACACTGCTGACTTCTTTCCCAGTTTCTTATTCCCTGTATTCGTATGATATAAGTCATTGCACTTTCTGACCAGAGAGTCTAAGTAGATTAAATTTAAACCAGATCTATGAAAATGTCATTCCTTATGAAGCCCTTTTTTTCCCAATGTCTACAGCAAATCCAGATCCCTGTAACTGTCGTGCTTTATGAAATTAGTTTGCTTCATTATAGCAGAACTGGGAGGAGATTAAATCATTTGTATGCTTAAAATTCACAAATATGCTCTTCCTGAAAAATGTGCTTAGGGATCTRCTAAACCACATTTAAAAAAAATAAAAAACCCGAAACAAACACTRAACCAACCAACCAAAACCCCAATAGAACAAACAAACAATAATCCCCACACAACTTGGCAAATCTTTGCTCTAATTTCTGTTTTTAAACCCTTTGCTGAGAGTTTTTACCTGAGACATGCATTTCTAAGTTATTCTTATTTCTTCTTCCAGTGAAACCTACTTTACTTCTTCAAAGTAGAGAAGTTCATATTGAGTCAAAATCAAAGAAAAAAATAAAAACACCTTTATGTACAAAAAAGGAGAGCAGCATTTTAAAAATTCTTTATTAAGCTGTCTCTCCTGAGGAGCTAGGCACTGCCAGAGCCTCTCCAGAAAGAAAAGAAACTCTTCAAAGTGGGATGTGGCAACTTCAATTACAGGACAGGTCAGCTCCTAAGAATACTCAGGGGAATGATGGATCTCTTCAACTTCTTCCCACTTCATGGATTCTGTGATATATAATCTTTCCTTCTCTGAAATTTTTGTATAGCTTTGGATTTATTTTCTTTAGTCGAAATGAATTTCAGAGTTAAAGGGTTGCTGCTGTTCCTGCATAGTCTTCAATAGTAGCTTTTCCATTAGTTGTAAGGGAGAAAAAAATGGAAAGTAATGGAGAACAGAAGGAAAGATTAATTCTTTGATAACAACCTACACTTCAATGAAGAAGTTGAGAGTGGTGTCCTCATCTCGCCCTGYTGCAGCTTTTCTRCTCTGAACAARATAGCAGATCTGGAAAWAAAGTCTTTGAATRTTCCCTTTTCCTTTTCCCCTTTGCCTCCTCTACCAATCCATTTTCTTGAAAGTCGGTGCGTTATATATCTCTTAGAAACTACTGAAGTTACAAAGTAGAACAAATGCTTGGCATTGGAGACAATATATTTATTTAGAGGTATTTTTATTTCTTGTTCCTTGTTAAATTAAAACCAATGGGAGGAAATTTTCACTACTCCAACACACTTCACACTTTATAAACTATTGGTTCATGGTCTAAAATGATGCTAAAGCAAGGAGAACTTATCTATCTATAAATTAGGTTTTATACTGATGGAGGTGATGTGTATTGCTCCTCATAGAGAGGGATGGCAACACTTCTTTTCTACTTCAATGCATCTCAGACAGCTTCTTCTTGTTGCAAAGCATGGCTTTTTGTTTTGTTTTTGGAGGGCTTTTTGTGGTTTGTTTTGTTTTTTTCCCTTAGGAAGGGAAACCTGCTCCTTTTCAGCTTGAAGCTGTTCTCCCTTCTATCCTATTACTACTCCTTTCATAAAAGGTTTCTTTCCCTCTCTCCTGTGGGCTTGCTTTAAATGCTGAAAGGCCATAATTAAGTCACCCTGAAGCCCTCTCTTAACAAAAAAAAAAGAACTTACTGCTTTATTTTATTTATAATGTTCATTATTCAGAATGCTCTGCACCTTCAAACTCCCACCAGAGCAGAAGCAGAGCATGGGCTCCATTGTTAATAGAATCACAGAATGATTGTGTTTGGAAATGACCTCCAAGCTCATGGAGTTCATCCTCTAACAATGCTATGCCAGCCTCACCACTCTAGGTGGTGCTTAGATATTACCATGGGCAGGTCAGAACACCTTCAGTGAAGTGGAACACACATTTGAATTACATAACAGTGACTCTTGGACATTTTCACAGGGTCTCTGCATTCTTTCAAATAAATGGCAAGTCCACAAATTTCAACCAAAAATGCTCACAGTGCAAGTAGAACTAAATGAGGATTTGAAGGCATGGTTAGACCAGCCCAAGGGATTWGTGTTATTGCACAGCAGTCCTTGGAACATCTTGTGAATTAACCATGCATTTGATTAATTCACCAAATAAGACTGTAGTACGGGTGATGCTATTTTTGTTTCATGAGTCTGATGTTCACAGATACTGGTCAGGGCAGCCCAGAGCTGTGCAATGGTGCCAACGTGAGCTCTGTGTTACTCAGGAGAGGGTTTACTCACTTAGGACTAGYTATTTAGCTAATGTAGCTGCTAAATTAATTGCTAATTAGCCAATTTAACTCCTKGTGGTTCCTCTGGGAGTGTTCTCCCCATGTTTGTTTCCCGGATCCATATGTGTTCCTCAGCGTGTTATGCATGTATCAGTTGTTTTAAAATGATGAAGTAAAACAAGTTCAGAGCAGCTGACTGCACTAGGGATGTGACCTCTCTTTAAGGCACTTTAAAAAAAAAAAAAATTGCAAGTAAGGTGGACAGGAGCTCAAAAGGGTGACTGCATTCTTAGCTGAACCTTTGAATAAAAGCTTCAAAGTGCCAGGAAAAATATTGGATGAGATTCCTTTGACATATTCTTTCTTATTGAAGAGCATATTTTAAAAAGAAAAGGAAAGAAAAAAGGTCTGTAGTGCTTAAAAATTCTTCTAAATCYTGCCCTTACTCTTTTGGAGACTTAAAACCTGATCTGAGGCGTAATCCAGAAAAACACGTCAAGAGGATTTGTTCATAAGCGTWCAGTGTGTTGACATCAGCAAACTCTTATTATGGCTGTCATGCTCTCTATCCTGAAGCCTTGTTCTAATCTCCTGGCAGCATTCAAGTTCAGTGCTTTCCATTTTGATTGAATTAATTAGTGGAGTTTAGATGATTCCCCGATTCTGAAATTGTCAGAATTTTTTATAACGGGGTGTTTTTAAAGGCTATTTTTGCCCTATTTAATAGCAAGCCGGATATCTGACTGCATGTCTGTATTGTTTAAATTGAAAATACATGGCCCATTTGGAAGCAATGGTAAATGAGAGCTATATTTACGTACTTATCTTGCCTTTAAGTTAATCTCCTGTTACTAGTCTAGAGCCTTTCAGGTTGCCATAGAAACTGCCACAGCCTCCAACTGTGCTTCTCCCAAGACTTAATTGCATTCTGAGTTTCGTGTGCTCTCTATTAACTGCAGCCCTGGCAGACACAGGCGCGCTGCAGAATGGGTTGAATTAATGGTTCGATATGATGTATGCATTTTTTAATACTATGTTTCCACATCCCTTTTCAAGTTTTTCTTCGCTAGCTGGTTAAATTCTTCCGTAATGTGTAACGATACCACAGGGATGGGTTCTCTCTGCTGCCACTACATTTGATGTTCTCCAGTCTTTGATTCCATCAAAGTGGCTGCAAGAGTCATTAGTTTTAAGGACTTTTTTTTTCCCCTTGGAGAAGTCAGATTATTCTTGAACTACCTTATCTCTGCTGAAGTTTTCCTGGCTCTTCTTCTCACCTGTGTGAAGGCAGTATTAAAGTGCATTCCCGCTGTCTCAGTAGCTCTGGTAAGTTTTTGCTGACTCAGCGCTCTTTACCACACAGTTTTTGCTTCATCAGTGTGGGTCAAAGGCTGTTGTTCAGCCAGGCCTGCTTTTAGGTGGGGAATATAAATTCATTAAAGTAGAAAACGAGTGTGTCTGTATGCAAGGTTTGATAAGACTCTTCTGGGAATTATTTATTGTGTCCTTGATGAAATTTCTTATCACAACTGGACTGATAACGTGTCTCATTCAATGAGTAGAATAAAATCTCAGAGATGTGGTTTCCACTTGGCTCTCAGCACAATGATGCTGTCAGTGCAAATACAYTGCTCTTGCAGATGCTGTTCTGCTTTTAGTGACCATGAACACAGTGGTTAGAATCACCTTGTGCTCAATGGGCTGAAGTTCAGAACWTCGTAATTAAAAAAGCAATCCCCACTGTTCTTGTCTTGAGCAAAAAGAGGAGAGAAAACATATCCCTCTGTTAAGCCCTCTGCCTGAGGTCTGCTTTGCTTTTGTCTGGTGAGTAAGAGACGGGGAGCAGGACAAGCACCCTCTGTGCACTGCTGCTCTTGGACCCAGGGTGTTTCTGTACTGGTATTAAATGCAGGCTCAGGGAAGTGCTTTTATCACCGATGGAAAACACCCCACAACTGGTGAAAGAACAAAGGCAGTGATGCTGAGAAACAGGGCAAAGGGAGGATTTCACCAACATGTCACTTGAAAATGTTCATAAATGTTAAATTATGCTTTTAGACACTGGCCTTTTGAAAATAGCTTAAATGTATGTCCATTACAGCTTTTAAATATTTCAAATGTCCCCTATGAAAATCTTTGTAATAAAGTCACGTAAGCCAAGGTAGCTTGTCTGGCCTCARCCTTACTCCCAGTATTTCTCTGTGAATTTTTGTGGTAATTTTAGCTTTTYCAACAAGAAAGAGGAATGGTAAAAGATGAAATGATGACAATATTGTCAGGATTAATCTGAAAGAGTGAAGACAGTTTTCCAGCACTTTYCCCCCGCATTCTCTTTGCTTTTCCCCCCAGATTCCTTTTTATCATTAACTACCTATTTTACACTTCTACAACACAGTGCACATTCTGTCTCAGAATTTAAATCTCTTCCAACCCATCTCAGCTTTCCTTTTTAACTTCTCTGTGTGAGCTTGCATGTTAAAGAGAACTGGGTTTCCCTGCCAGCTCCGCTCAAGTTACATTTCCTGGATTGCCCTACAGAATGTCAACATACATCCTCAAAATCTGTGYGTGCTGGCGATCTCCCTCAAACATTCCAGAAACCCTTGCTTTGGGGTGGGATTCATTTGGGTTTGAATAYAGAATAAGTACTGTTTGTTGGCTGCTTGTCACTGTTGAGAAGCTGAGGGGTTGCCTTGTCTCCGAGGGTCTGTGTCCCTGAGCTGTTTCCTGGGCTGTGGCAGCGCTGCTTTCACCAGCAGCTCTTTTGCAGAAAGCCCTGCTCGTGATTCTCTCTGCAAGAATTCAGAACAAAAATCTTGCCCATCAACGGGACACCCAACTTGGGAGCATGGGGAAGGCTTGACATRCAGCTCCCAGCAATCCCAAAAGAGAGAAAAGGCTCATTAGAAGGCTGAGATGTGCCAATAGCAGCTTCTTTTACTCCACTATGGAGTGTGCTGTGAAAGCTTTTTCACACAAGCCCTAATTTGTTCTGATTTCTGTAGCTCACAGTAATTTAGTAATTTTGTTTGTTCCCATAGTTGATGCAATGTAGGTAGGCTTTTCTACAGGCACATGGCATCTCTGGGGCACAGGTGGCTGAATGTTTGGGGCATTGCTGGGGCCACATCAGCTCCTGCAGTTCTGGTCAGGGGCTGCAACCCTTCCTTGCAGAGAGGCGCTTACTGCTGTCCTTTGCTTCTCTTGCCTTGCCAAAACTTGCCTCCAGGCACCTGTTGCTCATCCTTCCTTCCCTTCCCCATCCTGTGGGAGAAAACTGACTCACAACTGGCTCTTGTGCGCTGCCCACAGGCGAGAAAATAGTAGGGGTGCTGCTTCCTCACAGCCTSTGTGCTCCTCTTTGTCAGATGAGATGTTGTGCTGCTCAGGGTGGTTTGTGCTGGAAGCCTGGCTGTTCCTGGGAGCAGGGAAGATGAGCAATGCAAGCTGCTGGCAGAAGACAGGGTGACACATTTGAGCCAGGCTGCTGAGTGGACAGTGGAAAGATTAAACCTGGAACTGACTTGTAGCTTTGGGTTCATCTCCTTGCCTTTATCTCCTTACCTTGTCYCTCAGTGTAAGGAAAGGGGCAGTGAAATTTGAGTTTTGGCTCAGCAGGAGCACTGCCAAAGTGCTTCATACAGCTCTGTCTCAGGCAAATATTCCCACTGGAAGAAGAAGCACTGACAGTGGGATGCACAGGTTGGGGCAGGATGTTCAGCAGTTCTCTTGAGTTTGTGTCACTTTTTTTTCTGTCTAGTGCACTGAATACAGATTTCCTCTAGCAGAACTCAGCAAGATGGGAGGTGACACTGATGGAAAATGTGGGTAGAATGTAAGCTCTGTATACCTAAACTTTTAGGATTCTTGAAATCTAGAATTACTTCTTACTTTCAATGTGATTTACATCTGTTTACTCCTTATTTGTGCCTTCAGAATCAATCCCCAGTGAAAATTTTGCTTTGCTTTTGTTTTTTTGTCTGCTAAGACCTCGGTGGCCACTTAGCAGAGGGTTTCACCGATGTGCTAACCAAATGGGTCCCTTTTGTGTGTCCTGGCACTGTGTGGTGGAAACATGCATGGGCTCTATTAATACCTGTTCTTAGATAAATAGGACCAATTTTATTCAGTTCTGCTGCTAACRAAGCACTGTGGGAACAAGTCAGCCAAAAGCTTGGGAATTACTCTACAAGGAAGAATCTCAGTGTTTCTTGGCAAAAGCTGCCTATGCTCAAGGCTTTCTTSGTAAGAGCCAACAGTAACAAGGTCTTATTCTGAGCAGGAGTCTAAATAAACAGATTTTTTTCTGCTTTTCTTTGAAAGCTCACACACAGAAATCCCAAAGTTTATTTCAAAGAAGGCTGAATTTTTATCTAGTTACAGCCTTATACTCAATTTTGAGGAGGGGTTTTAATGAAAGCAAAGAGGAGCTGGAGTCCCAAATGGAGACTTATGGAAAATTATCTCTTCTTTATTTACTTCCAAATACTGACAGGATGGAAGTAGCTTTTTTTCTCAATTCTCTGTCTGTTGATTTCCTTAACATAGAAAGTCAAAACCAAAAGGCATATGGTGMCTTACTTAGCAATAATTGGATTGCTAGCATCTGTTGCTTTCAAAATCTTAYTGCAATAGCTGCAGAGGTAGCTGAATTTATGAATTATGAATTTATTTATGGCCAAGTTGCTGATGGTCATATATAGAATGCCTATTTGGGGGGTGATAGAGACCATAATAAAGGCATTAAGTATCATTAGATTTACAATGTCATAACTTCTAAGTGCTTTTCATTTGTGCACAGGTATRTTGAATTTAAATATTAAATAAGAACATGTATCTGCAATGCTGTGTCATGTGCAGAGGATCCCACAGCCTCACCTGTCTGTCTGTCTGTCTGKCACTTCCCTGATKCACAGGGCTGCAGGAATGTGGGAAACTCTTTTTGCCAGTGATTTCCTAGCCGGGCTGAGCACTGATAACTCTGTGAATGTTATATCAGCATCACAGACTCTGCCTGTTGAGATGGAACCAGCAAAAATGCCACTTGATGCTGGTGCTTTGTCTCAAGGGTTGCTACTTCAAAGGTGTTGTTGGTTTCCAAAGGCTGCCTCTGGCTGGATAATATTTCAGTGTAAAGATAGCATCTTCAGAGAWAGGAATAAGGAAAAGATGAATGATCCTGTTTATTCTTGGGTAATTGCTGTTTGTTTTCCCTGGGCTGGAAGATACAGGTAAGAGGAATTTCAGAACCAAAACTTGCATACTAAAAGAGCTTGCATACTGCTGCAGAGCTTGTTTTCCTGGATCCAAACATAATAAAATGCAGCCCATAAYTTGTTAACTGCTCACAATGAGCACCTGAAAGATATTTCTGAGGTCTTGGAAAAGCCTGTAAGAATCAGAGAAGGACCAAAAAAGCACAAAGAAAAYCACAATAATAAAACAATTAAAAGGCAATAACTTTTAAAATAATTGAGGAAGTATTTAAATTAAGAAATAATCTCAATTCCCATTTCCTGGGAATGTGCACTATGCAAGGAAATAGAAAGCAATTATGCTAAGAAGACCTGTGGTAAAATCTTTAATTATAATCATTGAGAGAGAAGTTAATTAAAAGCACATCTTTAATGTAGCAGAATAGTTTTCCCTACATGCCACCATTTGGGACTGACTCTCTCYTGCCCTCTCTGTTATTTAACTTAAATAGTAACAAATAGCAGTGAATGCAGCTCTGATTTTCTCTTATCTGCTCAACAATGGCATGTGCTCCAAGAGGGGCTGTGCAGGAGGCTGTAGTCTTTTCTTTTTGCAGGAAAAGAAATAGCCTCTTTCAGTCCTTTTTGCTGTGTAAAGAAGTTACAAGGGTAACTGCAAAATTTGAATTTTTAAGTTTCCTGGGAGCTGGCTTTAGCCATGCTCCCTTTTTGCTCCTGTTTTTCACCACCAAGCAGATCCCAGGTGTTCTGGGAAGTGTTGGAACCCCTGTTGGGGTTGGTCTACTGAGACATCTTGCTGGCACCTTGCCTGAGCTCTGTGGGGTGGGATGATTGGCCATGGGAATCATGTCAGGAAATAGCAGGTAGGGATGGGGATGTCAAAGCAGCTGTGAAGATGAAGTCTGCTGATGAAATGTTTTTTTTTTTTTTTCAAATGCCCAGCTGGTTAACACTGCTTTTCTTTAAGATGGGAGCTCTGGTAGCAGTGCCTACCTGCATGGAGAGCACTGTCAGACTCCCATGGCCTTTTGGTAATTAATCACAGCTTATGAGGCAGAGCAGAGAGGATTTTCTCCAGAATTTTTTTTCCAGAAGTGGCTTAAGAGTTTCTCAAAAGGTGGAGAAGTTGACAGACAGTGCAATAGCTTGAAAAATCTCTGGGGTAAGAATGTACTCCTATTCCAGACTTTCTTCTGTATGACATGTCCCTGCCCAAATACTTGGCATGTATGTTTAGATGTCTGGCGGTTGTTTATTTTTAAGCAATGAAATTTGTTTCCAAAGCGTTCCTATTTCTCTTTCCCAAACTAGGCTGCACTAAATTCTTGCCAACAAGGGTAATGTTTAATTTATCTACAGGCTTCCCAAATTAGAGTTTGGCTTACSGTGTTCAAAACCAAATCAGCCCTGACACTGTTGCAATTGTCCATGTTTCTGGCTCACAAAACCCACACCAGTARTKAAATCCATCCTCTTTCTGCTCCTCRTCCCMAAAAAGCCAGTGCTAGTGAGCACAATAAGACAAATCTGTTCTGAAGCTTATACGTGAGACATTATGAAGGACTTTGGAAAGGAGACTGACTGAAAGAGAAGCGTTAGAACTCCTGCATCTTCAAAATATTTGTCAATCTGGCAGGCAGTGTGCCAAAGCAATTGTGTGCTCTGAGGCCRTGTGTCAGGTGATATTTGAGGAGGTGGAAAGCTGACTGAGGCTGGCTTGGACCATAAGTGAACAGGACAAACACTTCCACCCTGCACAGGTTTCATTCTAAAGCTCTTGTGCAGCAGACACTTGAAGGCTTCTCACWAGGAGTCTGTGAAGAGCTGGGGGTGCTGGGGTGATACAATCAATTGATTTTCCTGGGCAAAACAAAAAAAAAACCAAAAAAACCAACCCTCTGAAGATGCTTTGTGAGCACCAGGGTGAAGGGACACTGCAGAGCTCTGTGGGGCAGCTCTGAGCTGGGGTAGGGAGGGGGGAACCAGGCCAGAGCAGTGAGGTARCAGATGTCTAACTGAGCTTTAAATATCCATCTAACAGGACAAGTAACAAATTGAAAAATTATTATAGTCACGTTTAATCAGCAATTGTAAAGCCTTTTTTTTTGAGTTTAGTATGTACTATCCAGCACAGTGAAGAGAAATGCTGAGTTCACAGTCATATCAGTTTCAAGAGTTGATAAAGCAGTGARTGATTGCCTGGTTTTTATCAGYTCTCTGAGTGAATTTTTTCAAGTTWAAAGTGKCTGTTCCTATTAAAAGAATAAACATTTAAACATTTAAGCATGTGGGGGTTTTTACAAACTGTTGATAAAATTACAAATAACAATATGTAATTGAATTTTTATCAACTGAGACAACCTCAGGCTGCCAGAAATTTCTGTTCTAGAAAAGCTGGACCGATCTGTTCTGGCCATAGAATGAGAGAGAAAGCACAGTCAAAACCTGACATTTCTGCCTCTACTAATTTTAAATACTCTGTACAAAAGATTCATTCATAAAATTTGAGATTAAAGACACCTGATTGTGACAGTGAATACTAAAATATCTTCCATTTGAAGACACGTTTGTACTAATCTGTTTCTATCATAGGATTTTCCTTTGGTAAAATGATGTTTTTCAATATTAAATATATTCCATAAGGGCAAAATCATAGGTATCTCCGCTCAAAATCTCCTAGGTTCTGCTTGCAAGGTGAATTCTCCACAGCAAGTAGCTCACTAATTTTTCACCCTGGTTAAAATGCWGATGAAATACTGCAATTGAGTAGTAAAGGTACAGGTTTTGTTTGTAAGATATACTTCACTTCCTTTCATGATTAAACAATGCAGCTCAAACACTGTGCTTGCTCACCAGCAAGATGTTTATTACCATGGCAAAATTATTTAATACATTCTTGATGTTACATGACCTCAGATTATTAAATGACTATCAAACATGGTAATGAAATAGCTTTCAAAGAGCATAATAAAACTAAGTATCTGTAACAGTGCTACTGGGTGCTGCAATATAATSTCAATTAAAAGAAGTGAAACTGAAGTTTAGAGCAATTCTTGGATGTTACATGCTCAGAGAAGATGCATTAATAAAGTTAATGCATATATTGTAGAGCTCTGTTAGTATTTGGAATGCAAATTSCAGCTCCTGGTTCTTGGAAGTGCCAAGACAGCAGCAGAGCAGCTGAACCAAACAATGCCAGATATTCAGATATGCTGTACCTCTAAGAAGCCCTTTGCTTTCTGTCCGTGGCAGGTGATCTCTCAAAAGCTTTGTTTTAATGACTTATCACATGGATGTGCTCACAGCCATTCATTTTGCTGTGGATTTTGAGGTACCGTATTCAGAAATATGCGCAGTCTTTCTTTGATTCTTGGCGTTACATCTTCCCTCTCAGCTGTGCTTTTATAATTATTTCCTTTTAATAGGAAGCTAAAAAAATATTTGTCATTGCAAAGTTTAACAGAACAAATTTAAGGTGTTAAGACATGTTTTATTTATTTATTTTAAATTRGATGRATAAAGCCATTTGTATGCAACCTTCAGATCACAAATGATCCCTTAGTACTTATTTAATGACTTGCATTTTCGAGGGAGCTTGGAAATTTCAACTGTACTAGAAAACTGGTGTGGAAGTTTTATTATGTGCTGCCTCATTGTACTGATAGAAATTTACTTTTTGCGTTGTTGGTTTTACTTAAAATAACGCTGTCAAATGGCTTTTCTTTGGTGTATTTTACTTTCTRTTCAGAGAACAGTTTGGTTAAAGGCAATTTGCAATACCTTTGTGAACCATCCTGCAGGGGATGAACCATCAGTGAAAGAGGTGAAAAAATATAGACCCAAAGCCTAATTTGGATATGGAAAGAAAAAAACGCAATATGTTTGTGTGTCTTTATCACTTACAAAATTTTTATCACTTACAAAACAAAAGTTTTGTATCACTTACAAAACAAAAGTTTATTTTGCAGACTTGTTCTTTTCTGTGGCTACAGATTCCTCAGCTGCAAGGGATGTATTTTTAAATTTTGAATGAGTTGTTAATTAGAGCAATTTCTTACACTAACTAACTGCAAAGATCCCCGGAGAAATCTTTGTTCTTTTGCAGAAATCCATGGGAGATTAAAAAGCAGTGATGCTGTGTGTTTAGGGCRCAGTGACACAAGCAATGAAGTTGTGTGTGCTTTGTGTTGATAGTTGTGCCACTGCTAAGGASAATTTATTTTCTTTGTTAGTATTTTAAAGTTCAGGAACAAAACACTTAGTGCTTCTTGTTGAAAAGGTTCCAGTGAAGACCATGCAGTAATTAAAAGATGATCTTTCTAGGGGGAATTTGAATAAAAATAACGCTGACTCTTTCAACTAGGGGAACTGCAGCCACTGTCGGGGAAAGGGGAGGCCTAGGATAAATCCCCAGATGKTTAACAAAATATTGGAGCAAGTCCAGAATAAAATAAGGCAGCTGTATGGGATGGAATTAAATAAGGCTGGCTTGCTGGAATTTGCAGGGGACATTCCTGGGTTTGTGATTGTAGAAGAATTCAAGATAGAAGAGAGCTCAGGAATTCCTGAGGAGGAGTTTTCCTCGCCCTAGAGTGTCTGCAGTGCTCAGACAGTTTTATTGGCTGGTAAATCCAGCACCCTGTGATGCTGCAAAGTGACAACTAGTACTTTGGGACAACAGGGTTAAAAGTTGCAATTTCTTATTTACAGTCAGGAAATTTGTAGGGAAACTAGAATTTATATGAATGTGTTAGGGCAGGAGAGWAAAGAAAGCAACTGAAGAGACTTGGGGTTCCAGGTGGACATTCTCACCTGCCAACCCACTGACCTGAGAGCTCTTGAGCTCATTATCTTCCTTTTCAGCCGAGCATTATCAGTGTCAGGCTTGTAAACGAAGGGAAATTGTGTAGTTCAGCACTGCGCATGAAATTCCTCTTGGCAGGCACTGAGTGCTTTGTGTGTGTGTGAGATTTGGGTCTTGCTTTATTTAACGAGGCAGTTCCCTGCTTGCCAGCCTGCTTAGCATCTTCCTKCTTGGAATTAAGCACATGCGTGTTTCCCTGAGTGGGGACTAACTCAGAAGCTTTGCATTTTCATGATAATTATTCTAAGGTTCCTTGATCACTTTTTGTGCAGGACAAGTTCCTCCTGGGTAGCTCTGATTAGGTAATATGTGCTTATATTAGGTATTATGATTAGGTATAAATGCTATGTGATAACAGATGTAATTGCAATAATATTTTTGTGTCTCTACAACAAGCTGGTGAATATTTGGAGTTTTCTAATTTTCTAGTCGAGGCAGGAAAAAGGACAAGGAACAAAAGGATGAAAAGGGTATCAAAACTAGAACAGTTTTTCCAGTTTCCAGTTTACATTGCTGATTATCTGGGATCCAGATAACACAAGATCTGAYTCAAAACTCTATTATCTCTCAAAGTTAAGGTAGTACCACTGCGGTCCTTCAACAAAAGAGAAAATTAGTTCAACCTTAAATGGCAAGATCTCCAGTTGGTTTGGGGAGACACTTTTAAAATCCCTCCCATTTGGCTACTTTGGTGTTTCTTGTAGATGTCTCTTGTATTCAACAACAAGCCTTTACTGGTTTATATTTGTATTTTCCATTTGTCATAGTATTCACCAATTACAGGATTATCATGGCTCTTATATTGTGTAAAATTGTGGGTGCCTTGAGCCCAAGGGAATTGAACACATCTAATATGTGACATTTTTTATGACCTCTGGTCCTTTTGGATGTCTTTGAATGACTGCTTGACCTTTTGTGTTACCTCTGACCTCATGGGTGACCTTTGAGCTCTGGATGACCTCTGACTTTTCAGCAACATTTTTATCCCACTATGACCATTCAGTGACCTTTGACCCAGCATGACCATTTGTCCTTTTGCRATGACCTGTGACCCAGGATGACATCAGACCATCTCTGATTCCTGAATGACCTCTGGTGTGTTTTCTATTAGGCTTCTGTGAGCATGGCTGGCTCCCTCACCAGGGCTGGGCTGAGGTCTTAGTTGCAAGAACATTGCCAATGCTTAGAAAAGCCAGAAGTATTGTTTATCCTCCTGAAAATAGCCAAGAAAGCACAACTGAGCAGTGACCCAGCTGGTCTGGAATTGAAATCCAGCCTTGTACATTCTGTTTCTTTTCTCTACACAGGCCAGCGACACAGAAGATGCAGAACGAGACAGACTCACATTGCTGAGGTAGGATGRAAGCATCTCTTATTTAACTGCTTCTCAAAAAGTTTTGGTATCTCACAAAAAATTGTGTGGTATATTACTCTTAAGTAGTGAGAGTTGGTTTGTTGGAAATTTTCTGGAGGAATAAGCTAAAAAGGAAAACTTCTCAAAGTGTTAATGCTGATGTGTGTCAGATGTAGACAGATAAATGGAGGCCATTGGCACCAACTGACTCCCAAGCAAAAGTCTTGTTGGTTCCTGGGTGGGTTATTTGTGTGGGTTTTTTCCTCAATATTCCTCTAATGTTTTATTTTGCTTATAATCCCTGTACCACGAGTCACCCTTCAGTGTGACCTGAGCAGCCAGGAGGAGCTGCCTGGTGTCAGCAAGCATTTCTGAGTTTGCACTGCTGTGGTGCTGCACCAGTCAGCTGAGATACAACCAGTAAATATATCAATAACTGTGTGCACTTACTGCTGGGCAGAGGAGGTGTTTCCTGAGGTCACAGTCTCRAAAGCTGCTTTTGGGAGAGGGCTGTGGYGTGCRATGACTGTGCTTTATGCAGATGGCYAAATCTTCTGCAGAGAAAAAMCCTGATRTCTAAACAAAACTGAAAMCSTTTGCTGTGTTTCTGTCAGAAAGRGYTGGCTTTTGTGAGACTGGYATTTCTCTAAGCAAACAGCATTATGTTATGCCCCAGGACTAGATTTCCTTGCATCATTTCTCCAGCAGACTTGTCTGAGCTCAGGACCCTGGCTTAGCAGAAAAATTTATTGAAGAGTATTTTTACCCATAAAACTTAGACCCACAGTAATGCCTTCCACCCCATTTGAATTTTGGAGTAAAAGTACATGGACTAACCTAATAGTCACTGGAAAATTATGGTACACATTACATCTCYAAAATACTGTGAGTTTTGTTCAGAGACCAAGTTTATTGAATTTTGCAGTAAAAAAGCTGCAGAAATGCGTTACGGTTCAGAACAACTGCAACTATTTCCCAGATACTTTGTACTGCCAGACGCTGCTGAAGGATCTCACTTAATATTCTGTTTGCTTTGCCAGTAATGCAGCAGATTAATAAACCACATTAGGAAGGAAATAGCTTTTTGAGACAAGTTGGAAAGATAATTCAAGGTTTTAGACAAAGCCGTTGAAGCAGAAACAGGCTGRCATTTCCCAAAAGCTAATCAAATACTAGCAGAGCAGTAAGGGAGAGTAGCACATCATTTGGAAGTCATAAGTCAAGGGAGAAGATTTTAAAAGATGCTTTAAAAAGATACTGCTTCCATTTGCCAGCAGACAGTACCTCCCAATGTCAAACCTCCATCACTATGGAAATTACCAAGCCCTGTTGAAACAATTGTCAATGTTCAACACATTGAAAAAATATGTGAGGGGATATCTTCTAAATTGCAGTGATTGTGCAGGTCTGGTGGATGTCCTGCACACGCTCCTCATTCACTGTTGGGTCTGAGGCACAGCATCAGGTTCAGTAGATAAATGAAATTCTGAATTCCCTTTTATTTCTACATTTTTGATCAAGGTCAAACAACCAGCAATTGGTTTTTTTCTGGTCACACTGAATTTCAGTTCYTCCTGTCACACACTGTTGATAAGTAATGGTTTGGTTGTCCATCTGGGTTACAAAACAACTGAATTTCAGTATCTGCGATGAAGTAGAAAAAAACTGAGAAAAGTGTGTGCGTAAATGTATTTTATAAATGCAGGAGTATATCATCAGAGAGACTGTGAGTGCTCAGCTTCAACTCTACTGGAACTAGGGCATTCTTTACAGGGATTTAAAGTCAAATCCCTTTGAATACAGAGTGGAATTAAAACCAAATTTTCTTTCTTGAGTTTGTGCCTTACATTTTGGATTAAAAAAAATTTGTTTCATTCTCAAACATTTGTTGGTGAATCTGTGTGCTATGATTTTGTTTCCCTAACTGAAATTTCTGTAGTACCTCAAGTTCTATATCCTTGAGACATCCAGATTCACATTTCTCAGAGAACTTGGTGTTCACTGGTGTCCATTGTTTTACAACCAAGATCTGGYGAAGGTCACCAAAAGGCTTTTTATTTTTTATCAGGAAATTAACTTGAATATGCCATTCTTGAAAGAAAAGCTTTATTATTTGTTTAAGAGGAATTGTCAAGTGGGCTAATTGCTGATGTGAACTTCCTCACTTGTTTGTATGCATTCCAACAAGTAAATGCTGTTGGCAAATATTCCCTCTGCAAACCCTAGGGTYAGTCAATAAAGCAGTCACTGTGCTGAAGTGAAAATGCACAGTAATTTGGTTGTAGCAAAATAGGATGAACCAGTCACTTGGACATTTAGTTGGAGGTTGTCTCTCATCTGAGCAGAGAACAGAGCACTTGTATAAAGTGAGCTGACCTCCAGGAAGCAGGGGCATTATTTGTGTTGAGTTCCACTGCWGGTCTAAAAAAATTATCCAGTGCCAAGGTCACTTCTGAAAACAGGTTTAGATGTGACAGTCTGATCCCCAAAAGATGTGTACTGCACAAAGACCAAAACCCATGAAATATGTAGGAGAGAGAGCTGTAGCCTCAGTGTGATGGGAATAAGTATTGCAATCAAGAAACCTGCTGGATGTATTATGAAGCCTCCTGATTCTGAACCAAAACACTGGTATTTGGTTGCCATAAAATCACCTTTTCCTTAAGCCTATGCCCAAGGATTTGCTGCCCAATTTCTCAGGAAATACATCAAGAAAGAATGATGCTCTCAAGAGTACATGATTGGGAAAGGACAGGCAATCTGCTTCAGCTTTCCCAAACTGATGGCTGGTTCTGAACTGAGAGCAAGGCTAATTACYGTGCACCCTGACACAGAACATGTTCTCTGTTCTTTGGATTGCCTTTGTGCTTCTGCTTTTATAATACAAACAATTTCAGAGAAAACAGGATGCTTCCCTTTTGCAGTTACTTCARTCCTGTCCTCTTACATTCCACAACTAAAACTTGTCCCAGTAATTCATCATTTATCAAATTCTTTTTATCATGGAAAAGTGAGGAAAACTCGCACTTTAGGTCAGCAAGTTACAGACTTCTGTGACTTTAACTTCATGTAGTCTCCCATTTGGTGTGACACTCTTTTGAAGTAAATCGGTGTGATACCACAAGATGCCTGTCAAGTGATTTTCTGTTTTGTTTTGTAGAGGCTTAAGTTCRTGGTGTATACAAATCTCTCAGCTTAGGAATCAGACATAAAGCAATGTGTTTGATAGATGTCCATCAGTGTGCTTAGCAGCCAGGTTTAATCCCTCACATTAAGTTTGTCATTAAGGACAAACAAAAGTCTTTGTCTTGGGGGATAGGCTATTTGCATACACAGGAATCTCGAAATGCTGCCGGATATTTTTCTTTTGGAAAAAAAAWAATTAAGACAGATTCTTCCTGTTGGGCTTTGGTTTTTGTTATTGTTTTAAGGGAAGAGATGTGCAGAGTAACCAGAGGCCTTAGAGTATAAAATATTAATGGTGCAAATCTGACATACCTGGTCACATCTATCAAGGATCTTTTGTCAGAAATCACCCAGGGGTTAACAAACTAGCAGGTCCACCAAGACAAGTGTGAAATGTTTGGATGAAGTGTGTTCTGAAGGAAGGGATCACAAGGTTGATGTTCCRCTTCCCTCCTTTGCTCTCCAGATAGTATTTTCAAAAAATATGCAAAGGCAATGGCAGTTTGTAGTGAAGACCAAAGATGGCAAAAATGACAAACAATGGCAAGTGAGTGATAAAGCTTTTCAGGGTAKTTTTTCCTCTGATCTGGTATTGTTTCTGTTCACACTTTATATTTTAAACTGCTTTTTTCTTTGTCTTTAATTCAGAAAAGTTGGCCAAGGTGTGGAAATCTGTGGTGATGTAGTAAGCTTGAGATAATCATGCCTCTTGCAGTACAATGGGATTGCTTTTAGGGTTTTGCTTTTTTATTTTGGTTTTGCTACTTTTTTTGGTCTTGTCACATGCAAAACATAGGAAATTAAAAATTAAAATTAAAAATAGGAATTTAAAACATATAAATTGAAAATTAAATATAGGAAATTAAAAAATTTGKTTTTTTCAGATTTTCTTAGTAGGGAGGTCAATGATGAAGACTTATTAATTAGTAAAAGCTCCTGGCTTTGCTTTAGTCTCTGAAAATGACTTTTTACATTCTCTAGGTGAGAATTTTAGAGAAAATCACCTTTTTGTGTGTTTGTCCACATGCATACTCACATACACAYGCTTACTTTGGTGTTAGTTGAAATGATGTAAAATTCTAAATGATGCTTTCCTTYCTTTGGTTTTAAGAATAGGTATCTGGCTTTTTCTGCTGCCTGATATGAATTTAACCCAAGAAAACCTGCTTAAAGGGCAACACATCCACATTATTTTGCACTAGCTTGACTAAATCAGCTYAATATTCCTTCCCCATCGTGCTGCCTGCACAGGATGACTGCAGAGTGATGTGTAATGTGGTGTGATAGCACAGTGCTGGCTCCCTCCCATCCATTTACAATGACCTGTTTTCATCACTCTCACTGCTGCTCCACTGCTTCCATTGACCTTCTGAAGTTTTGGGGCTTTTTTGGTTTGTTTTTTTTTTTGTTGTGTGGTGGTTTTGCTTTTCCTCGGTCATGTTTATAATGGGATTTCTTTCTGTTTATGCAATCAGGCTGGTCAAGAGAAACCAAACACAGTCAGTTTGGGGCACTGCCTGTGGGCATGGAGGGACAGATCCAGGCTAAGCACAGWCACATCTTCTCTAATAGAACCTCATGAATGGTTTCAGTGAATGTGACCCAGTGCCAGARCCAGCTCAGCTCAGCTCTGGAGTGATACAGCAGATGCCACAGGGAATTTTTCAAGTGGTTTCAAAGGGGACAAATGTAGACAAAAATTATGGAACTACACTTTCTAAGGAGGTACTGTGACAAATGCCAAGCTTTCRTTTCTAACTTTCACTGTTAGAAAGGATAGAAATTAGGAAAATAAATTTAGAAAGGAAAAAGCTTTTGAGTATTTTCCAAACAAAAGAGAATAGTTTTCATCCAGTCTAGTAAAATAAAACCCAGTTAAAAGTGACGTGCAAAATCCTTGGAAACTGTTGCTGGCAATCATTGTAAATTGTAGCTCAGTGGATTTTTTTTCCAGCTTTGAGAGTTTGAGAGGAAAACTCTGCAGAAGTTTTAGGTTACCATAGTTTAATCTGCAAGTATAATTCCCTGATTTTCCCTCATTTCCCCTTAACAGCAGTCACTGAAATTTGCTAACATMTCACCCTTTCTTTAGAGAGCATGGCAGACTGAGGAAATAGCAGTTTTCCAGGCTTTATGCCAAAGCAAAGTTTTACCTAATTGCTGTCAAGTAGTTTGTTTCCCTCTCAGCTGTAGAGCAGGTGTCTGTATGTCAGTGTAACCGTGCCAGGGTAAATTGAACGAGGCAGGCACTAATATACATCCCTGGGAGCTGAGGCTGCTTCGAGGATCTGGAGTCCTATCAGCTGTGCAGCAGGAGCTGAAGAAATAGAATTACAGAGACTATCAATTATCAATTCCTATTGATATTCCTATAGACTATCAATTCCTGTTGATTTCTTATGAAAATAGAATTTATGTAACTTGAGAGCTTTGGGTAATCTATGTAAAAAGTCAGTCCAGTTTATACCAGGGACTATTTGGAGCTAGACAATTCATAATTCTTCCCAAATCTGAGGTTGGGCTACCTTTGCTTCATGCTTAGGGTMTGTCTCTCCTATCAAACAGCGTGGTTTCATTGCTGGCTTAGCTGTGCATCTGCCTAAACTGCTCTGGAACAACAGGGCTGCATTTCTGACCCAGCTGGTGATGTACCTTGACTGGCAACTGCAAAGAATCACCTCAGGCAGTGGATATTTTAGGGATGGAAAGCATATAAACACCACATAGAAGCATTTTGTAGTGTGGCTGTCCCTCAAGCAGGGCTCTTCAACCCAGTGTGTGAGAACCAAGGAGCACACTGAGCTATTTGGATTTATTCCCTTTCTGCAGAACAGGGTGYCAGGCAGCTATCGTTTCAGGATGCAAGCACAGCCTTTTATACAAAAAGGAGCCAAAGAATGATACAGAAACAGGTGATTTGGTCACTCACGCTGATATAACAAAATTCACAATGTGTATGTGGTGCTCTGRGTCCAGTTCATTAAATTGCCATTTACACATATGAATTTCCCTAGGAGTGTAAYTTTTAGCTTTATAATTCTCTAAGGTAACTTGAAATCATAATTTCATCCTATCTGCTACCACAAAGTTATTATTTAACCTTACAAGAGTTTTGGCCTGAATCTATTTGAACAAGTAATTGTCAATGAAATAAGGATTTCTATTACTCTGGGTTCTGGGTGTTCTTCATTGCTCTGTTGCTCTGGCACCTTGTTGTCATGGTTTCAAGACCAGCTCACAGCCCCTGTGAACTTTTTGTGCATTTTTTTAACATCATGTGACATCAGCATGAACTCAGGGGTTTTCCTAACCGGAGTTAATTGGGAACTCCCATTTGAGTATTACTTTTGCCAAGTGTAGCTGCTGATCATATTTCTGTTCAGAAATATTTAATGATTGCAGCTTGCTAAGATATAGTTGCATTTACCCTTAGCTCCTGATAGATCCTACGGCACAAGATTCTCCTCCAGAGAAACCATAAGCCAGTAATGTCAATGGGGGGAAAAATTCCAGAGAACGGGGTCAAGAAGCACATTCCCAAGCCAGAGCCCTTGTTGAGGAGAATAGATTTCAAACATATGTTAAATATACTTTAAATTACAGTCTTGGATTCCTCTGCAACTACAAATACCTTTGAGCCTTTTTTTTATTCTGAATTTTTTCTTTCTTTTACTGTTGCTGAATCAAACAAAATCTGSCCGTGGCGTGAGAATTGCTAATTGGGTTTTTCAATTACCATAAAATTAGTCAGTGCTTTATAAAGTACATTGCTGTTGTGTGCCGTAGCGATAGTGTGATTAAAGCAGATGCAAACTGTATAAATAACCAGCTCTGGCAGCATGTGCCATTCCTATAGGCTGTGTGTGGAGCAGCCCCTGGCTCCGGGGAATGGGGTCATTCTGATGTTAATGGGAAGCACTTTATGCCAGCGTCAGCAGCTGTGGGAATGCAGCCTGGCATTGGGCTCTGCTTTTGGAGCTGTTCCTCGGCTTCAGAGGGAGTTAATGAGTAAATCGSTCTTCACACAGGGAGGGTATGAAAGAAAGTGTCTCAAAGCTGATTTTATTTGTTGCTGAAACAAAGTTAAAGAGCAGAATTCTTCAACTGCTTGAATTCATTTTAGCTTTCCTCCCTAACTTCGGCGTTATGTGCTTTTCATGACTCAGACTGCATGGGAAAGCTGGTATGCAAAGATTTGTTCATAAAATGGGAGCTGTCAGTATGGAATAACTTAGTTTAGATTCTGTTTCTATGGTCAAATATGTTTTTACTTTGCTCTTTGTGTGATTTGTCACTCTAAGCAATATTGAAGAGCTGTATTGTCCATTGACTCGGTTGCTCTCCTGCAGACACATCTWTTAAAATGGCCTAGCCTGGGAAATAACAGATAATGAATTTTCACACACTCCTTTCTCAGAAATGGCACTTAAGATCTGTGGTTTTCTTCTAGTGAGACATTAATGCTGTTTGTGGCACTGGAGGGCTGTCAAGAGAATTTGAAAATTAGAGATATGAATCATCATAAAAACAGTGGTAATGTTATTTTCCGTGACTGCTGGTCTGTGATGTAACTCTGGATCAGATCTTGCTTYATTACTGAGAATAGAAATTCAGTGGGTTGGGAAAGAAGTTCCCTGATTCTCCTTGATGATTTCATTGTACCACAAGCCATCTAGCTGTTTAATTCCATTTAATTCTTTTGGAGTAATATAGTAATTGAGATTAATGGCACAAAAACCTCTCTGCACAGAAGGATGAGAAGGCCTGTTATTTCCTGCAACAAATTGCAAAACATTTCCAGAGAGAAGGGACATGGCCAGAAAAGTGTTTCTGTTATTTCTCCCAGATTGCTGAAGAGGGGATTATTAGGCCAATAAATTAATTGCCAAGCTTCATGAAATATTCTGGACCTAGAGTTTGAAGACACTTTAACAGCACTAGAAGTATACAAAGCCTCTGATTCCGCCTTATGTTTTATTAAATAATTAATAATTTGCTCTCATATATCAACATCCCTGAATCCCTAGCATATTGGTTGGAAATGTTGTCTGTTTTGCTTTGGCTGTCTCATGATCTGAAGATTCAGTTATGGTTAACTTCAATGAAATAACTCAATAAGGTTTTTGGCTCTTTATGTCTAATGAAATCATTTGGGTGACTAACAAAAAATAATACTTGGTGTTGCTTTTCACCATATACAATACTGAAAATTTGTGATCAGTTATTTCTGGGGGTAATTAAAGAGATGAATTCTATAAGGTTTTAGTCTGACCAATGGGGAATGCTGTGGAGGCTCTTTCTAATCAACAGGCAACATTTTGCTTTTATCAGTCAGCTGGTTTGAAGTTTTAATGCTGAAGACAAGGCTCAGAAGATTTTTTTACTCAATGCCAAAAGCCTCTCCTCACATGCCACAGGCTTTTGCCTGGATGGAATAAGGGAAAGCGTTAATAAAAGCCTGGACCCCTGGTGCAAGGAAAAAAGAATTCTTTCTTTCAATGTGGCTTGTGCAGAGAGTATTTTAGGTGTTGTTTTAATATTTATGGTCAAATGCATTTTGCATGCTACATGGTCCATAATTTTGAGAAAAGGCTGTGAATCTTTCCTCACATATGGCCAATATCAGAAATTCATTAGAAACTGTGTCTTTAGAAAGTTGGACATCTGAGTGGATGGTGTATTCTGGTTGTGAAAAGAATTCAGCCCCTGTGGCCAGGGCAGGAGGGGCTCCAAAGCATTCCATTTTTACACCTGGCCCAAACTGCTTTGTGTGTGAGCGGTGGGTGATGGGTCTTGGTCTGTCTGCAATTTAATAATTAAGGTTATTATTTTTCTCCATGACTGCTTGTTATTTTCCCTCATATTCCAATGATTTCTGTGTGAAACACTGGTACTCATTTGCCACCACCTTTCCCAAAGAATGTTTCATTATCACTTTCAGGGCTTTCCAAAGATTTGGCATTTTTGCCTCATATATGTTGCATATAATTATTTTCCAAGTAATACAGGGATATAGTGAAATTAGAGTATCAAAATCAGTGATTATTTGCCTGCCCTAAAACCAGGGCTTCATAATGACTAAGATGTTAAAAAGAAAACCCCAAACCAAACAATACTCTTCCTACTACTATTTCACACTATAACTGCCATAAAAAATGAACATTCTGAACTTCTGTTTTGCTTKCATTGTAATATGTTGAAATGGAAATGACAGCAGTGATTTAAAGTCCGGTAGTTTTCCAGACAAACAGCATATTCCTGAGTTATTGGAAAATTCATGCTGAGCTACTTCATATTGGCTAAGTTTGCATGTCACCTCTGATGTTTCTGTTGGCTGGCAAAAATATCTCTTAAATTCTATTTCTAGTTTCTGTTCTATTATTTCTACTTCTTTTGACTCTTTCTCTGCAAAGCACTAAATCTAGTAGCCTGCAAGTGGGAGACTTTMAATATTGAAAGGAAAAGATAGCAGATTACATTGAATGCAGGCAAAACATCCAATCACACTGCTAAAATGTTTAAAATCAATGGTGTTATCTAACTTGTTTGATGACATTGAGGAATATTTTTATCTCTGAGAAGACTGATAAGTGGATAATTTATTCTTTTGTGAGCACAAATGAAGAAATGCATTTCATATTTTTTATCTTGACAGTCCTATGAAGCAGAAAATACATGAWACAATCTYGTTGGGGTTTAGATTCAGTGTGAAAAAAACCAAGGTGTCTTCAGAGGAAGCTCTGAAAAGTCTGCTGCTTRTTTTTGTGACTTGTTTGTTTTTGAGACTACACAAAACTGGTTAAGGAAAGACAATATCCTCACCGAAATTCAGGCTGTGGTTTCATTTTTGCTGGTTTATGTCGATGTATTGCTTCTTCACAAAATAAAATCTGAGAAAAAGTTTTAGCTAAGGMCTTACAATTGTCAGCTTTCATCCTTTACCATTTGCAGGCTGAAAATGTAATTTAGTGACAGAGAATCTTATTAAAACTGCATGCTGCAGATGTTCTGTCATGGATAAATCTTTCCAGTAAAATCCTCAATGTGCCAAAAATTTGCTTTTTTAAAATGTCCTCTCTTAAAAAAATCAAATCAATGACTCCTTCACCACCTAACCTGAAGAGAAGTAAATTGACAGAGATTTTCAGAGCAGTAGCCAGGATGCCTTTCTTTCCCCCAGTTGTGTTTTAAATTTTGTATATTGTATATCTTCTTAATTCTTTGATGCAGAAAGTTTATTATTTTTTTCAAAATTACAATTCTACATRAAAAGTACTTCCATTTTTCTCAGCTGTTCAAACAACTGCATCCCTTCATAGTCCATTGCACCCTGTAGGAATGGTCTGCATCACAGTTTCTAGCTTTTCTTACRGTTTTATTCTAAAGGATTTGTTGAGATGAGCAAGAACTTTTGCCCTGAAAGGTGGCAACAGAGTTTTAAATAAACTGTGTATAATTAAAATGATAAATTGGAAAGTTTGCTGCAATGTTTTTTTGAGAATATTTTAAGCCTTCAGTCTGGTCACATCTGAGCACCTCGAAAGACCAGGGAGGATTTTAGCAGGCTTGTGAAAGTGTAATGTGGCTGTGCTGGGAGAGCAGATGGTGCAAGAACACAGTGGGTGGACTCCTGGATAATACCCAGCCAAAGCACAGCCTCAGGTGCCACAGAGCTCTAGAGAAAGCACAGTGTGCCTTGGCAGTGACACTGAGACAGATTCTCGGGCTGCCAGGTAAGGGGTGAGTCTACACCTCCCTCTTGCCAGGGCTGAGATGGGGTCAGGGAAGGGTTGCAGAGCCAGAGGTGCGTCAGATTCATGGATTCTGTAAGCACACAACGTCCAGGGAGGGAAGAGGTCTCCTTGTCCTGCAATTTAATCTGTAATGGACAACTTGTTTAGTGTCCCTTCAGTGGACCAGGAAGGTGTGAGGCAGGTTAATGAAAWTGTTATGAAGTGGTCACCAAGGAAATATGAGCTGCTTGGCACTCTGTTCTCCCCCCTTGAATTAGATTCCTCTGTCCATTTCTGTCTTCTTCCAATGAGCTTGCTCAGATTGATGACAAAACAATCTTCGTTTTAAAGCACACCTTGAAAGCAACAAAGCATTTTTTCTTATTATATATTTCTAGAGTGCGTCCATTGCTTGATTTACAGGAGATTTTTGTTCTAAAGGTTTGTTTTCATTGTGTCTGCTTGTCTGCTGCAGTTTAGTGACTGGAACTGCTGTGTAATGCCAGGAAAAGTGCAGTTTAGGATTAGCTGAACTAACACCAGTGCAGCTGTAGGGACTCACATAAATTAGAAAAATCAAGTCAGGAGCTGATTAAACACTGAGAAAACGGGCCCATGCTGAGCTGTGGCCTCACCACAGCAAAGTAAGAAGTGCCCGTGGCTGAGTTAGCCAGATGAAAATTAACTTTATCTACACACTGTGTTTGAGTTGCAGCAGTGACCACAGCAGATGTGGTTGCAAATTTCCAGGAGAGTTGTGGTAGAAGTACCTGGAAATAGCCAGATTAGAAACCTTTTTTTTTTTTTTTGTGTGTGTGTGTGTGTGTTTTTCTGTATAAACTGACTTCTTGTGTCAGTCTACAAATATTTTCTGATTGATTGAGTGAAAAGTCAAACATGTAGCAGTAGCATCATTTTCTCTGCTTCCCAATGCTAAARTTAAATTTGAAAGCAGCACTATGATAACACTTGAGAGGTTGGCAAACCATCTTTTTGAGAAGGGTTATCACTTACATGTTATTTGTTTGATTAGCAATAGACTCTCCCTGTTCAATTTTAAATTGGCCAAATTGTATCCGCTCTCTGGTCATTATACTGAGATATTCATGTTTATTGGAAAATGAGTAATCTGTGAATAATCACACCTAGATAAATATATTTTATGAGAAGGGTGCCATTTTTGCTTAATTTTAGGGTGGACATTTGAGACACTTGATGCCCAGGCTGTTCTTTGTTACCCAAAATGCTTGTGAAATACCCCTTGTGTACATCCTACCTGCCTGGTCAGCCCAGGCACCTGAGCTGCTCACTGACTGTTGCTTTTCTCCCTCTGTGCTTCAAATGAGGGTGTTCAGGGGAATTTATATTTCTCATGAGGAGATGCTTTTTTTTTTTTTGGTTACTCAATAGCCAAATATTTCAAAATTGTACTTAGTCTTTCTTTTTACTGTAGGGGAGTTCTGGGCCCCTTCTAAAATCTCCCTTTGATATCTTTCATGGAACACAAGGATAGATTTATCCATCTATGTCTGTCCTGGGCTTCTTGTTTTGCATGTTCTTAATGTTGTTACATCTTGCTAGTCAGGACAAAAATATTTTTTTTTTGGCAGAGAGACTCTTTCTCATGTTCCTGCTGACAAGGAAGGAATGGTTTTATTAGGGAGGGAGAGAGTTTCATTGTTTTTTTTGCCTGATTTGAGAGATGACACTGACATTTCTGAGCACTAATCAATTCTGGCATTTGTTKTACTATTGTTCCTTGTGTTAAATTCTGGTATTTAGGCATATGTCAACACCTTCAATTTATTCACAGCTTTTTCTGGTGATTGTTAAGATGGAGGTAATTTTTCAGCTTTTAGTGAAGCCTTAAAAAATTGTTTAAATTGTTCAAGCCATGTTTTATTGTAGCATCTTTCCTAATACTGTTAAGATTGCGTGATTAGCTGAAGTACAAATTCCATTAAGAACAAGAGAAAGYTCACACCTCAGGCATTGGCTCGACCCCTCAAGAGATCAGGACATCAATTCACGCTCTAAGGGCGATCCAGATGGCCAAAAGCTGAGCAAGCTCTCCTTTTTTTCTGTATTATCTTCAAGGAGCACAGAACCCAGTGCCCAGTTGGACCTTGGGTGGACAATGATCCTGTTGAAATAATGAAAGAGATGTTATTATTACTCACTGAGGGGCAAACAGTGCTTGCTTTACTGYTGGGGTCAGTGTCTTACTCTGCCTTTCAGAGAGGGTCAGGGCAGTGGTGAGGGAGGAAAGCTGSTTTACTTCTTCTACTGTTTGGTTTTTGAACCTGTTGGAAACTGCAGGAAATAAACATTTTAGAGACAAGGCTTTGAGGCATTATGATTCCTGTAGAGTCTGAGTGCTGTTYGGTGGGTGTTTCTGCTGGGAGATTGTCACTCTTATGAGAAACATACTGGACAAAAGGAAAAATTTCTGATATCCCTATTTTTAGGTCGTTTCCTATCCAGATTGATGCAATATTTTGTCTGGTTTTCTCAAGAACTAAAAATAATCTCGCCATGGCACTGTTCTCCTCCAGCAAAGACTCTTTCTGCACTGTTCTCAGCTCAAGGAGYTCATAACCTTCTCAAAGTTTCTCAAGTGATATCTAAAACTAAAGCAATAAAACAGGTTCTCACTTAAAAAAACCCCATGTAATAACACAATGGGGCAGGAATGTCTGATATAGGTGTCTTTCAGTCATAGGCTGTTAAATCACATTTGATACCAAAAAGGGCCCAAAGTCACTAAATTAATGAGAATCATCTCAGTGTCATCAGGCCACACACTCAGAAAATAAATGTCCCTCTCTGGGCCAGGCTGSTGAGTGGCAATGATCTACTCATGCACATTAATCTCTGACTTCCTGCCAAAGCARTTTCAAGGAATATTTAGTGCATGCTATCAATTATTGTATTTCTGTCTTGCTTAAAAAGGAAATACAGAGGCAAACTTAATTTAGCCTGTGAATTGCCCAAGACAAGCAATGAAAATGATATCCCAGCTTACAAATAAATAAATAGAAAACAGTAAGCCACAGAAGTGTCAATATCTTCAGAAGAGCCTGCATAKAGGGATCCATACCTCCATGGCTGCTTTGCTGAAGGGTTGAGGTGCTGCAGATACATTGGTTGAGGTGCTTTTCATTAGATATTCCACAGAAGCAAAAAGAAGAAATTGTGGTGTTGGTTTCTTTAATGATTTGACATTGCCATATGCAGGTTTTTTCCATAATATTAAATATCACCATAACTACAAAGATTCTCAAAAGAAATAAGAGTGAGAAGGTATGCTTTTCAAAAAATAAAARTAAAAATGCCYTGAAATATTGTATATTTCAGTATGATGTGGGGGTTGTAATAAGCAGATTAATAGCTAAGAATTAAGCTAAAATAAATTTAAAACTGTAGACAAAATAAATAAATAAAACCACTCAAATTTACGGACTTGAATTCTGTCAAAGCTAGAGCTGCCAAAAATCTGTAACACATACATATATTTTATCTGTACATTACATTTTCTCAGGGCTTCTTCTCTTCAATTATTTTCTTGATTTGAATATGAGGGAAATTGAATTACGAGTTCCTGACATAAGAACTCTTTTCTTTCCWCATTTCCTTGACCCATTTTCTGTACTGCCTTGGGATATTGGTGTTTTTTTTTAACATGCCAACTTCACTGTAAATCTCACTCTTCCTTGAGATRAGCTGGATATAAGTTGGCTGAATCATAATTTATGAGCCGTAAAATTAACAAACTATGAATTACTTCTTTAATATTTGGGGTGCAACAAAACCCCCAGTTTATCTATTATAAAATAAAGAAAAATGTAAACCTGTACCTATGTTGTCCTGGCTCTAAATAATTCATATTGGGATAGTTTCCTTGTCATTTTATGCTCCTTTTCTATTGATTTCTGAACATTTCAGTGTCTTGCCAGGTGCATTTCTCACATAAAGACAGCAGTCTGTACAAGGGACTAATCAGGAAAAATCAGAAGGGGTAGTGATGGCATGGGAAACTCTTTTCCCTGGAAATAGGAGGGCACAGCTTCTGTAGGAATTGTCTGTAGTTCTGCACAAAGGATACATGAAAAACAAACTGCTATCAACAAATGTTTTAATTATTGTAAATGTATTTTGTGCATACACTTGCTCTCCTGTATTTACTTAGAAATTAAATCAGTAAAAGGCCAGAATGTGAAAATGGAAAGTTCAAATTCTGAAAATTTCAATTTTCAGAAGCCACAAGGAAGAAGAGATTTCTCAAATAGTTTAGCAAGGTTCATTTTGCTTGGCAGATGGAATTATTTCAAAGTATGTTTATTGTTTTGTCTCATGGCAGAATTGGTGAGATTGTAACTGTATGATTGTCACCATTCTGGCTTCCACTTAAAGTGTCAAAAATTTACTTTCTTCATATTGGTAATAGAAAATGAGACACTTTTGGAAGTGTTTTCACATTTTAAATACAGCAGTGATTTTTTTTTTTCTCCACAAAAGAAAGAGATTTATTTCTAGTGTYGCATTTCATGTTCTGTGATATAAATATGATCACTAACAAGCTGAGGGGTACATGGAAGACTATCACAAGGTATCAGTGAAAAATAAGTAAAGGCAGATTGTATTAGGTCAGCCAGAGATTAATGACTCCAGGACAACTGCAAAGGTCTCAAGATGTCAATACTTAATTCTTTTTTTAAACAACRAGAGGAGGAAAAAAACCCAACATCAAACCATAAAAGACAGTACTGCTGCAGTTCAAATGCTTTTCTTTGTCTATTTTTAGGGAGAGGCATTGYGGTGATGCTTAAAAATGTGCAAAACAAATATCTGCATAATCCTGTATGTARATTTAGACATTTGAGATACTCTAGGAGTTTTATTATTTTGCTTTGTTATTAAGTTTGGCACAAAYCCTAACATCTGAGATGTGTGACAACAGGATGTCCTTCATCACTTGTTACATGTCCCTATTGTTTAGAAAATCTAAGATTATTTTGCCACTCATCATGAATATTGATGTGCCATAGAGGTGACCCTACTGTTTCCCTCTGGGGTTTATCTCCACTGATGATCAGCCGAGTGTTTTCACAGATGTTATCAAATACAGTTGAATAGAAAAATATTGCCTTGTGCTGAAGAGCTTCTCAAGCTCTGAAGTACTAATTTTTTTTTAAAGAGCTTTGTCTTGGTTTGAAAGACAGGTGCTTGACAATGAAGGCAGGGACCTCACCTTGGAGTGRTGGATATGACCCCCCTTCCCTTTGAATTATTATAGCTTTGAAAATCATGGGCTTTCAGGCAACAATATGGGTAAAAGGGAATAACAGTTTTTACTAGTATGTATAACAAGGTGAAACAAATAACAACAAGGATAGCAACAACCAGCCCAGCCACAAACCCAGTGACAGCCTTACAGAGACACAGCCTCCCCTTTGGTGCAGTTCCAGTCCCAGCCGGCAGGGGCGCTGTTGGCTCCCGGCCGGGCAGGGTGGGTGCGATGATTCCCCCACGGCTGCAGGGGGCGCTGTGGGCGGGTCCCGGCTGGTTCAGGTGTTCCACATGGCTGATGGTGGACACAAACCCGCAGCGATGGATGGAGAAAAGTTCCCCTACAACCTCACAGGGGAAAACGCTGTTCCCAATGCTCCCTCTGGACAGCAAGAAACCTCAGAATGGCCAGATGGGCAGGAGACGAGCAGAATCCCGTGGCTGCAGATGGGATGCAGCAGAACTCGACCACTGCAGCTGCAATCCCAGGGATCCCCGGCAAGGCACAGGGGCAGAAGATCACTGTGCAGCAAACAGGAACCCAGGACAGGAGTCTGGATTCTGCAGCAGCAGGTCCATCGTCCTCCCCTGAGCCAAGCAGGGCAGGAAGTGAAGCTACCCTCTGCCACACACACACACACACCATCCCCGAGCCCAAAACTCCAGTGAGAACTTCCCTCTCTCCAAAGAGTGGGATAAAAACCTGCCAGGCAAGAACATTTCCCAGGGAGACTCTTTGGGTGGGGAGTAGGTTCTTCTGTCTTTACCAATCGCCCAGCCATCAAAAGGATGATCTGGCAATCAGTGTATCCCAGCAACAAAATGGGAAAGAAAAATTCCCCAAGAAAGGAAACAAAAGAAGAAACCTTAACCCACAGCAAGCTTTTATGAAGCTTTGAAATTCTTGGGAATCAATTGACCTCAGTATTGAAAATGTGAAAAGTAATAAAACATTTCAAATGTTCATATTAATGAAGCCTACATTTCACAGTAGATTTTGCATCAGTTGGTTTGACAAAGCATCTGCTGCTTTGCACACTCTGAAGCATGGTAGGACTTCCMTCAGTGCAGCATGTGCTGTTGTCTTCTTCCTCCAACATTTGGGGCTGATCACCCCTCACAAACAGARAAGAGTCTCCTAACACAAATAAAATGCTCTGTTCTGGCACTTCAGAATATTTCATGGAAGCGCTCACTTGAAAGCCAAAAGAATAAAATGCAAGTACAATCTTGTTTTCTTCTCTCTGAATTGCTCCCTGTTTACTTCTCTTGATATATCAGGCTATTTCTCTGTTATATCAGCTGTCATTTATTTGAGGTGTATGGTATAGGAGGAAAAGCTCTGGAAATACTTTCTTCTCTGGTTTGCCTATCACCTTTCAAGCCATATTTCAGGTATAATTGAATGAATAATTTCAGGATAAGAAATTACTTTTCTTTAAAACTTCCCCCAAGTGCACAAGGATTTCAGTATCAGATGCTGTCTGCCTGCTSCACAAAGACACTGCCTGTCTGTGTCTCTGGGTTTCTGGCTTGCACAGAACTGTGTGTTCCTGTAACAGGTCTGCTGTGGGTGCCAAAAGGGAAATTGAAAACCTKCTTCTGACCTGGAGATACCGGGCAATGAGGAGGTGATAAAAATGAATGCCTGGCTTTCATGGAGTTATTACCATCCTCTAGCTCCTACTAGGGAAACCTTAAAATAGAAAGCATTGTTTTAGTTTGTATGGTGACAGGATTTTGAGAAGAAGTGCCCCAAAGCAGAACAGAACAGAAAAAAGATTTAATACATTGAATGTATAAATCCCTCCTTCCCACAGGTTTTTGAACAGATGGTCTTRGGGCAGTGCCAGGAACCTGCAGGTGCAGGAGGCCTTCCCTTAGTCCTCATTCCCTTCAAGCAGCTCTCAAACTTCCAGCTTTTTGAACCCTGAAAATACCTCACTTTTTTCTTCTCACCAGCTGTGGTACAAAGATTTGCCAGCTAACTAGAAAACCTGTTGCTTGAAATGCTTTAGAACACTTTGTCTTACCCTGTAAGACACAGCTAGCTGAAGAAAAAGATGTACAAGTTGTAGCAAGTCTCAGAAGTGGTCCTGATTGCCAGTGGTTTTGCCCTGCAGAAGGAGGTGAAGCAGCTCTGTGATGTTGCTATAGCAGCTGCAGTTCCTGAGCATCGTCCTGAGAGACACAGGAGCCAGGAAGGACAGACAGTGATTAATGCTGCTGTGTTKGTAAACTGATCCCTCACAGATCTGAAGGAAGCCTCAGGAGGTCATCTAATCCATACTTTTGCCTGAAGGAAAGGTAAACTCTGCTTAAACCATTCCTTACAGACATTTGTCTRACTTGATCTCTCCACCAGAGATGGAGATTTAACAACATCCCTGAAGGATTTACCCCAGCCCTCAGCTAATTTGTCTCTCTCTTCTTGATCTTCAGTTACACATTGCCTTTTGTCATCCKTCATAATTCCTTAGTTTTTGTGATATCCTTATTTGTAAGGCTTGAACTGAAAGCAAAATAGGGTGATTCGGACCTCCTAGATTAATTTAAAATAAAAAAAAGTGAGGACCAAAAGAAAAGACTTATTTCTTTTACTTAATATTAACCAGATGAGCTCTGCTAGTGTGTGGAATGGGTTAAACAGAACTACTTGGCTTCCAACTACCTAAAGAGATATGAACAAATTCTGCCTCTGAAGCACATCATACTGAATAATTTAGGGACTCTGGGACTGCATTCTGTGCATAAAGGTATTGCAGGGCCTGATATATCATTAACATGTGTGGAGGCTCTCTGTAATTTGCAACAGAAAACATATACAGTATCCTAGCAGGAAATAATGTATGCTTGATGAAAATTTTCTGTCTGAGAATTAGTGTCTATGTCAAAATGACAGATCAAAACTCTAGTGTGAAATTTGTGTTACAATAAAATTAAYGGGGCTCACCATGAGGACTTGAGAAAGCAGCTCCTGATGCTCTGACAGTGTAGTGGTCATRAATAAACCAGATCGATTTCCCAGAGAACATCCAGACAGGCAGAACAAGTCTGCATTGCAGCACCTGGCAGCCTGGAGKACGCTGGGGCCTGGCAGCAGCTCTGCTCTGCTTCTGTGGGATGGGGATGCCCACTCTGCAGGAGGGATGCAGATTTTAATGCACAGCTTTGGGCCCGAGCAGTGCCAGCTGCCCTGCCACATCCCACTGAGGGTGTGCTGGGCACTTCTTGCTGTCACTCTGAGCATCTTCATGGCACTTTGCTTATTGTTTTGTCATTTTGAGCAATTATTCAGTTGAAAATATTTATATCCTTTAATAAGGAAATTAGTTTTGTGTTTCTCAGGGCTTGTTGCTTATAAGAGTTTTGTTGTGCCAAGGTTTTTAGTAGGGGCTGTGAAGATGAGTCAAGGTTTTCCATGAGGGAAGATCAAGACATATGTGATCCATTTATCTGGTGTGAAATATTGAGTGGAAATGCGTACGGTACCCCAGGTAGGAAGAACATCTCATTTRTTTGACTCACTGGAAATGAATCCTTCACCAACACTTCTGATTTATGTCAGTCAAAACTWAACTTCCATCCCGAGCTAGTTCTCCCTTTATGGCCCTTCTATTCCTTGATGTATGCTGGATTTGACCTTAAAGCATCTTTATCCACACTGTATKATTCAATTCTACTGAGTTCTATTAGAATTCTAATGAATTATGGTAAAATTACCCATAAAATGATGTTGGTACTGAAAGTTATTGCAARTAGTCAGAACATTAAACTCAGTTAAAATTGCCACTGAGTTCTGGTGCCAGTTTTAAATCTTTGATACATTCAGTGGTGAATATTAAAAACTAAAGCTGTCTGTCTCTGTATAGATACCTCTGCAATGAACTGATTAGCAATACAATTCCACTGGTAACCTGGACTTATTACCTTATTACTGCTTCTATGCCACACTGCTCTACACACAGAACTTCAGCCAAATGAAAAACTAAAATGTAGGATTTCCATGCTAAATACTGTATCAATATTTGTTTACTAACCTGCTGAAAAACTAAAATGTAGGATTTCTGTGCAAAACACTGTATCAATATCTGTTTAGTAACCTGCTGAGAGATGGCATTGGCTGCTTTGTGGTATCTCTGTTGAATGACACTGGGCTTTCCATTTTGTCCGACAAAGTTATTGTAGAAAAAGCACATCTTCGCCTCGTCCTCCAGAAGAGTATCTGCTCGTTTCACTGGTGTGGTAAGACTAGGATGGGTGCTCAGAGCAGGACTTTCCCTGCCATGAGGGATGAACACATTTATTAAACACAGTTCTATTACTCTGATGCCTTCAGAAAGCAGGAACAGCACCAGAGCTCCTGAGTAACCCTTTCAGTTCTAGGCCATCTTCAGCCAGAGGGTGACTTGGCTCTGTTTCTGCTCAGCAATGTGTGTCTTAGAGCTTGACTGTGTTTTATAAAAGGAATGATACACTGTCTGAAAAGTGCAGCTTCATGCAGATTGTATTTGGGGGAAAAAATCAGTCCCTAAATTCCAGAGTAATTTAGAGTCCTAATCCTTCCTTGTGTTGAATTATGGTGCAAACCGGAGAAGTTTAACAGGAATGATTGGGAGAGATTAGATCTCTGTAGCCCAGAGTTTGGGGCAAACTCTTTGGACTTGAACAGCTGAAGTTTGTATTCCAGGACAGACAGATTGAACTGTGGTTCCTGTATAACCTGTGCATGAATTATGGGAATGGTAGGATGTTGAGGGACTGAAAAGAGAAAGAAAGGGAAAGGGTAAGCATATTTTCTCTTACTCTTTCCTTGTAAGTCCCTGCATGAGACTATTCCATAGTTTTTCTCTTAAAAAAAAAAATCTGCAAATGGGAACGTTTTATTTTGGATAAAAATAGCTACTGTGTTGGTACTTTTCACTTCTTTTTTCATCAGTTTGTCACTGATGACTAAGTGATGGAGCTTTGAAAAGTGTGGTTTTGGTTTAGCTCTAGAAACCCATGCAAAGTTTTCTCCTAAGCAGGTAACATCAAGGCCTAATTTATTTCTGTCCCCCGGTTCCATCTGCCCATCTGTCCTATGTGTTTAGCCTCTATCACTGCAGATATGAATTCMTTCCAAACATTGAACAGGCCAGAATTTCTGCTTCTGTTTTAGACTGAATGCCTACAACATCTGCAAATTAGAGCTGGCARCAGGAGAGAATGAATTAAAATGTAAATCTCTGTGAGTAATCTAAGTCACACTATAGATACTACACTGATCTGAGGTAGTTGTACACGAAAAGGTCTTCACACAATTCTGTTAATAAATGACTTTTTGAAGTAAAACTAGTTTTTATCACACTCAGAAAGGAAAATGTGTAAAACAAAAAAACCTTTCTAATTTTATGGTAATTATAATTTTAAYATAAATTCTTGTCARTCAGTGCCRTAATTATTTCTAATTGTTTTAAACTCACAGAGGTTGTTAAAAATTGTACTCCTTAGAACATTCTCAACCCTGGWGTACTAACAAACTGCCAGGAGATCAAAATAGGCACACAAGAAAAGTAATTTTCCCATACAATTGGCATTAGTTTTTTCATGATTTAATGCAAATAAGAACAGCATACATAATTACGCAACCAACTGATGCTTTGAACATGCAGAAATCCAGTGTAATGAATATACAAAAGAGGAATGCAGATTGTATTTTCCTGTTTGCTCGTGTTTCTGTGTATCTATTTCCCTGGCTTTGAGTCCCAGATCTGGGGTGCTGAGGTTAAAGAGCAGTCCCTGGGCTTGGCTCTGTGGCTGGAATTTCCAGATGGCTTTTTGTGGTTGGGCATCAATTCAATGAAAAAGATGGTGTAACAKCCCCAAGTTTTTTTGAATGGAATGTAAAATAAATCAAGCATATTTACCAGCCCAAACCTCTGCCTTGGAATAATTAGGTTTGCAAAATTTCAGAGAACCTACAGCCTATTTTTAGATATAGCAGGAAACAATGTAAAATAGCAGCGTCTTTGCACAGTAAGAACTGGTCACTCACAAGATGTCTCATCTAGACAGTTTGGTTGGCAGGTSTTTATTATGGGAAAAGAAAAAAAGGATTTCTATGTGTCTACAAATACTGGAAAGATCAATTACCTTGGCTCTTATCAGTGCTTCTTATTCTAGTCTAATATTTCTGCTATCATAATTAATTCATCCTGTGCTTGTGGGAAACTTATYGAGGTTTGGTCTTTTCATTTCTCTGTCCTCTCTTTTCAAGTTCAACACCAGATAATTCCTCTCTCCTGTTTTCTTTCAGTGCCTCTTCTCACCCCACTTGACCCGTTCTGGTTCTGTCAGCCTTCTTGACAACCATGACCTGAGGTACTTATGCTCTTTCAATCTTTTAATGGGTTTTATTTCTGCTCATGCTCAACAATTCATTAAATTTTAATTTTTTTTTTCAGGTGTAAGAGCATTGCTATTTCTCCTTTTTTTWATCTTGTCCTTAGCCTGGCTTCATTTCCACAAGTCAGAAAGGTTTCTAACATGCACGATGAGTGGAGCAAGGGGGCCTTTAGCAGGGTTTTGACCTGGTGTCTGTGAACCAGAGAGCATCAGCACATCCCTGCAAGGCAATAACATTTTTTTTTCACCCCTTCAGTTTTCTTAGACTGATTTTTTAGGAAGCAACACCACTCTTTTTCATCCCTTCATTTATGACTCCAGTCCTTTTCAGTTTTGATCCTACTTTGAATATCAATGGGAAAAGAATATTCAAATTAATATTTGATGTCTAGGGATTTAGCAAAGTCATGCTCAAAACAGTTCGAAGTAGCTCCRTATGAAGTTGGATTCAAATAGTGCTGATATATTTTCAATTTATGTTTGTGAGTAGTAGAAGGAAGGCACTTTGTCAGATGCTGCCTGTCTGTATCTGAAATGGATTTCCATGGATATTTTACTAGATTAACAACAGGTTTTCAGATACTCATAGTTATGTGGTTGTTTTTAATCTTGTGACGGGGTGAATTCTGAGGTCTTGTTGACCCAAGCAGCAGCAAAAGTTATATTCTGGAAACTGCACACCATGGAAGCTCATCTAGAACCCCAGATGTCTGGATGGTGGTTTGAGTTATGGGAAGTCTGTGGTTCTTCAGATTCCTGGGGTGTTTCACAGCTTAGGTGGCTGCTCTGTACCAAGGAATGGATTGTGCTCTCACTATCAAAGCTGCAATGTTACTTTAAAATGATAACAATTGCCCTGTGGTGGAAGTAGACGTCYTGCTTGTCTATTTGTGACTTGTGGAAGAGTCAGGCAGTCTGCTTTATMTATGAGAAGCTTTGAGGCTGTTTCTTTAAAATCTTTAATGGAGGAGGATATACCTGAAGTAAGAACTTCTAAGATTTGTCCAGAGAGCCTGAGGAGACCAGCAGCTTTGCAAGTGGGAGAAAGGTGACTAAARTATAATGAATATGTAGGAGATAGCAAGGCAACTTTAGGGTATCTGTCCAGCACAGCAGAACTTTCTGTGGCAGAGGCTAATTCAGCTCTGCGTCTCCTGGGAGCTCCATGGTGAGGAGTCTCCCATSTAACACAGGAATGACTGGGAAATGCACGGATGAGGCTGGGGGCTGAGTGTTGCTGGATATTCTGTGCACATCTTGGGCTTTGGGAGCAGGGGAGCTGTGCTGCTGGTGGTGAGTTCCTGTGTAACTCTGTACGACAGAGAACCAGAATTAAGAGCAAGGGTATCTGCAGTGCCTTTTCCTTTGCAGGTTGTGCAGATTGTTGCCATGCAGCCAGGTAATGAAAGCCTGGCGGGGTAGCTGGCTGAGGYCTGCAGGACTTTCTCATTATCTCTGAAATTCTTAATAACTCTTTTGTATGTATGTAMAAAGTTTTTTGTGTGTAATTTCACTGCCATGGGAGAGAGCATGATGYTATTCTGGTTGTGCACTTGGTGTTGCTGTGAAAACAGATTGCTGCTGATAATAAATATCTCACTTTGTTAAGACTCTTTTTAAACAATATCAGAAAAGGTCACTGTTTTTGAGATTGTATCTGAGACATGTCTTTCCCCTTTTGTCAACCTTTTCCTATTTAAGTGGGAAGGGTTTTTTTATGCACAGATCAGAGGACATTATGAAAAAAGTTGATGATTATTCATTTCAAGTGGCAGCAGCGTTGTGACTCACCCTTTTCATGGGCATCATTCCCTACATTCATAATGGATTTTGAAAATTGGAACTGGCTTCTGCCAACAAATGAAATATTAATGAATGTAGGTTTGCATAATACAGTTTTTGCATAGTTTAATTCTTCACAGGAAATGAAATGACCACTTCCTAAAAATAAACTGGGGGAATGCTTTATTATAATCTTATTTTACTGYGAGCCAAGAGGTATTTGGGTGAAATCTTGAATATCTGTGAATCAGCAAGTTTGTTATACACAGAGGCTCTGCAGCTTTGATGTGCAAGATGAAACTCCTGAAAGTGGATTAAATGGTTTATTGCAGTGGCTACTKCATTAGTTGTAATCATTTAATCATACTTTTGAGCATGGAATAGCTCCAGATCTGTTTAAAAGTACACACTGTCCAAGCAAGGGAGTGAGYGTGCTGAGGACAAAGGAAAATCAGGAGTTTATCAGCACACATAAACAAACATTTTCTGAAAAAAATGACATGGAAATTTTCTTCCAGATAGCAGACAGAAATGTTTGACTGGTCCACAGCACTTGTCAATCAATCAGTGAATCAATCAAACTGTACTTTCAGTATGGATTAAATTTAATCTGTCCTTGGTTATTGCCTAACCCTTGAAATGGCAGCATGAATCTTTTGTTGTTACCTAAGGCTGTAAGTGGGGATTTGGGTCAAGGCCTTTAGCCACAACTTGGGGAAAACAACTGGATTTTCTACAGCGAAGGGAAGGGTAATAAATAATAGCAAAGCCCATTAATCCTCTTTTGCATTAGTGGCAATGTCAGATAAAGCTGCTTAGTGACTCTTGAGGAATGTTACGTGGATGATTTATTGAATGTGTAGTTTGAGATATAAGTGTAATTTTGGAATGTGGTACCTCTACAGATTCACCAAGAGATGGAGTAACAAAGCAGATGAATCACAGCATCATATAATGGGCAATTCTGCACCCCACTTCAACTGATTTCTCAGCCTTTTCAGTTAGCTCTGGCTCCTTTGGGTAGATATGGGTCTCATTTGCCCAGAGGCTGACCGGACACTTTGTGGAAACTGCTGAGATTAAAGAGAAAACCCTTTCTTTGATGATGCACTTGGAGAACGGGTTTCATTTGGTTGCTTTCCTCCTGCCCATTTGCTGTTTGCCATAAGAATGCACTAATAATAATTTGATTTGTCTACTCCACATACAGATGCAAAGAGCTGTTACAGTTTTATAAACATTTTTAAACACAGGGAATTCATTTTAATGGTGTATAAGGAGGAATATTTACCCTGTATTGAAGATTGGGCTAATAATGAATGAACTCTAAACTTCCATCTCCATTACAAATTTAATATCCCTATTGATTTAAAAATGCAAACTGCTTTATGCTAGGAGATGACTGTTCCCCAAGCTCTCCTTAAAAGCATTGCTGTTCCTGACCTCAGCTGCATTTGCTTCTGGGAAAGGACTCAGCTACTTTTTTATTCAGCTGGAAATTCACTGCGCAAATCGAGAACGCGATGGAGTGATGAGTGTAGTGCACCTGCAGGCCGGGTGCAGGCWCTTGACAGCAGCATGACTCAACCCTCCATCCTCCCAGCCTGGCATTCAGATGGATTTGCCTTATGTTTCACTAAGAAMTAATCTTCTAGGTTCTAGACAAATGCATCTTCCTAGCGCTTATTTACTACATGTTGTATTTAAGGTTTTAAGAYACATTTATGCATCGTTGTGGTTTGCTTAGTTCTGCACTGTGATTGTGCTTTGGTAATCGCTTTAAAGCTGTGCAATGCAAGGCAATTAAGAACAGGCAGAAATTATTTCAAAGCTGGTTCTTTTCAAAAAGAGAGCTGTTAAACAGGTTAGTCAGARCCGTGAGTCACTCCAGTTGAGTCACGCTGACTTTTTGGTGGCTATGGATTATTTGGTTTTCCTGTTCCTCCACACAGCTGTGAGTAACGCTGTGGTAAGAACTGTACTGCTTTGGAGAATGGTTTTTCCCTGCTCTGCCTGGACACATTTCTGCACAGGGCAGTTTTACAAGTGATTCTTTGGCCCATTCCCTCAAAACTTGTGAATGGCTGTTTGCACAGTGTGAGTGATGGGAAACGTGCCAAGCGTTGCATTGAGGGGAGAGACAAACAAGCAAGGGACCTCACTACCAAMCCATGATTGGCACCACTTCTGTTGGTGTTTGGAAATCCTTAGAGTTGTCCTGGTTGGAGGCTGGGAATCCTGAGAGTCATCCTGGTTGGAGGTTGGGAATCCTGAGAGTCATCCTGGTTGGAGGTTGGGAATCCTGAGAGTCATCCTGGTTGGAGGCTGGGAATCCTGAGAGTCATCCTGGTTGGAGGCTGGGAATCCTGAGAGTTATCTTTACCTGCTTTGCACCCACAGTGGCTGAGACAGGAACTTTGGGGTAGTTAATCAGAGCAGAGAAGATCAGCGAGGAAAGAAAAAAAGGGGGTGGGAGACAAGAAAAAATATGCCCTGAGATGGTAACTGGGTTGGTGCCTTAATAACTGTTGGAGCTGAGTTTGGGTGTGTTGGAGGATTTTTTTTCTATATTTGTAGAGAGCATGCATCAACACAGCTGTGGTGTTAGGCATAATCCCAGAGCCTTTACAACCATCATCCCAGACACCCAACGAGCAGTGTATGTATTGGGCAAGTGTTTCAGCTTGGGGGCTACCTAAAATTAGTCTGAAATTGTGTAGGTGCTTCAGTGTGGGTTTGAGAGCCTGGATTTGGGTGAGAAAGTGTGGGCTGAAGTTCTTCAATCTTCAGCAAAGAGAGGGAAGATACTGCAGCTCTGAATATTCCTGAATATGCCTACATTTAGACTACAGTATTCATTGCTCTTTTTTAATAAGTACTGTCAGCATTTTTGTTAATATAAAGGCAARATGTCCTTTCCTTGTAACCTTAAAAAAATAAAAAAGAAGATATTACAGTCAAGTTTTAAAGGATTATTTATTATTTTTCACTGGCTCTGCTTCTGGAAATTTTTCTAAMGACTCTAATTCTGTCTAAAAATGGATAGCTCACCTAGAAATAAAACTTTTTTCCATGATTGGTATCTTTCTGATTGATGCTGCAGAACTGATAGATGGAAAATACTATTAAAATTAGAATGAAAATATCTTTCTTATATTTACAATTCTCTCTGAGTAGTGCAAAACCAGAACCAATTTTCTCTAGTTTATCAAAGGGKCAGGGGACTTACAATTTCAGATAGAAAATGTGATCATGTCATTAAGAACACTCGATGTGCTTTACAACAAAGGATTTAAATGCTTCAAAAGGGAAAAGTAATTTACAYCGCCCTTTTGCAATGGATAGCAAAGTGGTAAAGCTGCTTTCTGCATAAATTTATTTCCCAGCAGATCTATACAGGAAATATTCAAGTCACAAATAGTTTGCATTAGGACCAAATTTATGCAAAGAGGTCATTTGTTCAGTGTCAGCCGTTGCTGTGAAGTTGCACAAGGTCTTCCCAGAGAAAATGATTGCATTCAGATTCTTTTTGAACCYTAAAAGCTGTTGCTAACCTGGGATAAGAACATATTCAAACAAATAACCAGCCGAGGAAGAGAGCAGGGAATGCACCTGGTACCCGAAGGGCTGAGTGCTGTCCCTGTGTGTGCCACAGCACTTTGGGGAGCTGATTCTGGAGACCCCTGTGGGATGTTCTGAGTCAGAAGGATGAGAAGGCTCCTCTGCAAAGTCTTGTTGAGTGAGTTTATTCCTGGTCCTTGGAAGAGGACTTGCTCTTAGGAGTTGGAAAAAAAATACAAAACCTGTCGCCATGAAGATAAATCACTGTTGCAGAACCTTTCTGCGGTGCCATGGATGGTGAACTACCAGCTGTGTCAGGACTCAGACAGAGTGATCTGGGGCAAGAGACTCCTTTCCCTAAGGAAAGGAAATGTGCCAGTGGCCCTGGCAGGGGACATTGCTGCAGACAGGCTTGGGCTCAGTGCTAGCTCAGGACACGGCTCTTGAGCGAGGGAGCCGAGCCAGCCCACGAGATAAACACACACACAGTCAAGCAGCAGGCAGTGCAGCAGGAGAATAAAAAGGCAAGACCACAGATGGTGTGTGGTTATGTGGATATTTCCTCTCTGTGTAAAGAAATTAGGTCCTGTGTTCCAATGACTGCCACAGGTTCATCTGCTCCCCAAAGTACCACTACACAAAAGAAAATCCTTCTAAGTAATGAGAAAATGAATTTGAATATGTGTGTTAGACCTTTATGCCTCATAACATGTGCCATCTTCTTATGTTTTCAGTAGACTTCCGATTGTATGCCACAAGATGAAACATTATGCAACAAGATTGCATTATTTAATTTCTGTAGAGTGTTGTGACCAGTCCTGGCTGTTTTACTSTGTTGAAAGGCATAATTTGGTGAAAACGTACATCTGGGTGAAACACAATTTCCTCTGTCCCTCAATATAAAAAAGAATATTTTGCTTACTGGAAATCAAACAAACAACAAAACCAAGCAACACAAWATGTATTGAGTGTTAAAAATTTTCACAAACTTTGGAAGAACAAACTTTTTTCTGTGCTGAGTAGCTATGGATTGTCCAGGTAAATTAAAATAGTACGTGGAGGACCCAGGCACAGATCATGAGCCTGGACAGAAATAGAAGCCAAACAGAGAAGCACTGCTTGCTAGGAGAAGAAATTAAAACAGCAAGGTAGAAGCTGAGCAGGAACTGACTGCTCACTGTGGCTGCTAATATTTGATGGGTTATTCACAGCATTTCAGTGAAATACAAGTGCAGGGGAATATGGTGTAACTGATGACACTTTTCTGATGTCAGTGGATCATGATATTAGAAAAGTTAATGGCCTGAATCAGTGGGTTYCAAATGTCACTGACTGCACATTTTAGTGAATAGTAATTCAGGAAACAACTTGGAAAAAAAATGTAGGATTTGTTACCATGCACTTTGTACTGCAGAAATGAGAATGAGCAACTGGAAGTTTATAAACCCTCACAAAAATGGATGAGCTAATGCCCAGAAGACCTCCCTCAGCTCCCCATCATAACTGTGTTTCACATTGGGACTGTTTGCTTATATTTGCTTGATTTATTCTGGATTTTGCTTGTGCTGTCCTATTATATTCCCCAACGTGAGTTTCCTTTCTTTTATCCACCACAGCATTTTCTTTTCTGACTTAYGGACAGCTTTTCCTCTCTATGGGATTAAGGTGGCWGGGGAGAAATATGATGTCTGAATTGACAGCCAGGAATAAGTTGACTAAATGCAGTTSTTTATAGGATTTTTCCATGGCTCASAATGGGATCCAGAGGGGCCTGTGAGAGGTTGGATCCATCTCGGGTTTATATGCTGCACGTAGCAAGTTCAGGGAAGAGCATAAAAATAAACACATTACATCAATTTTGACTTAATGACATCAAGTTCTTCTCTGAACATACTTGCCCATGAAATKAATAAGTGCTTGGCAAAGGAGTAACAAGATTATTATGTATAAAGATACTGACTTTATACATAATAAAATGGGGTGAACCATTTTAACCCCAGTGAATGGGGTTAAAAACCTCWCTGTGGGATCCTGTGTCTTGTTCAGTTATATCTGATGTGTGCAAATGTAGATTCCCCATTTTGTTCCCGTTTCTGATGTAGGAAGTTTAGTTTTTCAGAGATTTCAAGTGTTCAGAGTAATGCAGAGTAAAGTTAAATTCACTGCTAAGCATTTGTGTGTTGCTGTCTGTATTTCCTTTCGTTTCCAAAAGAAAAGAAATTCTGGTTATTYATTATGACACAGGAGATTTAAGTTAGAGGTTACACTTTTGTARCTGCATCTATTGCTCTTCTCTTTCTGAACTTCAGTCAGCATTTCTGGTGTCACACAAATGGAAGTGGTTACTCAGAGCTCCCTAAATGGGATCTAAATGCATAAAGAGAAAGTACTTCGTTAAGTGGCATAAGTGTCATACAAATGGTGTAGTTTCACATTTTGTGTCCTGGGTTAGTTTATACATTAATACTTCATGTTCTGCCTGTATCAGTTAGAATTTCCTGCAGTGCAACAAAAATAGAAACTAGGAAGCAAGCTCTCAAGAATGAAATGTTCAAGGGCTTGGAGGGTCTGTCTTCACACCCAAAATTCAGGCACATTGGGTCACAGGAATCAGTCCTACTGGGCTCTAAGTACTGAGGGCAGCATCCTTGGGTGGAGTCATTAGCAAAGCTTTGCATGACCCCTGGTACAACTGCCCAGCCCTCTGAGAGCAGCCTGTTGGAGTTTTCTGTGGGCAGTCAGAGGGTAGAAACACCCACACACGGGTTTTGWAAACTATAGAGAGGCTTAGAGAGGATTCATTGCAAATCTGTTTTTTTGTGCTGCCTGACCTGTCCCTCAGATATCAGCAGGACTAATCAGCGAGCATCRTGTGGTGCACAGGAATGCCTGGGAGGAAGGCCAGGTGTCCTCTGAAAAAACACAATTGCTGATAATGAAACTCTTTCACAATGCTAATTAAAGAGGTGCTTCTTAATGTCATAGGGAATACGCTCTGAAATTAGACAGTGATTGCTTTAGGTTGGTTTTGATAGGTATCTTCTGGATTGGTATTGATTTTGTTTTATGTCATTGCTGCTGAGAGGATAAAGCTACAGGTGAAGGAAGGTGCTGTGAACCCATCTGTGGGGTACGTGGAAGAGAGGGAGCCACATCTGCCAAGCACCTCGTGAGTGAGGGCACTGCTACAGGCAGATGTGAAAACAGACAAATACTGAAAACAGACAAATACTGGAGTCTTTGAGGGTTATGATTCTGTCAGTAGATGCTTGGAATGATAAAAGATAAACATAAAAATTAAGGGCATGTGYGTATGTTTCCTCATCTTGTAATATTCAGAGGAAAAACTGGTTATGAATTAGTGCTGTGTTGAGTSCAGGCTGACTTTGGTGTTAGCCTGGTGGTAATAATATTGTCCTCTGTGTCAGTATTAAATCACCTGCAGAGGATCACKGCAGTCAGATCAGTAGCAGCGCTTAGGCTGGTGCTATCATGCAGCYCTGTGTGTGCTGGATGATGTGGTCCACAGTCTGCACACATTGTGTAGCTCCATGGTAATTTTCCCTTTAAAAGAGGAGAAATCTGCCTTTTGAGCTGCAGGGTAGATGTGCCTCCCCTCAGTGCAAATTTGGGTGCCTGTATGGGGTTCATGGGCCTGCTGCTTAGAAGGCTTGAGCCAGGAGTTATGTGCAGTTTGATTTCTCGCTGAAATCTCTTCAGAAAATACAACCCTGRAGGTCTGTGCAGCTGCACAAAGCTTCACCCAACCCAACTGAAATTCCACCTTATGGAATTTCCCTGGATTTGGTTATGACAAGTGTGTCTGCACCTATGCTCAGCCGGAGTCTCCTCCTGCATCAGCCTGTCAGTTCATTTTAAGACACGCAGTGAGATCAACTGAGTGCTCTTTCCCCCAGGTTCCCCCCTCTCAGATGATGTCCTAATTAGGTCATTGAAAAAATCAAAGATGTAGAAACTGGATTGAGTGCTCACCAACCGGCTCCTAGATGTAATTGCTGTATTTTGGTTTAATTTCTCCTGAGATGTTTGCTGATGCCTCAGAGAATGTTGCCCATAAAAAGGCAGGCTGCTCCTCGAGAAAGCAAGTCGGTGAACACATGAATATTTTGAGCGGCAGCGTGTAGCACTCGGTATTTATCACTACAGGAGAGAGCATGTGACTCTCCTCTCACGTGGCAGCTCCTTGGTTTATGCCTCACRGATTGGAAAATGGCAAAAGTATCCTGCAGGATCACTTTTGATGAAAGAGCAAGGCACTGGAGCGATCCACATTGCTRACGTTTTGCTGTGGAACGATTCCTGCCTTTCCCCTCAGGAAAATCTTGTGTGTGGGAAGGCTTGCTAAAGTCAGAAATGAGTTAGTGCTTTACTGCCTAAACCAAAGTCAGAAATGTGGCCTCAGCAGCAGCTGTGTGACCTGCCAAGGACGGGATTCACCGTGCTTCTCAGAGCAGCGGGGTTGAACTGCTCTGTCCATGGCAGGAAATGCTGTGCATGCAAAGGGAGGACTCGGGGCATCTCCTCGTTGGCACCACCTCAGAGGGGGATGAAGGACGGCTGCAGCACTTCAGGGTATTGTGTCTTGGCAGGAGCACACATGCTCCAARAAAAACAAATTTGCTCAATATTTTTATGAGTCTCTGAGCTCAGCCGGTTCTGGCAGGGATGAGCTGACTTCATCCAGAGCGACAGTAGTGGGGAGATGGTTCCAAGTTTCCCTTTATTTGGGCAGTGGAACATGAGTAACTTCTCCCCTGAGCTGGAGGGAGTGGCCCTGGGCTCAGTGTCCTGCAGTGTGTGTGTCACTCTGCCCCTCTCACGTCCCTGCACRGCACCCAGGGCAGCTCCCTGAGTGCCCTGCAGAATATAATTACCTCCAGTGCAGCAATTCCAGCACAAGGCTCTGTGGAATAACAAATAATAATAAAGAGAATAGTCTGGCAATAAATGCTAATCACACCCTATAGGCTCCCACTGAGTTTGTCATTAGGTAGTGGATATTAAAAGCAGAAATACGAACTTTCCCAGAACCTTAGAGGGTTTAGAGTTCTTTGTAAATGTGTAATTTCCCCTTTAAAAGCAGAGTTTATTTCCCAGTGCAAATTCTTCATTATTCTGTAGCTAAGGTCGAAAGGCCTCATCATTTGTCTGAGTGAGAAACACCTTTAAGAGAAAACATCCATTGAGATGAGAGAATTCTGGAAACTGAGGCAAAGGTTCTGTTCTGTAGGTGAACCCAAAGAGACATGAAGCCTGCAGGCAYGTGGGCTTGGGGTGGATGTGACTTTTCAGACAATGCGGTTTGCAGAGCTTTTTCTTTTCCTCCTTTTTTGTTTTATGACATTTTGATTGTGGCATTTTCCTGCTGAAGCCAGAGCTATTTCTGCCTACTTTTGCCTCACTGCCTCTCTCTCCTTTTCCAGACTTGCACCATCATTGTAAGGCACTCGCTGCCCACTAATGTTGTTCTGAGATTATGAACAAATCATTTATGTGTCTCTGTTAGGTGCAAAACCGAGCTGGAAGCTGTGATTCCTGTTTTTTTCTCCTTCCTGACCTAGCAGTACTTCTCTTGATGATACAAACCAAATAAAGAATGGAATTTCTTTGCCAATCTGTCAACCATAAATAGGCAATATATTGGTCGAACTTTCAGAAGTGAACAGCAACATATTTCTGAATCCTGATATCTCCAAAATATATGTAGATGTTTGCTTTGGGGATCTCTGACATTTTTCTTGTCAGCTAAGGGCTGTCATATGATGTTTATATTGGCTCGATCAAMATTTGGCAAAAGAGGGTAAGAACAAAACTGGGTATAAAATGGGAAGCTTTTCCACAAAGTGTCTTTTCATAGACAGGACTTGCAAAAATATGATTCACTGAAACTGTTCAGAAGAAATAAGGAAAAACTGGTTTAAAAGCCTTTATTTTCAGAATTTCAGAAATATGTATTCTAATGAATTCAAAGCAAAAAGTCCTTAAAAGTTTATCTGCTATTCAGTGGAGAAGTTCAAAGCTTACTTCACACATAGGTGTAACTTTTTTTCACRGAGACCTCAGGGTGAAGAGAGGCATGTAGTGTCATCTGAATGTGGTGATGAAATATATCTGGCACTGAGAATTTCAGTTAAATAGCGATGGTTTATAGCATTACAGCCCTAATTGGCTGCAACATCATTATTGAAAATAAGGAGGTAAMAGYAGTTTTATGTTTTCTCTGTGCCTGYGACTTTGAAGGAAGCAGAGATGCAGGTTCAAGTTTTTTGTCTCTCCCTGTAAGGCAGAGGATCATTGCCTGCTCTGGTGTCACCCAGAGCATGTGGATGGGAAGCAGTGGAAGGACATGGGGTCAGCCAATAGGGCCCTCACCCACATCACTGTTGAAATGAGTGTTTGCTCCTTAAGACAAGTTGCTTGCTTCTGGTAGGAAAGGGAGAAAAGTGAAGGTGTTGTGAGTCTGCTCTAGCTCCTCTCCTGTGCTCCCCAGGGGCAGGATGGCTTTTTTGCTTTGACTGGGGCACGACTCTCAAACAGGTCCCTGAGCTTGGCTGCCTTTCAGTTACGTGCAGTTTGTTAATTCTGTTCCTGTTTTACATGAAATTGGGTTTTCGTTGAATGGTTTCACAACCTTGCAAGAAGAGGCTGTCCATTGACACTGACCAAGTGCTGTCCTTAAAGCCAATGGAAGTTTGTGAGTGAGCTGAAATGGAAAGGGCTTCCCTAAAGGAGATTTAGCAGTCACTGATTGGCACAAAGTCCAGACAAACAGAAGAGTGATGATGCTTTARACTTGGTCTCARKCCARMRCATCCCTGCCTTACGAGCTGATCTCCAGTCACAATATCTTACCAATAACAACACCAGAGCCCTGCAGTATGTTTGCATAGGGCATGAATTTATAGAGAATTAGAGCTTAACTTATACACCCAGAAATGGAGAATTCATGTTTGTAAGAGCTCTCTCTCTTGTGTGGGTGTGTCCTTCTTTAAATTCTACTCTAGCCAAGCTGTGATACTTATCAGTGTGATTTTGGGATAAAATGTTGTGATTCCCCYATTTCACACTTGAAGTGCTAGCTGTGAACCTAGCCTAACCATTGAAAATGCAGCACTTAAACATTCTGGAGTATATTAATTAAAAATAATATCACTTATTTTTAATGATACTCTACTTTTTGAGCATGTAAATTGAGCCTTGGATTCCCACAACATCTAGAAGCATGTCTTTATTCAGTAGCTGTTCTGCAAAGAGAAGACCAATAAGGAAATTTATATTTGCAGATCCAAGAAACTGGAAAGGAGAAAAAATTTGAATTTTCAGTTTTAAGGTGGGATTTAATTGCCAACCATTAAATTTAACATTCCTGTTTACCCTTCTCTCATAAAACCTAGTACTCTGTAGGGCAGAAATCCTGATCCCCAGGTAATTCATGTCGTCATACGAATGGATAAAAATGCACAAATAAGAGAAAGGAAAGAGCAAGCAGCGTGTGTAAGCAGGTGGGGACGAGCTGAAGATGTGATGCACTGTTAGTRCTGTTGGTGGAAGAAAAGCGATTGTCGGGGCTGTGATTGCTGGCTGCTGCCCGGGAAATGTGTGTCACCAGCACGCAGAGGCACAAGCTGCTGCTGCGGGAGGAGGAGGAGGAGGAGGAGCTGCCTCTCTTTATCCCCGCTCCGCTTGATGCGGGCGCCTCGGAGATGCCTTTGTCACAAACAGGAGTGAGTGCTCACAAGGCGTCCTTGTCTGCGCTGCTTTCTGCCCCCCAGCCCAAACAACAACAACAAAATCCCATCTGTGCTACGGAGTAATGAGATTGTTTGCTGCTCGGATTTTTTTTTTTTTTTTTTTTTTTTTTTTTTTTTTTTTTTTTCTGTAAGATTTCAGGATGATCCAAGGGTGTGTTCACTGGATTTGAGGGGTGTTGTTGGAGGGGGAATTCCAAACCAGCAGCTTGCAATATCCCGAGCTGACCCCGCTGAACGTATTACATCAGGTCAGAAACATTTTGTCACAGGAGCACAGCAGCCTATTTCTTTCACAGGAACAGTTTAATCTACTGCTTGCTGTTAGCTTCATAACCTATTCCTACTTGAACTGCCCTTTCTGCCACATTATTCCCCGCAGAATCCCTTGGGGTTTGACCATCAGCTGAGTGTGTAAGAGACCACAAAGCAAGAAAACCTCCAGCAGCTCAGCTGGGCAACCCTATTTAAATTATAAACCCTCTGCGTTTGATGAGCCAATTACACAGAGCAAACATTAAAGGACAGAATGCCAAATACTTGTTTATAAACCTTTATTAGCAGCACTGTTACAGCTATAAATGATGATGTGAGCCTCACAGTCTACCTGTGCCCCTGTCTGAATTCGGAGCGCTGCTGGATGGGTTTTGTGAGTGTTGTGGGACTGATGCCCGTGGTTCCTGGATAATGAGCATGTGCAGAGCAGCCCAAGGTAGAGCTGTGCATGTAGAGCGAGCACAGAGCCGTGCCTCGCAATGCCATGTTTGTGCATGTGTTCCTACAACTGAGGAGGATACAGGGAGCCTGCCTGCCTTGCTGATTTATCTGATGTTTTCTTGTTTCTGTTTCAGCATTCAGGATAAGTCCTTCAACACGACAGCTTTAGCAGAGTAAGTGAGCACTTTAAAGATGTCCTTATTTTTAAACGAGAATGGCGAGTTCAGTTACTGTACAGAATAATTGTAAGTGGTATGTGAGGAGTCCCAAGCTCTCTGTCATATATTTTGATTGAATTTCCTGTAATCTAAAGATATTATTGACTGCATGGGAAGGATTGCATAAAGCAGCTGCCTTTAAATGCTCTGTGACCATTTAGCAGTGAAATACCTTTTTGGGAGGATATATATGCTTGATGCACATCGCACATGTTTAAATGCATGATTTTCAGTGTYGGATTAAGCTCCTGTCAAAATATTGCTCATTTCTGGTGCTGATGATCCTGCCAAACACAAGCACGTCTATTATCTAAGGACACAAGGTCTGTAGTTACCCAAAAACATTTTTAGAAAAAAAAAATAAATTTGCAAATATTTTGAAAACCCCCCTATACATTATTTAGGCAGGCCAAGTACCAAATACATAATTTCTTTGTAATCAATTCCATAAACTCRTTAGAAGGCCTCTTGTACATATCATAATCATAAGGATGCATATGTTGATTTTTTTGTTGTTTTACAGAGATAACAGAACAAGGGAGGACATTAGAAAGTTAGAAAGACAAACCCTTTAGGAACTGTTGCAAATGAAGTGGTCTTTGTCTCATTTTAGTCTAAACCACTTCAATGCTGGTGTTTTGTACATTCCTCTTTTGCATGCTTTTGTTTGTTTCTAAACCTTTTGGGGAAGATTCTTCAGCAGTAAGGCGCCAAGCTGTTTTTCAGAAGGAAAATGATGTATGGATTTGTTTGTGTATTAGGTGAGTTTTACACTGCTAAAATGCTCAGAATTTAAAACGTCCTAGCTGGACAGTGAGCTGTGTGCTAAGTGCTGTGGGGACAGGGTACATTCTGAACACAGGCCAAGTTGTAATTGCCTGAACCATCCCTAAGTTTTGTTATAATCACCATAGRAAAAGTAATTTTTCATAGAGATCTWAAGAATTCCCCTCTCTTATATTGTTTTGCTTTATTTGCTTATATTTCTTTATTTAACATTTAAATTTAGACATGTTTTTTTTGTGTGATTGGGGCAGATATGGAAAGATTGCACAGTAGCTAATAAATCATGAAGGGGGTTTTGTTTGCTTGTATGTTYGTTTGTTTTAATTTCCTKTGTTCCTATTAGTTAAGTGATGAATTGTGGTCTGTAGCATTCTAGGATGCTCCCCCTTCACAGAGAAATAGCCAGACTACAGAGAATACATTTTTCATATTATTTTCTCTGTCCCTAAGCACATCCATTGTTTCCTGTAGAGATTCCCCTGGAGCCTCACCATGGAGGTTTTTGGGACACGAAGGTGATGGTTTTTCTCTGTGGGACTGCATGTTCCACCCAGGAGGATGTCAAAGCTGGGAGTGTGGTGCCAGCCCTGCCCCTGGGGAGATGGAGAGAGCTGCAGCTGAGGGCCAGAGGAGAGGCACAGCTGGGCTGGGCCAGGCACCAAGCAAAGGCTGGAGCTCCTCATTCAAGCTGTTGTTGGCTCTGGTTTGTGGGATTTCGTGTTTAATCTCACATTGAAGGGGTAAAAACGTGCTTTTAGAAACAAAAGCAACGTTGTTAGAAACAAAGACATCTGAAAAGCATTGTCCAGCTGGAAACTTGGTTTCCAGAGCTGGCTTCCCCAAGTCTTGTTTGGAGCCTCCCCCAAAGCCTGTTTCTGAGAGCTGCTGGGGATACACAATTCTTACTGATTTCAGCACTCATTGTTTGTGTTGGCCATCTCTGAAAACAGATGAAAATAGATTATCTTTTATTTAGCAGAAGAAAGAGAGAGCTTGCCATGCAAATCTAGACATCCTCATTTAACAATTTCTGTCTTTGTTTGTGGCAAAGACAAAAGCAGGGCTTYCTCAATGATATTAAAGGCAGTGATACTTTCAAGAACATTTCTTCAGACAAGGCCAGTGCCTGGGGGTGAGAAGCTGCCAGCAAGCCATGCATGCAGCCTGGTTTGGGAGCTGTTCACRTGAGCATCTCAAAGGTCAATTCAGCAAAAGGGAGAGGTTTTCACCTASTCTGAATTGGCTCCCATGGGAAGGTGAAAAGGGAAGGAAGTTAAAGAAGCTGATCCATTAACCCAGAGAGCACGGAAGAAGCACAGAGGCAGCATTATCCRAAGTCAGAGCAACACTCCATCCAGGCTGGGATCCCATCTCTGACCTGACTCTGGCCCATGCCATGGCATTGGGAATGGGTGTACTTCCTTTTAAGAGATATCCATCAGCCATAGCTGGATTGGGCACTGAAGGGAAAGGGTTTTGGTTTTGTCAAAACACAGGTCCTACCCCATGTGATCCTCAACCATTTGGATTTTTGACCTGAAGCTGTTGTGGCATATTCTCTGATGGTTTGGGAGTGAGGATGATGCTGCTGCAGTTTTTTGGTCTCTGCTACATGGCCACAAACTACCAAAAAAACTTACCAAATTCTCGAATACCACCCTGTCTATTAAATACAACTAAAGCTGGACAACAAGATTTACAAGTTACTGCTGAGAGGAGAGAAGGGTGTGCATGTTTGTTTGGTGTGTGCAGACAGGTAGTRTGAATACAGAAGAGGCATTTCTTTAAGAAATCAAGGTAGAAACACTCTGTGGATATAAAAACAAGGTAAAACCRCATCTGATGGATATTTTATCATTATATTGCAAATTTATCTTTTTAAAGGTCCTGCTGCGGTCTTAGCCTCAAGCACTGTCTCATGTGAATGAGCTCTCAGCCTCCTGGTTATTATTTATGCTTGCACAGACAAAAATTTCTGTTGAAAATTTTAGACTGTGTTTCTTCTGAACTTCCTCATGATCTTTTAAATTCCACAATGGTCATTGAATTTTCTRATTAACTACTGTTTATCTTTACTGCCATCCAGTTACTCAAATACATGGCGTTACCCTCACTTTCCTTGTTTATATGTTGTRTCTTGTTTTATGGCTTCTGTCAGTTGCTGGATGCTGAGTTAGGGCCTCTGCTTCTCAATATTCCCTCCTTACAGCCTGCTCAGTTCCCCCAGYTGAGTGTTTGGCCGATGGACTTGTGCATTTTCTTTCTGTCGTTTCCTCCCCCTGAAATACTCCATTTAGCCCTACAGCCAGGTTCCTTTACCTGGTGCCCTTTACTCACACCTTGCTGGTTCCCATCAGGAAATCAGGGGTAGACCACAGGGAAAGGTGGGACTGGCACCCAGAGGCAACCAGAGTTCTGCACTGAATTTAACCCTTTTGAACATCAACCCCTGTCTTCCAWCCATCATCCCACTTTGCCTTGTGGRGAAATCTGCACTGGCTGCAGGAATATTATGTGATTTGGGGGATCTGCCACTGCGGTTCTGTGCTCCAGTTGTGAGCAGCSACTGCTTTCATCCGAATGCTGATGTATTCAGGAAGTGTAAGCACTTGAGTGGCCCTTTAAATATTTTCTGCTGCAGTCTGAYTTTTGATATAGACACCAGCAGAAGACTGGTGGGAAAGAGGAATGTATTAAAACCCTTGCCATCAAATTGCAACGCACGGCTATGAATGTGTCACTTAATGTACTCTGTTCTAACTGGGGCAGCTCTTCTCAAAATTTAACAAGCCAGCAAAAGTACAGGCTGCTTCCTCATAATGAAGAGATTCCTCTGCCAGAAAACTTCAAGGGATCCAGGCCTCCTTAGTGTCTGTGCCCTGTGAGTATGAACTGAGGGTGAGGAGAGGGCCCTGACTTTACCCCAGCAATGTCAGGCAGGGTGTTTGCATATTTGAGGAGTGCATGCTTATGGATGCCTGTTTGTTTGAAGGAAGACTGCTCGTTGGCTTTGCAGGAATATCATCCTGCAAAGTTCAGCCATGCAGCCACAGTGCAATGTTCAGCTCTCAGTGATTGGGGTTTAGCTTATTTATCCAGACTTCTCTTTTTGATTACACAGCCACAGGACAATTCTGTTGTTAGTAATTTAACAGATTAAGATTGTCCAGGCATCTCAAAAAATACTGCTAGTTCACTTTTTAAGACTAACCATCATGTTATAATTCAGTTGGAGATTCTTTTTCCTGGTGCACAAAGAGTGACTTCTCTATGATAGTTAATATTTTTGTGARTTTGGGAGAAAAACATCCTTAATTGTATCTAATTAATTTTGGGTTTAATGTGAGTATACTGTAAGAAATTTCTTGCAATTTTCCTCTACTTTTCATAGTAGTGTCTGAATTCCTTGTAATTATTTCCATTTGTCTGAACATGTTAGACCAAATTGTGCATGCTTAACATCTCGAATCCTCTTCTTCCTCTGAGGTTTAGACTACCATGGAGCAGCTATGGCATTAAATGACCCTAACTAAGGGGTGAGGAGAAGAAATATGTTTGTACTTTGAGCTGCACTGTCATGTTATTAAAAGTTATATTTCTGCAGCTGGCAGAAAATCAGCAATTCTCTCGTATTCATTTTCAAGGTGTGACGGGTATTCAGAGTCTGTGCATGAAGACCAAGCAGGCAGTTCCAGTCTCAGGTATTGTCCTGTAAACTTTGTCTGAAAACCACTGGCAGCAGATGAAGCTGTGACTGCTTCTGTTAAACCATTAGAAAGAAACCTTTATTCTCAAGGGAATGCAGGCTTTCTGGGGTGTTACCTGCAAAAGCTGTTTGTATTTCTGAGAAATACATATTTGTCTTGTATACTTGTGTGTGATCAWTATGAAGATTAATTACTGTTATTATAAAAGTAAATATATTATAGTCCATATCCTTAACTTCACATCATGGTCTTGTCATTYGGATGCACATCTGGTGCTTATACATTGAATTTTACTGTACAACAGCTGGTACAAAGCAGTAGTAAGCACAGTTTTGCAACTGTGCAAGGATATGCTCATTGCTGAGTCTGCCTGTGAAAAAATAAATCCTTTAAATTGTAATTTAACTGAAGTATTCTCAAGGCATGCCTCTCTCATGGCTATGTTAGTACATATTGATTGCTAGAGTATGCAACTTMACCTTTCAGAAAGATTTTTGTACCAGATGATACCTTAAAATTAGCAACTTGTGCCCATTGTTGGAGTGGCCGTGAGCTTTGAAGCTGTAATGTAACAACTGCAGAAGGCATGGGCAGCGATGGTGTTCAGCTCCATGGCACCCTGCAAGCATCCATCTGGATGCTGATGGGCCACAGATGGAAAGCGAGTTTGGCAGCTCAAAATCCTCAGAAGAAAAGATTGGGCAAGCAAGTTATGCTTTCTGAAAAAAAAAACCCCAAAAAACAAACATCTCACGGGGATTTAGTTCAATAGCCCTTGACTCCCGGGTCTGTAGAAGTTTCGCGCCAGGAGAGAGGTCATTTCTCAGCTGACCATTAGGATGTCACCATCTGAAGCCAGCATGTGAAATGCCACCTGCAAAGCAAGCTGCAGGCAGGGATTTTGGAGCAGCAATGCCGCCCAGCTCACGCTGCCAGCTCCTCCTGCCTTCTGCATTGCGGTAACTCCATGGCACCGTGGGGATGCTCCTGGGGGAAGGATGAGACCAGGCTCAGGCTGAGTGCCTGGCTGTGGTTCAGACCAGCAGGGTCTCCCAGGAACAGCCTGCACACTGTGCTCTGGGTGGGGATGGAAAGGGTCTCTCCCAGATCCCAGATTAACCATCCATGAGTGTTTTAACCTCCAGGTGCGCTCCCATACAGGAGGAGGTTTTCTCCAAACTGGGAGCAMCACACTTGTCCCTTCCAGCCAAACACTCTTCTGGCTGTTCAGACCTTACTTTGAAAGGCTTCCTCCCTGCCTTTGCCCAAAGACTCTCAAAGTGAGGGGCTGTCAGAAGGGAAGTGTGTAGAGCAGGGGAATTACTCTATGTGGTGATACTTTTGTGAGGTTATAGCTTACTGTGAATGACTGGGTGGGGAAAGTCTTCTGCATGAAGAAGACAGTTTCAGATTTTATTTGGGGAATGAAACAGTCAGAAAGAAGCCCGAGAGTGCTTCTAAAGCTAACATTTAAGTAGCTCCAGAGCTGAGTGTGTAATAATGCTAACAGGTAGTTTAGATCCATTACTGATGTGCAGACCCTAAACTCAGTAAAASCAATATGCCATGAATAGGTAAGAACTTGTTGCTCTTCTTCCTTCATAATGTTTTGACAGGTGTCTGAAATCCTGCCTGATGCATTTCAATTTTATTTTCTTACAGAGACGATGATAACAAAGAAAATTACCCGGACAACTCTGCTGTCTTAGAGGAAAGGCAGCTGCCTTCRCAAGACACTCAGCAGCACAAACAGCAGGTTGTGATTGACTGCACTCTAAAGCCTGAAATGGGCAACTTAAAGCTGAGGAAACCCAAGCCCATTGCAAAACTAGAAAATGGAAAAAGCCATGAGGAAAGTCAGGTAAAGAACTGAACTTACCAGAAGTGGGTTTGAGGCACAATGTCTGWGTAACTTTTGAAATGCTAAAGAGGGACTCCTTGGTAATTCTTGGGGTGATCTGAGACCCCACAATGMTTTCCAGGGACCTGCAGGTTGGAACCCTCCTCTAACAGACAATTCCAGCCAAGGAATTGCCGGGAGGGTTGTGCTACAGCTGCTTTCAAAAGTGAGTGGGGAGCATAGCTGAAGATGTGCAAATATATCTCTTTAGTTTTCCTCTTGTCCTTTACTTGTCCTGTGAACCAGATATAAAAGCTTGGTAGCTGCAGCACCTGGTTAGACAGTTTCTGTTTTGTTTATTTGATCAAGGAGATCTTGCCCTGGTATTTTGGCTGCTAACAGAGAGATTTCATAGTTTCTCTTCATCTTAATTTCGRTTTTTCTCATCTTGAAATAGTAAATGCAGATTCTGGTAGTGGTGCTCTCCCCCACCAGCTTCCTAGGTTCAGCTGGAGTGAGCAGAACTGTTCTTGTAAAGGGTGTAAAGCAAAACTAGAAATGAGGAAGCTTCTGCTGCTGCTCTGGAGGTACAGTGGCTTTGTTGGCTCCAGAAATACTGCCCTCAGCAGCTGCTGAAGATGCCTCTGTTCTTCCCTGGTGCCTCCCAAGTCATGTTGGAGGTGCAGTGTAAGGGACAGAGCTCTGGTGCACATTTAAGCCCTCAGCTGGAAATATTCTCATATCCAAGACATTTAATGTTGGTAGATTTGTTGGTCTGCAGTAGGCACAAGGCCTGACATCTGTAAATGCAGATGGCTGTGTTTACAGAAGATCATGCAAACACAAATACAGATGTCTGTATTTTCCTCTCTTCTTTGATCTATAATGTATTTGGTTACTTTCTGCCTCTCCTCCCTTCTTGTTTCTGGATAGGAATTTACAAAGTTCTTTCTGAAGTGCTTCAAACCCATCATAGACTAGGAATTGTTSTGGACCAAGTTTAGAATGGGATTTCATCATTTTAGGCAGAATGTCTTACCTTCTAAGTGAGAACTATTCTTTTGAATCCCTGAAGGAAAATGAAAAACAAATGGCATCCCAAAGGCATTATCAGAGTCTCTTTCAAAAAGTCAATGTCAAACTCTTGCCCTAATCTTTCTGCCTGTTCTTCTGGAGCTCATCCCAGAGATGAAGCAATAACTGTAATTTGCTACTAGGAAATAYATTTTTAAAAAATATGCAGGGATATAAAGTGTGCATGTCTATCAACTGAACAGAAAAAATGACGGGAATTTTGCCCTGTGGCGAGCAAGTGGAGGCAGATCAGGAAGAAGAATCATGAAGCCATAAACAGGGCAAGATCAGTCTCATAGGTCATCTGCTGCTTTTTCAGCCCCTTCCTCTGTGTGTCCTGCCTGTACCTCTCACCCAATGAAAGCAAACAGCACAGATTTGCTGCTCTGTAGCATTTCACATGGCCCCAAGGGGTTCACTGGAAATGGTGACGTTCTTTAATGGGAAATTTTTTGAGCGTATTATTAGACTGCCATAAAACACCAGTGCAACTTAGGTATGCAGCCCCTGGAAGGAAAAATGGTGCCTGGCAGACAATTTTCACATGATTCAAGGGCTGGAATTAAAAAGACAGAAGTGGTGTGCCTTTAAAATTAGAAGAGGCTATTTATTGGGAKATAAATAAGTTTGCTGCATGTGTTGGAAGGATTAAAGTCTGTTTGGATGGGAACCGTTTCTGTGTGCTTTTCTAGTTGGGAGAATCCAAAGGATTTCCATTATAGAAAGGTGCCCAGTCATGAATACAGATTATCAAAGAGTCATTTTATATTCCCTGTTGATATGGAGACATATTTATAAAAGGACACTAAACTTCCTAGTTAATAGAGAGAGACAGTAAAATTAAAGTCTTATTGTCAAGGTAAATAGCCATAAAACTGAAAGGGTGGCTTGACAATCAGTACCTAGAGATRAGAATGCTGCAAACTGCTAAGTTAACTTTTGTATTTTGAGTATACATGAAGTGGGCAAATTGCTTGGATGTCAAAAAAATTCCAATTATTTGACATTAAAACTGTGATTTTGAGTGGACAGTAATCAAAAAAACAGAGCTGATGTTGACGTATCAGCAGCACAACCATGAACACCTGGAGCAGTCTGCAAGTTTTGCTTCAGTTTCCAGGTGTGCTATGCTTACATTTGTTGTGGTGCAGCTTCATTGAGGAAGTCACCCTCTTTATTAAAAAAGAAACAAGAATGCAGTGGAAGATGGGGCTTTGCTGTTGGTGCCTGGATTTCAGAAACAGAGGTTTTATCGAGGCTTTTTCCCTGGTCACTTGTTAATACCCTAATGATGTGATTTATGAGCAGCAACAAAGGCATAAAAGAGGGAACAAAAAAACATAACCCAAAATCACACAAGTCCTCCAACATCAAGCCTGCAAGCGAGGCCTTGTTGCCAGCACACGCTTTTGGGCTCAGCTTTTCTCTTTATCCAGCAGAAAGCATCTGGAAACTGCTGTGTTCTCTCTGCCCTGCAAGTTCCCATTGAACAGTCCTATCCAAACTCCTGACTTTCATTTATCCACCCAAGCTTTGAAACTGGAGCAAAGTCAGGTACATTGCTTTACTGGGGACGTGAACACTCTTGTTTTGCAGAGCACGTTGTATTTAAWTTTTTTAAAACCATTAGACTGAAATATTGGATTAAAAAAACTAGTAAAGAGGTGGGAGAAAAGTCCCACTTTGTTTATCAAATTTTCAAAAATCTTTATTAACTTATTTCATGGCAATGCAAGGGAAATATTGCTACACATTTTATAGGGGAGGAAATTGAGATGTGCTGAACWCATCTTGTCACAGCCCTACAAGTGTTTTTCAAAAGCTTGGAGTTRAATGGATACTTTTCTCATTTCTATTCCTTTACTCAGTATTCTAAACTAAATTGCCATTTTATTTTCTGTGTAGCAGATTGGGTGATGTGACTTTTCCCCCCCACCCCACTGTCCCTCCTGCCAGGGTAATTATCTATTCATAAAGTTACACATGTTCTGGAGAAAGGAAAGAGGAAAATGGTTAAACCTTACAAATCTTATTTAAGTGAACCACATTTGCCTTTTTCAGCCGGAATTTTTTTGATAATACCCAAATAATAAAATCCTACTGACATGTGARTAAATAATTTCAAATGAATTCTGTGTATAGAATCTCTTAGCTCTGAAGCTGACATCTGTTATTTAAGTAATAAACAGAAAATGGGTTACAGTCTGCTTTTGTTTTTCAGTGAAATTACATACTGCTTTGCTTAGAACCTTTTATCCTCTGCATTTTCCAGTTGTTCTCCAGATTATTACCAAAAAATAGCAAAGATCCACAATCAGCATCCCATCTCACAGAGCAATTTTTTTCTGAAACAAAACATTCAGCTAAGATTGGATTGGTACTGACAGGATGCATTCAGCTTTTCCTTTTTTTTTCCCTCTTTGTGCAGGAGCTGGAATGTGCATTGCCAGGGCTGTCAGAGTGGCAGGGGAAGGCTGGATCCTCAGCTAATAACTATGCACAGAACGTGGCTTTAAAATGCCAGGAAGCAGTCGTGAGATTCCAACCAAGGTAAGCCTTGGGATAACAGCACATTTCCCTTCTGATTAACTGTGGGAAAGGCTAATTGATTTGCTGCCTTCTGCATAAAATATTCAGGCTCCTGGCTCTCATTGGCAGTTGTATTCTATATTTATGTGTCTAGGAYTGTTTGGAGAAAGTGAAAAGGATAWAGATAAGAATGCAAATTTCATCGTTCTTTAAACCCCTTACATCTGAAGCAGAAAGAACATCCTCAGTTTAGAAACTTCTGTTCMTCTGTGCCAAGTTTCAGAAATACCTCTCCTCTCCTTTTCTTCACCCCCTCCCTCTGTGCTGAATTGTKTCTGTTTCTCAGAGCTGCATTCTCATTGTGAAATGGGAATGGGAATCTTCACCCCTGATTTTAGCAAGGGTATCCATTTATGTGCAGTTTGGACTCTGGGTGCTGTGGTAACGGTGCTTTCCCGGTGCTGGGAAGGGCACAGTGCATTCAGGGCAGGCATTCACCAAATCTTAATGGCTCCACCTCAGCTAAGGGTGGAGTAACTCATCTCTGGTAAATATTGGAAGTCACAGTTTCTACTCTCACCCTTCATGGCTATGCAAAAGGCAAAAAAAGGGGTTTCAAATAACCCAGCTGGCCAGTGAAGGTGTGTCCTGAGGGTAAGATTTAGTTCTCACTAGATTTGGTGGCAGTACTTTACAAATTTCCCATGCTCAGGTGCTGGTTTGGCTCTGCTGTTCTGTGCACAGTTTCTGTCAGGTGATCSAGGTCTCTGCTTTTTGTCCTCTGTCCTGAGTGGATGGCAGCCCTGGTCCTCTGTAGCAGTCTGTCTCCTTTGGAGGCTCTGAAGCAGCAGCAGTCCATCCAGGGATGCTCAGTGGCTCAGGGCACAGCTGGCTGGCACCAAGAGCTCGCTGGCTCCAAGGTCTGTTGGCAGCTGCCATCGATGGCACTTTGGAGCTTTATGTGACATGAACTGGTTGCCTTCACCACAGCTTTTTGAGGCAWCACTGTAAATGATCTTAATTTGTGCTCTCAAAGGAAGGTTTAGCAGAATGAAAAAGCATTTAATTAGCTCGGRCAATGAAGTGCTTTTGCCCTCCAATGCTTGCGTGTGCAATTGAGACACTGCATCTCAGGAAGTGTTTCTACTAGGAMGCCTGCCTTCTATTTTTCCTCATGTGAGAAAAGAATCCCATGGATTTCTTGTGCAGAGGAGCTTACTGAGTGTGGTATCAGACAGTCAGACCTACCCAGTGGCTCTGCTGTGGGTGGTTTGTGTATGAGTAGGTGATAAAATAACTTCAATTTTGAACAGAACACGATGAGAGATGCATGGGCTTTGAAGACAAGAGCCAGAGTGGAGCGTGTGTGAATAAAACAGTAACCACAGCAGAGTTCCCTGTTCACTTGAGCAGTTTGGCCTTTCTCCTTTGCCTGGTATTGAACCATTGCTCACTATGCTATTTATTCTTGTTTAACACTGTGGCAGCTCCTTAGAAGGCCTGCTATCCACAAGGGCTGCATTTGTTAAATAATGGTGCCTGGRTTTACTGTTGAGGGCACTGTGAAAACAGCGATCAAATCTCAGCTCTGGGATGTTTTAGTTTTGTTACATTACCAAAAAAACCCCAACAAGTGGTTCTGCCTGGTGTTCCTAAGTCAGACTAAAACTCTGGTTTTCAGGAGGAGATGGACACACGGCTGCAGGGATGCCTCTGGGCAGGCTCTCTGGTATATCAGGACAAGAGGGATTTCTTTCTGTCTCAGGTGAAAGTTGAAGCCTGGTTGTATCTAGTGCAGCCTGTTGTGACTCCTGCTTTACCTTAGTTTCTGCAGGGAGTTACAGCTCTGCCATTAGTCTCATTGGGCATTAAAGGTCTAAAATACRTCTCAGCTCTACAGAGGTTTTGAAGAAGTCTTTTCTGGTGAGTGTGAGGCAGCTAAAATCCAGATAGTTTAAATTTGTCTAAATATGGATAAAAAACTACTGAGATATGAAAAACTCTTCGGTACAGTCCCTGTTAAGCAGAGAAATGTAAATTAAGGCTAATCTCACAAGGGATGTTCATAAACAAATGTGTGACAGAGAAGAACAGAGCAGGCCATGTAAGAGCAACAATCCACTGAAATATGACTTGTAAGTGTGRATTGTTTCTTTGAGGGGGTGCTTTCATTTTATGGTAACACTGAAACAATAAAGGCGAGGTTTTGTGGGGTTTGAGGGAAGTGGAAGTGCAGACTGGCTGAAGAGTTTTGCAGCCAGAAGCATGAGGGAATAGTGTCTTGGTTTYTGGCTAAGCTGTGCCTGACCTGTAAAGCAAGGATTTCAATTGCAAAAGGTATTTACTGTATATGATTTATGAAATTCAGCATCAATTTGGTACATGAAATGCCATCTGCATGAAAGGAAACCTTYACATTTAATTTCCAGAACACGAATTTCTAATACTATTGCCAATGATTATGCTGAATTTTGCTCTGGTCATTGTGCAAAGCTGGTTTGGACTAGAGTGCAATATAATCTGCACCTTTGGTAGATAAAAGTTATATGCAGGTCTTGGGATCAAATAAAGAGATTTGCCTTTTGTTTTGACAGAGACTAGAAAAGCCAGAATGGAACAATACACAATTACAACAGCTGCTCTTGCCAATTGCCTTCCCAAAGGCAATCAGCAAAACTGGCCTGGGCTGCAGGTTGAGCAGAGCCTGGTGCTCTCCTCCGATATATCTTTTACAGAGAGAGGAGGCTGAAAGAAGGCACTCGGCACTCCTGGCCAGTGGGAAGCTCAATGCTTCTGCACAGGCTGCATTTCAAGTCAGTCAATTCAGAACTACACTTTGGGGTGAAGTTTTCTGCCAAAGAAAAATTGCTGAAAATTCCCCATCTTCACCATTCCTCAGTTGAAATGGGAATGGARTGGTTTCATCTAACAGAACTTATCTGGTCCTGGGGTTGGTCSCTATTCCATGATTCTGTAAYTCTGTTTTTGGCAGRGGCTGTAGGGTGGCAGCTGCTSTCAGACCTGTGATTGTTCTGCAGAAGTGAAATGCTGGTAGCCCTGGGCTGCCCTGGATCATGGGGTCAGCCAGAGCCTCCAAAAGTTTCTGTGCTTCCCTGAGGGGAGGCCACGCTATTACAATGTTTTCAGGATTGAAGTTTGCAATGCAAACATCTTTTGAGAGTGCAGTTCAGGTGGGAACTCCTGCGGTTTCCAGACTTTCTGCTGAACAGCTACAACCCAGGGATGAGAGGGCAGCAGGGGGCTCCAGAAGGGCTGATGTCCCCATGCAGAGCTGAGACAGAGCCTGAGAGGCTGCATTTCCTCCCCTGGAGGATGCATTTCCTCCTCTGGAGGCTGCATTTCCTCCTCTGGAGGCTGCATTTCCTCCCAGGCAGCCGGGTGAGCAGGGAGGAAGCTGGGAAATGACTGGCCAGGTCATAAGAACAGTTTCTGCACTAATGTTGCTGTTAATAAACCTGTTTTTATGGTCGCAGTGATACATCTTGTGTCAAGGCATGGAGAACTCTTTGAGCAAGCTTTTGGCTCGCAATGCAAGTGAAAGAAGAGCAAAAAAAAGGGGGATGGGGAGGGGATAGAGTGGAAGAAAAGATCAGCATCTCGCTGCAGCCCCAGTAAGGACTGTGCCTGTGTGTACGGGAGCTRCTCTCAGTAACAATAACAAGGCTTGGCTGGGTTACATAAGGGCTGGGACTGATGACACAGGCACTGCTGGACTGGCTCTCTGTCTGAGTTCCTGTTCCAGCATTCAGGAACTGCCCGGGGGTACCCTTGGGCCCTCTGAGGTGTTTTTTTCTTTCCTTACAGGCATGCAGTTTATGTTCACCCCAAAGCCTGTTGCAGTTCTTCATTGCTTTCTAAGGAGTTATAGCCACGTTTCTGAAGCATCCACCTGCAGCCCCATATTGAGGTGTTGGATCTCATAATGCTTTTTGCCTTTTGGGAAGGCCTCAGAAAGGAGCTTTCTGTTTTCCTTGTGCTGAGATGTGCTGCATGTGGGTTCTGCTGTTCTGTGAATTCGCCTAAAGTAACCCTGGATAGGCTGAATCTGCCCCCTGACAGGGAAATGAGAMTTGCATTAATGAGCTGTTAACCTTCCCAGTCATCCTCATGGGGCAAGGGTGGAACTGACTCCTAGGCTGGACACAGGGCAGGAGAATTGGGCCAGGACAGAATGAAGGTGAATCTGGAAAAGGAGTTTCATCCCACAGGACACCGTGTGCTTGGTGGGCAGAACTTACCCTGTCATCTCCAATGCCAGGACACTGAACACGTGTGGCACTGTGGTGCATAAATACATAAATGGTCTGAGGATGGGGTGAGTGTGATCCAGAGCTGGACTGAAGTGAGATTTGCAAATTACAGAATGTAATGCTCCTTTCTGAGTTTCACAGAGGAGATGGAAAGGGAATTTGCTTGAGTTATCTTCAAACATTCTTCCTAGCTTTTAAAATTATGTGGTTTTATTCGAATTTTATGCAAGTTTAGAAGATATGTCCTGCATAATTCAAAAATTCACATGTCCTGGTCTGTTTTTTAAACAGCACAGTGCTCATGCAAATTGATCTCCCCCTTGAAGTCTGGTAGAAGCTCAGTTGTGATAATTAGCACTTAGTTTTTGGGGTTTTTTTTTTTATGTCCACAAGCCTCAAATGTACATGTTACTTACTGCATCTTTGCCATCTCTGTCATGAAGAAAAGGACAATTCTGCCAAAGCCAGAATCTATAAAGGAGGSCAAGAGACACGTATTTGAGTAGTAGCCACAGAGAGAATTTCTTTTTCGTTATTTTACAGGATGTAAATTGTACAAAATAAGGGTGCCTGCAATTATTCAAAATTTCAGCTAAGGCCTGAAATAATTTTAATGTACTCAGCACAGATGGAAAATTAGGGCTTGTTCCTGCTGCTTTTGAAGTTAATGGATATTTTGTGATTGACTTTTAATGAGAGTAGGATCCAAACCACAGTCATTAAATTGTAAGCCCTGTGTTGCCTGGTGACAATCAGAAAACCTGCATTTGCCTAGCAGAGCAATTAATCTTGGTGAAAATGAAAAAGCACACCCCAAAACTCTGCATAGAGTAAGATCAGCTCAGCACACGTGAGACTGAAAATGTAAATGTTTGTCACATAAAAATGGTTTCTCACCTTAATGATTTAAGTATCTCCAGGATCCAAAGAATGCACAAATAAAAGCATCTTACTCCAGTATTTTTAGTGAAGAAGGAGCAGTAAAAAGAAAGATTAAAAGCATTCCTAAAACAGCAGACATGAACGTGTACCTGAATGAGAGAGGTGGTACTTTATGCTGTAAACTTCATAGTCTCCAGAGTGTARGACACATGAGTGATACAGCTGTGAATGATGTAGAACTTTGTACAGTCCCTGTGCAAAACTGCTCCTAGCACTTACTGGTTTTGTCTTTTCTTTTTAAAATTTGTTTTGTTTTTATTTTATTAAGGAGAATTCCCATTTGCTGTGTTATGCACCCTGAAAGGAGTTCATCCAAAAGAATACCAGAAGTGTACAAGTCTGACACATGTTGTTTTCATCCTTTCCTTCATGTCTTGCTCTAGTTCAATGCAATAAATCACTTTAAATATTTTTTCTCCATTACTGAATTAATTYTTCAGCTGTTTGTAGCCTTGCAGCTGCCTCCTTCCATGCCATTAAACCAAACTACAAATATTTCACTCTTTCCTATTAAATTAGTCCTTTTGCTGTTCTCATGACTCATTTCTATTCCTATGCACATCTTGGATTGTATTTGGAGCCAAGTGGTTGTGTCTGGTTTGGTAAGAGAAGGGGCATAGCCATCATTTCAGTCTCTAAATGCCTCATAAATCCTGGGAGAGCTACAACAAACACCTGTACATCTGTCTGTACTGGTTTTGATCTCTCTAGAGACTTTTACAGCTATTTGTTTTTGCTGGGATGACTGTGAGCCCAGAAAAATATGAATTATTTTGTGCAAAGGAATCTGGGTTTTGTGCTGGGTTTGATCACATCTCTGAGTGAGTCTCCTGGGGCCACCAAGCATCACCACCTTTCCAGCACTGAGAAATCTCATTCCCTCAGACAGCTGCAGTTTCTCGCTTCGCTGACTTGAGAGTCAGCTTGTGGTACCCCCATGTCAGGCTCTGAAATCACATGAGAAAGGCCTCAGCTTGTTTTGGGGCAGCAGAGTGGTGTTGGGAGGCTGTTGGGGCTGCTCACTTAATCCGTGGGAAGTTGTTTTTTGACYTCAGTTTCCTTCCTTGGTGCAGAGGGTTAGTAACCAACCCTGCCCTGGATGGGGCACAGCTGCCTCAGTGGCCACAGTCACMGGGAGGAGATTTGCCCATTACTGTCCAGGGCCCTCCTTTCCTATTCCCATGTGGAGAGGCACCAGCACACTGAGAGAAAACCAAAGGTATGGACACCTCTGAGGCTGCAAAATGACTCTGGTCAGAAAATCTGAGAGAAAACCAAAGGTACGGACATCTCTGAGGCTGTAAAATGACTTTGGTTAGGAGATCTGAGAGAAAACCAAAGGAATGGACAGCTCTGAGGCTGCAAAGTGATGCTGGTTAGGGAATGTGGACATCTCTCTTAGAAGATTTCCAGGCACGTGGGGYCTTTGTGAAATTTGCAAAAGCAGGAATCTGAAGATTGGGAGCCTGAAATGCTATCGAATTTAAATATGGGAAGATTTATTCTCTATGGTTGTGACACAGAAAAACTCATGTTCCTGATTTAAAGCATAAATTGTGCTTAGATTTAAGCATRTGTTTGAGCTTTTTCTTGGCTTTAACCCTATTAGCTCACCAAGACACTGAACATGCATCTGTAGAACTTTTGGACATGACAAAGTGAGCTCAGATAGTGATGTCATCATTTACAGGAYTTCATTGACAGTTTAAATGTATTGTTTGAAATTCCAGTAAAACCACTGTTGTTTTGAATGCTTTAGAAAATAGTCATGTTACTTACATAGAAATGCTATTTTTCTAATAAAATAATCTTATTCTGTCATTGATATATTATATGCCCACATGGTGGAAAGTCTGAGACATTTGCAGCACAGATAWGCAATCTATTGAATGATTTTTTAAAATTTTGTTTTGTAGAATAGATCAGAACACAAGCATTTCACCAAAAGAAGCAACTGATCAATTTAACAGCTTAAATGAGGTAAGCTTAACCAAAAGCTGAAATATGATGTTATAAACTTTGAATAGATGTTTTGGTTTTTTTTATTTTTTTTTTTATTTTAAGGTCTTGGAATAATGTAATTGCTTAATAATCCTAAGTCAGCTTTTCAATGAATCATTGTAGTCATGTTTTTGGAGAAAAGGTTAAAAATGGGATATGACACTGCTAGAATAGTTTAAAACCTAGAAACAAGAGATTGTAAAAATATTTTAAGCCAACTTTAGGCTTCCAACTGTTTGTGCTCAGAAAAGGGTTGAACACTCAGTATGAGTGAAATGACATCTTTCAAGAATGCTGGGTGAAGAGAAGCCCATTCCTGAAAAACCCTGGAAAAAAAAGCTTTGTTTCCATAATGAGCCAGAGAACATCTGTGTCTAACATAGATGACTGACTTCCATTAGGGGAAGACCACAATGTGTCCTTTTAAAGGAATTCAGACCTAATCTKCTCCTTGCAATGAATTGTTTCCTCTGCATTTGTGTCACTGCTCATTGTAGGAAATCTCAGTGCTGACAAGTAGGGCACATTCAGTGACCAGCACAAGGGAGAACACTCAGCCTCTGTCGAGCCACCTCAGGCCCTGGAGAAATCATGAAGTTATTGTTTCTTTTGAGAAACTCCACTGTAAATATTCACTGAAGCTTCTGCTTGAAAGCTTCCATTGAAAATCCTTGCAAAGGATTCCTTAAAGGTTAAGACAAAATATTGTAATACATATACATTATATATAGAATAATGTAATAATATAGTAAATAAATCAGTGTGAAATAGTATAACTGATTATTAGATCAGAAATTAAAATACATTGTTAATAACCAGAGAATGAGCAAGGTTTACAACCTGATGCTTTCTTTTGCAAAATCTTAGATTTTATTTTGTCTCAGGTCTACTGCAAATCCAAATGGACCTGTGCCATGAGAAAATCAATTCTCTTTCTGGTATAGAGAAAATGGTGTCTCTCTTCACCGCTCGCCCGTGGCGTTATGCAGACCCAGGGCATATCTTGTTCTATCTTATTGTTGCTTGTTTGTTCCCCATAAAGGATGTTCTGCATTGAAAATGTCATATGCCTCAAGGCACAAATATTGCCTGAACGGATACTGCAGAGATTTATTTATGTTTGCATAAAATGTGCCTATCTTWTTTTAACCTGAACTCTCAGATTAAAAAGCTGTTCCAGTGTAACATATAAAGGCATTAATTTCCTTAGAGTGAACAAACTGAACAGGTTGAAATTTGCTCAGTTTCTCTCCAATATGAATCACTCCAAAGGCTATTAAATGCCGAAAGCTTGGATTATTCTCCCACTCTGCCCCAGCCGATTTCATAAATCCAGTAAATCCATCAATAAACTGGACATAATAGAATAGCTGTCTGGGAGGCACRGGAGCAGCCCAAGGGCAGGGTGCAGGCATCCTTTTTATTCAGGAGCACCGTGTGTGGGTCAGGGTGATGTCACTTTGTGCAGGAAGCACCAAGCCTGGGTTTTGCTCCTCACCTCAGCTGTCAGCCCCTGACTGAGACTGGGCAGAGCTCACAGCTGGGGCACATCTGGGTCTTTTCCCGCTCCCTTAGCTCTTAAATTTATCAAATCTTCCAGTGTCCATAAGGATGAAACAAAGGATGCTGAAAATAGTAATGTTTTATCAGGGAAATAAATTATTTCTAAGGGCAGGGTCTGTGATTTGTCACATTGTCTCCAGTCATCAGGTTATGGCCTCCTTGACATCCAAAGCACTGCTCCTGCTGGGCATGGCTCGGTTCCATGTCAGGGTACTGCCCCTCAGTGCCACGGCATTTTGGTGATGAACTGGGAGGATTTGTTCTCCACAGGGATTTAACAGTGTGTGTCATTTATCTCTAGACGATAGAGATTATCCGTTATCTCAGTAATTCCTTGCCCTAAGGCCTTCCCAGTTCATTTCCAATGATCATTGTTGGAAGGGGCCATGGCCAGTGGGGTCCAGGCTTCGCTGTTTTGTAGAGAAGGTGTCTTTAGTACAGGCTGAGCTTCCTCTGGGAGCAGCAGTGCTTTTGTGCTGTACTTTCTCCAGCAGGCACTTCTATGACCTTTCCATGACAGTGTTTTCCTAAAGCATTATCAAAAATAACAAATAGGMGAGAAGGACCACACTGTTCCTCTTCCTGTCTTCCTCCAAATTCCTATAAATATCTTTATTTTGCCTTTACTTGGAATAGTATACAGTGCTGTTTCTCTAGTGGAATTGGCTTGGCTCAAGATCTTTAAATTGTCAGTTGCTTTAAGGGGACATACAAAGAGATAAGAAGCCTTTGCGCAACACAATTATAACTGCTTCTTTTTCCAGCTTTGAGGATACTCTTCTTAAGAGGAAACAATATGGTTATTTTTCCAAGGCAATTTAAGGATCCATTTGAGATATCAATATGTCTTTTCATTTGCATTAGCATTGATATTGAATGCCATAACTTAAATTTCTTCAGTTACACTGGATTTCCATGTAGGAGCTTTCTCAAATCGATGATGGTGCCCACCACGGCCTAACTTTTCCCTGTGTGTATTTCAGCTGTTTCTATTGTTTCTAACAGATTCAGGGACTTCTTTTGGCCAGCCAGGAGCAGAGGTGGCCCAGGGACGTGTCTGGGGCCACAGGAGAGTTGTGAGCAGCATGTCCAGACTAAATCTCCCTCCCAGAGCAGATGCACTGGCCTTTGCTCARAGCTGTGTGTTCCTGAAAATTTGTGGTGACTTTTCCAGGGCAGTGCAGTGTGGCAGTGGCACATCACTGAGCTGTGGTTTAGGGGTAAGGTAGGCTTGGTGGCACACTCCACATTCATCATCTCCCTGGTAGCACCAAAACAATCAAAGCTACTCAGTTTTTTTCTCCCTGTCAAGGGCACATTCATGAAAACAGATAAGGTGTTTCTATTAAATTTTTTCTTTTTTTTTCAGTATTTTGGCAGTGGCTGGAAATTTGCCATCCACCCACCTTCCCCAGATGGGTGAAAAATATCAGTTAGAGCAACTGAATATAAACCAGCTGGTGAATTACAGCATGAGYATTGCTGAAGTATAATGTTTAACAATGTAGTCTGTGTGAATGCTTTTACACCGAACTTCCCACAAATATTAATGTATCATAAGAAAWAGTAATGCAAAGTGAATGTATTTTCTTGAGATGGGATTTTTCTTGTCAAATGCTTGAAGGAACAGTCCATGATGGTTAAGTCCTTTTGTCAGACATTCACTTATGTTTTCCATATTGGCACGCTCTCATGGTTTGTTCATCTGTGCTCTCTCTGATTTTCATCAGCTGTTCTCATGGTAAGGTTCAGGCTGGGATCAGCCTTCACTGATTGGAAACTGGTGTAATCATCTCTTGCTAGATGACATTAATGACTGTGAAATTCTCCTGTCTGTGATAATTCCACGGGCACTTCACTTCAGTTTAGTTGGGATGAGACACAGTGGGAAATGAGGCCTTCCCAAAACAGTGCCTTGTGTATGCTGCAAGTCAGCACCCTTCCCTTGACAAGGAAATTTACTGCCACTGAAAGCTTTTAGGGGGTGGGAAGGTTTCCATAATTTTCCTGAGTTCCATGAAAGTAATGAAAGGATAAAGGCAGAAAGTCTTCTCTGCTGTTCTCAGACAAACTAGTTTCTTTTTTAAAAAAAATTTAAAAAAACCTTAAGTCACTATCATCCAGTTTATAAAAGGACTGCCCTACAACAAAAACAATGGAAAAACATATTAAACTACTCATTACATAGGTGATATATTGTTACACAAAGGAAATCAGACCAATAAATTAATATGTTTTTCATTAAATGAATCAATATTGGTTTCAGGTATTTGACAGAGTGGGGAAATGAACTTCTCAGGGCATAAACTTGAAGATTTTTTTTCTCTTGCAACTCAGATTATTTTCTTCAGAAAATGCCCTTCATAAATATGTACACTTGAGTGACATAATGTTATACGTATGTTCCGTGTGTGTCAGCTGTGCGGTTATCAGGACAGCCTTGTGTGGTTTTGTTTGCTGTTTGAAGCTGTATTTCCCTTGGGATGGGGGAGCTGAACGCGTGGGGTGTGGGGAGTGACTCACTTTGCCCCATCAGATGGTGATTGGGGCTTTCTCAGCGTTTGCATCACAGGGAGATGCTTGTGTGAGACCGYGCAGCTCAGTGCTGCATGCAGCAGTAAAAATTCAAATAATCCAGGGACCACGCATGGCACAGAGGCTGGAGGTGCTGTGACAGATAACTGCCCCTGTCACACATTTGATGTGTTGGTTTTACCTTTGTCACAACTGACCCGGCTGCAGCTGCGTAAAGCCGTGTCTACATAATGAAGTATCTCTAAAAAAGCCAATTAAAAAACCTCTCCTCCAAGAATCCCTTGAGTGAGCGTGTTCTCAGTAACTCTTTGTTCGCTGCTGTGTACTGCACTCACAGGCTGGAGAGGGAGATTTGATTTTTTATGAATGGTAAATGGGGAGGGACATAATGTCATCAGATCGTGATGTCAGTCCAATGAATGAAATACTTCCTTAATGTATTGCTTCAAGCCCAAGAAGAGGAACACCATCTCAGTTTGGCTGCCTAGAATAAATCGCCTTTTGCTGACAAAGTCATCTTTCCCACGTGCCATGAATAATCCGTGTAAATCGGGACTTAAATAAGCGGGAGTGAAGAAACTCGTGGAACGGTGCCCGGCTGCTCTCCCCACGTCCTCCCGGAGCTGGCAGTGGAACACCCCTCTGCAGGCGCTGCCCATGGGCTCCGGGACTTGAAGAGCAATTGCTGATCCCTGTTGTTCTCTACCCAGCCCAATGTTCTGCTTTTGTCTGCAGAATTCTTTGTTGAAGCTGCAAGCCCTGGAAAGCGATCTGTGCTCTGCGTTTCTGCCAGCCCAGGAGGAAACTCCCCAGCTGCCGGCACCCAAGGACRCAGCCCCTTCTCCAGCCCAAAGCAGCGTGCAAGCCGATGGGGCCAGTTGTGGAGGTAAGCGAGCGTGCCACGATGTGCTCTCATTTGCAATTATAAAAAAGCCTTGTGACTTGCACTTTAAAATCAGGCTTGCAGCCCTCTGGGAAACTGCAGAGCTAATGCAAAGCACCATTTCCTCCTGCAAACGCTGTGTAATGTAAAAAGGGGTGATACCTGTTAAAAGAAAGGAAATTAATGGCTGTAACGCTCTGGTCTGCTGAGAGGGAGTTTTGCTTTTCAGACAGGTTTTAAGACCCCAATTATTTTATTTTTAGTTTTAATCTGTTCATTTTTTTTCCAAGTAAATATATAGTCTTTACTTCCTATGTGTGTATTGTGTGAGATCACCTGCCATATCATGTAATTCTATTTTTGTCATTCTTTTTGTCAGAGCAATATCACTTCATTTCTCCTATTATTGATTTTAATTTAATGCATCAGCAGAGAGATAGCGAAGGTGAGTTTTACAGCATGTGGATTTTAATAATTCATGATCCTGTATTATTACCCAGCTGGGCAAACTGTGGTGTGTTCTCACTCCCTTTTCCCTCAGTATGGAAATAAATAGCCCTAAGGCTCAGCACTATTTTTGTCAATTCATGGCTTGTAGTCACAGGGCTGGCAGAGTCGTGATGCTCAATAGAAGAGGAGTCACTGCTCGTGAAAAATAGGTCAAAGGCAGTATGACTAATACATCTCACAGACAAGTGACATGAATACACAAATACCTAAATCGTGAACCATGTATGGTTCAAATTAAGGCAGGTAGGTCAGTAATCCCTTTGCAATTGATGGTTTGTATCAGAATAAAACCTGGCTTCAGAAGAACTTRTTTTAGGAGCTGTTTGCTCAGCATTTTCAGCAAGAAAYAAYATTGTTATTTACAAAARCAAAACCAACAAAACCAAACAAYARATGACAGTGTTCTGCTTAAAAAATTCAGGTTGGCATTGCAAAATTAAGGAACCATGGATGTTGAAGTGAAATCATTATAAAGATGAAGGGATGTAAAAAGGCTACATGTTCTGGTTTTTAGCTGAAGAAAGAGAATGCTTTGGTGCAGCTGGGTAAATACCTCAATAGCTCTTGGATGTGGGTGTGGAACCTGGACCGGGCTAMCCTCAGCAGGGATCTGAAACTGAAGCAGGTCTCATTTGTGTGCTGCACAGGCAGAGACATTCTGCAGCTCCTCCAAAATCTGCACTGACTCCTTTCCTTTGTGGCAGGGTGGGGCTTTCCTCCTTTTCCACTAGTATGCTGCATTATTTTGCTCTGGTGGTTTCAAAATTCATTGTTAGGATGGTTCCTAATTGTTCCCTTAACTCATTTTTTGCTGTTTTGATTAAATATTCTTTTTATTCATGCTGGTAGTGACCCTTGCTTCCAACACCGTCTCTACTCCCATTTCCCCTCTGCAGCCACATGGGGAAATGTTGCATGATGTAGCATTTCTCTTGCACGGTTTCAGAGCATGCTCTGCCATTCCAGCAGCCCAAACTTGTGCTTCAGTTAAAGCTTATCTGTTTAACGGGTTTTAATGTGCCTTTCCTGCTAACATCTGCTTTGTGGTTTGTGGTGTTTTTAGTAAGTTGCCATTTTGCACAGACAGAGCTGCTCCTAACTCTCTCATAAATTACTGCTGAAATTTCTGATGCATTGAGCTGTCACATGGGACTATTGGCTGTTTGAGCTCCACCACCTTGGATGGAAGTCCAGAGATTTGTACCAGGCTGGGAAGAGAGTTTCTAGGGAATGTATCACATATGCTGCATCTCCCATTTGCCTTTCCTCACTGGGTCAGGCAATAATAAACACAACCCTTTCATTTACATCCCAGTCAGCAAAAATTAGAAAAGTGTGCATTATTACATATGGAGAATGAAGACAGAGCAGTCTAGTAAGATGACAGAGTGCTTCAGGATGCAGATTTTAAGGGGATGGGCAGTAACTTACTTCTGAGCAATTTTCAGCTTACTTTTTAGTATGTGAAAACTGAATTAGAGTTGCCAAAGTGAGATTGTAAAGAATTGTGAGGGGTACATAAGMTAGTTTTTTAAAGGGGTAAAAATATAGAAAAGTGTAGAAAGCTGTAATTTCTGTAACTTGTGCATATGAGATTACATCAAACATGTGCCTGCAGCAGTGAGCAGCTGAACCAACTACAAGAAGTTCTAAATTACTTTTAAATTAAAAATCCTGATAGAGGCATTCGCAGATGCAATGTGCTGAGGGCTGAACAATTACCYTTGCATAATTATTTTTTCTATGCAAGAGATTTCCATGTATTATTGTTTTACTTGAAGAATATCACAGGCACAAATACAGACTTGTACCATAGGATTTGTCATGTCAAGTGCACCTGCTGAACCATGCTGCAGATTATSAGACACTAGAAGTTGACTTTAATGCCTGTGGTCTCCTCAGTCAGTGCTGAGCTGGATAGAGTGGATGAGATGGAATAGATGCTAAGGGGCAACTCACTGCCTTGGGTAGAGGGGGCTTTGAYTCCCAGTTTTGGCAAAAATAGAGGCTAAAATTAGACCAGTTACATGAAGACAGGTAGAAGTTTGGTCAGTTCATGGACTACCTGTAGGATAATGTGTCATGTCTTGTTTAGGATCTACACAAAGCTGGAATCAGCGTGATGGCCTTAAGTGTTAATTAAAAATGAGGTTTGTTTAGAACTTGTCATTACCCTGAGATGTTCCACTGTTAATAGTCAGTCTGCCACCTAAATGAATCAGTTTGAATAATTTGCTGACCACTTCTGAACATTTGGTATATAATTTAACGCACTTATGGTTGCGTTGGAACTAACCCCCTTCCTGGGCTGCACCAGTGTGCAAGCCTTGCAGAGCARTGCTGTCAGATGGCTCTGGTGCCAGGGAAATGGAAATACCCKGGCCTTTGAGAAACATTTCCAAATAATTTGTCATGCTGGTTGTTTCCCTCTCACTCGCCAGCAGAATAAAAGAACCTCCTTGAACTCTGTGCCTTTGGTTTTATACTGGTGCTGCACCAGCCGCTACTCGTGCTTTGGGTTTATCTTCCAGGAGTGCTTAGTCTTGAATGTGTGCATTTCTTCCAGTTCTGAGCTGGGCTGGGCCTATAGCATTGTCTGGTTGTAGATGTGAGAAGGAGCAAATGTCTGTGACCACACAGTTTATCAGTGGTACAAGAAGGGCATTTTTAGGTCCCCAGGAAATCAGAGTTGGAAAGTTATCTCTCGCACGTGCTACTTAATRTGACTATTAAAGAATTTATTCCTTGTAAAAACAGAACATGAAAAACTGTGCAGCTGTTCTTAGTCAACCTGTTTCACAGTGGTTATGTGTTTCTTGAAGTTCAAAGATGGTGAAATTAAAGGTAGGGGAGCCAAGTTCTTGCTTTGACAGTACTGTTCTTCAGAATTTAAAAAATAACCAACCCAACAACAACAACAGATCAAAACCCAACTAAAAGTATTAATTTTTAAAAATCTTACGGGTAAGGAGAGAGTGTTTTCCAAAGAGTGCAAACACTTTTGTTTGCAGAACTGGTTATTGCAGCCATTGTCAGTGTCTGYTGTCAGGGTCCCTGATTTCCCAGGACTGCTCTAGCCCTGCTTCTCCCCGGTGCCTTCCTGGAGTCTCTCGGTGGGAGAATTTGAATGTCATCCACAATTTAGGAGATTTGGCTGTTGCTCTGGTGTCTTGGAGAACTGGATTTGACCTACAGTGTATGAAGTACTCAGAGGAAGGATACAAGGTTGGAATTGATAATCAACTACATTGTCTCACTGTGAAAACACTTAACGTAATTATAATTGATGACATTGTTAAGAGTAGATGAGCTTACAAATACAGAAGTCAAATRTAACTTTTGCTTGACCAACTAAACTGTGATTATACAATATACAATAGGATTTTTTTGTTGTCTATCAAGCAAAAGCCATTGCATATTGCCCAATAAAATTTTATTTAAGCCATTGTCACTGCTATTTTAAAAATCAGTAGGGATTTTTTTTTTTTTTTTGTGAAGGGTGCCATCCAGAGCTGTTTTTTCCCTGCTGTCACAGTGCAGCAATAAGGATTTGCAGCTATGGTATCTGTTTAGAATAGGGTAAACAAAATGTACTACAAAGGCTCCATTAAAATTGTGAAAGAAATACTCAGCATGGGAATGTYGTGTCCCATGTACAAAGGAGAAAATCAAAAGAAAGCGAAGGTGAAAGACCTTACCTAAACCTGCCAGCTCTTCTGTGAGTAAATCCATGTACAGTTGTTTATCCGTGCAGTTTTAGACTTTCATTGAACAGAAGATTCTGTGAAATGTATTAGAATGCATGACATATGGCAAATATAGTACTGATTAGAATTGACACACATGGCTGCCTGGAAATGCAAAACAATAGATATGTATTAAAAGGCTGTATATATTAATGGGTTTAGAAAAAAAATAAAATAGTGTAGCTGGTGTAAAATATTATGTAGTGTGGAAACTGCTGTAGGGGAACTTGAGTCAGAGCACAAACTTCACTTTAGCAAAGCAAGAGAGAGAAYTTTTGGACAAGAGCTTTTATGAGATTGTGGAGTTTCTCCCTAGAAAATGTAATCTGCTGTAAATCCCAGTCGTCTGATACAAAAATATTGATGAGGTTAGATCATCCTCACCCATTTCACTTACTGAGGGAGAAGAAGATTCAGTGATTATTGCCTTCAATGTACTCAGGTTCAGCACAGTGAAGATGAGCTCCTGATGAAGATGAGTTCCTGAGGTAGCATTGTAATGTGCCATTATTTTTCATGTTACCCATAAACAGAATCAGTGTGATGGAGTTCATCAATTTCTACTTTTTCTAGCTTGACCATCTCCACAAAACAAGTTTTGCCTTTTGAGACCCCTGAGGTGAGGTTTGCATTTACAGTCCAAGACATTGTTACGATGGTGCCACAAGCATGACTCCTCCCAGGAGCAGCCTCTGCCCATGACCTTGAGCAAATAAATTGAATGTTCTTGGTGGTGGTTGTTATTTTCATCCCTSGTGTTCTTTGAGCCAAGGGTACATTACTGCAAACCTCAACAAAACACTGCAGGATACTGCAGGCAGCCCTGAGGTTCCTAGCACTAGGACTTATTATATTTTTGACCTTCCTTTCTCTTCACTAAGGGAGTGAATGATAAATCACAAAATTAAATTTAYTATGTACACTTCTAGTCTTCTTCAGGAATGTGGCTTTCAAAAGCAAACAGATCTATGAAAATATAAGTAATGCTTCTACTCTGGGAAAGTCTCCATCTTTACTTCATAGTTTATAAATACACSCATCCACCTCCTCCTGTGGAACTCAAAAAGGATTTCTGTTAAGCCAGTGACAGTACGTCTATTTTCTCATCCTCAGTGCTGTGTCCACTCTGCATGCAACACTGCTGATCTGTTTGCTGTTCACTTTGAATACTTAYGCTTGGAATATTTCTGTAAGGACAGATTTTTATTCACCTAGGTAGCTSGACACATTGTGAATGACCCTCAGTCCACACTGATTTGTACTTTCTTTCTAGAGCCTGTGCCAGCCCACAGGGACTGGCAGAATGAGATGGAGAGCAGCCCACAGGAACATCACTCCCTAGGGACCAGTCGACTGCTGTATCACATCACAGATGGAGACAATCCTCTCCTGTCACCACGCTGCTCTATCTTTAGCCAAAGCCAGAGATTTAATCTAGACACTGAGTCTGCCCCTTCTCCACCAAGTGCTCAACCTTTCATGATGTAAGAAAAGCTATTTTAATTCTTATAYATTTTTAAACTTTTGTCTGCAATCCACAAGCTTTGACTCTCCATGGGGTGTTTTTAGTTGTTGTTATATAATAAAAAAGAAATTCTCATAGTGTGGCATATTTTGACATGGATAATTTGAAACACCAGAAATAGGAACTAGTGTTTCCTCAGTCCTACCAGTGTGCAGTATTGTTTGAAGTTTTTGTTAATTATAATTAGCAAGGGCAGTTTAAAATATTAGTTAGTAATTAGTATGATGAGTGAACGTAAGATAGAGAGGGCTATCAAAGTACAATACTAAATCATTCAAATTATAGCTTGAGTCACTGATAAGAGGTGACAGTGTCATAAAGCCTATGGACAGTCCATGAATGTGATTTCCAGAAACAAAGCTGTGAGTTTCAGAGAAAAACTTCTTAAAAATTTAAATACAGAGCTTTAGCTTCAGCTGCATATGGATAATAACCAGCTCTGTTGACTTGCAACTGTAAATAATCAGAAACTAAACTGTCTTCAAAATGATGATCATTGCCAGGAATGAAAAGCTGCCTGAGCTTACTTTTACAAATCATGTCACCACAGTCTCCTGTTATACTTGGAAGATTTGTGAATAAAGGTGTGGGTGTTGAATGTAAATACTGGATCAGTCTTTTGCCTACTAGATTAATTTTTTGAAATATATTCAGAAATCCCACAATTAATTAAAAAAAGAAGAGAGAATGAAAGACAGATGGTGAACCCATTAGAATACCCTAGGGGTACCTTCAAGCAAAAGCAATTATTTTATGCTTACTTTGTAAAACGAAGCTGTCTCTATCCTGTGAAAGAATGGAATAGCCCTGARTTCTGAAGTGCTAAATGAGTGTGAAGTGTGCCTCAAAACAAGGCATGGTCCATTCTAGCCAGCTCTTAGATCCTGTAACTTTGCTCTTGACTTTTTTCAGGCCAAGAAGTTCTTCTAGATGTAGCTGTGAAGACTGCAAAGAACCACAGACTGTAACACAACTTACCAAGCATCTTCAGAGCCTCAAGAGAAAAATTAGGAAGTATGAAGAAAAGTTTGAGCAAGAAAARAAATACCTGGTAAGGCAATAATTGAAAAGGGAAATACTCYAAGAGGGAGRCAAGGATCCCAGTGTATTCAAACWTATTCAAAACAATGTGAGAAAGGGYATTTCTGGTAAAATGAAATAGGAAAAACTTCAATGAGGGAATATCTTTTCTGCATCTTTCAGTGTATGCAGTAGTTCCGAGACTCTAATTTACTTTTTCTTTGTGTTACCTTTGTTGCAAAGTATCCATCTTTGAGAAATGTGAATCAGTGAATCATGGCTGACAGGCTTGTGAAACAAAATGGTGCAAAAGATGAAAAGCTACTTATTGGCTTTGTGAGAGTCATTTGCTTGGAAACTCGCTCTGCTGTACAGATTCCTTCACTCAGGCAGACTCCTGGAAACCTCCAAAGCCTGGGGCTCAGCAGAAGCTGAGCTGATTCAAAAATCAGAGAAATGAAACTTGTGGGGGTTGTTTGAGGCCAGTGGTGAGCTCTGTGCTGGGAATTGTGTAGTGTGAGCATATAAAACATGCCTGATGCTAAGGATGTGTACAACATGAAACAGGGAAATTTGTGACATTTTCTGACTATGTYAGAATAAACAAATCACATATTACCTGGTAATTCCATGGCTGAAAACTTGTGAACTGTATGACCCTATGGTCATTGTATGCTCCTAGGAGCAAAATTTCAAACATAAACAACCCTCACTCTATGGCCAGAGAAGAAATCATTTCAGAAGACTAATTTTACAAAACGGTTMTGTCATTTTAAATATCTGAGTAGTGAAGATTCAGTGTAAATTGATTTTAATTTGGAGGCAATTTCTAAATGGAAAAAGGAACCCTGATATACAAAGTCTTTGTTGTTTGTTACTTTTGAAATCACTCTTGCATAGGATTTTTCATTTCATTAATTAAGCAGGTCAGCAGAAATTTTTAAAATGCTGTTTCCCAAGAGAATCCCTGCTTTAAAGCAAGGGCTTATTCCTGCAAGGGACAGAGAGGTTCAGTTACCATCCTGGAAATCACCTAGGAACTTGACTAAAATTAGGTATTTGATCGATGCTTTTGAAGTCCCTGAGATTATTTATCCAATTAGTCAGAGACGGAAATGTTCGTTACTGTGGTTTTTTTGGGATCAGAGACATAACAGTCAGATCCTTGTAGCCTGTGTCACAATGGGGAGAGATAAGCCATGACAAATTGGTGCMGTGATCAAGGCAGATGCTCTGCATGACACTGATAGAGTGCAGTCAGAACTACGGACATTTTGTAGCACGCTGGGGGTGGGGAGGGTTTTCTCTGTTTGATCCTTTAACTGGCAATTCCTTCTGTTTCTTTACTTTCTTTACATTTTGCTTTGTGTTCAGCCTTCTCACGGTGACAAGACTTCCAATCCCGAGGTTCTGAAGTGGATGAATGCTTTGGCCAAAGGTCGGAAGCAGCTCAAAGGTACATTACAGCGCGTTGTGTCCCTTTGTTGCTGAAGCTTTTGGAAGGGCCAGTGTACCTCACTGCTCTGCTTATTTCTCACAGTGCATGGCAATAAATCCCCCAATGGCAACAAAGATCCTGTGTGATATGGCTTGCCTTGATTCCTGAGAGCAGGGATTAAAGTGAGCAGTTCAACCTTCACACCAAGGCCAGAAAGGGGAAGGGCAAAAAGCCATTGTCTCTCCCTCATCACTGCAAATCCATGCAAAAGGCAGTGCTGTTTGGAAAATTTTTATGAGTATTTTTATGAAACACAGAAGTTAAAAGTTTCTTTGTAATGGCACAAATGTAGTGCAAATGGTTCTTTAGGACTGAGGATAGACATCTCTAAGGATTTTATTTCTTTTGATCACACAAACAGATCTGTCCTTGATAGTAAATTTGACCTTGAGGGTCAGGTTTTGCCCTTGACTGTCTGCATACCACTCCATTAATGTCTGTGGGTATATCACATGCTTTCCCTCGGGGAGTCTGTAGCCAGGATTGATCTTTTTTTTGAAGGCTATTTATAATTTATCTAAATCTTTTTTTTTTTTTTTCCCTGTTATAAATGGATTCTCGCTACTAAATAAACAGTAGTATTRTCTTTCATCTCTGTTCTAGATAGAGTTCATAATGTAGATATAGAGGATGTGATTGTGGTAAATAAAGAATTAGAAACTCATCTTTCAGTAAATTTCTTCTGGAAAGTTCTCCCTTGAGTACTATCCTATATGATTACAAGATGATGATGATGATGATGATGACTGCTACTATTATTATTTCTCCTTGAACTCTGTGTTGCAAATCTTGGGAAGGAAGGTGAGAAGAAATGGCCAATCTACATGATTACCTTTCTGGAAATCATGTCTCTGACTCAAACCATTGCTTCTCCTATCCAGCGGGTCTAGCTTTCAGAGATCAGCCTCACCTTCACACCCAAAATGCCTCAATCCTGTGACAACCCTTAATTTTTCTTATCCTAAATAATGGCACTGCTTTTAAGTGAAGCCAGATTCATGGGGTTTTTATGACAAGTACAATTGGAATGGAAAACACTCCAGTGCTTGTAGGTCCTTCTTCAAGTTTGTAAGMCTTATCTGTCCTTTCCAGCTCTATAGGTTTACTAAAAATGACTGGTTTTCCCTGTATCCTCAGACTGTCACAGCTAAAAAATTATTTTACTGTTTGTGCATGGATTTCAACAAATTTAACGCAGTCCGAGACATCAATCTTCTGCCTTGCCCAAGGTCCTTCACCAGACAGGCGTATGCTTGGAACAAAGTCTGGTTTTATGGGAGCTAATTCAGATTTTAATTCAATTTCCTTGTTGCTTTGTGCAGGTCCCTGGAGCTCCAGGGGCTTTGGCTCGGTGTCGAGTTAATACAGTCACAGAATTTATCACATCCAGGCAGGCTGGTGACTGGGGAGCTTCTGTCTTCTGCTGGGGTGCTTCTGCCAAGGGAAATAATTTCAGAAAGTGGCTGCTCCTCCTTGTGAGGGCCACTTGGGCAGCCTGGCTGGGATGGCAGTGTGGCCTCTCCAACGGAGAGGGACAGTTTAAATTGCTCTAGGGAGCAAAAGATGTTACATGTTAAAGTGAAGCAGAATTCTTTTCCTACATGTCTGTGGATGATAATAATTGTATGCAAGAAGTAGGTAAGTTTTGGGTTGTTTTTTCCTGGTAGCATTGGATAAAACTGCTTTGCAAGTATTTTTAATCTATTTCCTTGCCATGCAATTTGCCTTTCAGAGCTGAAACTCAGAATGTCAGAAGAACAGAACTGCACCCCCACAGTGCCCCAAAGAAATGAGCACTGTGAAAGCAGCAGGACCTCCAAAGAGGCTGGCACACACGAGGCCACAAGCGTGGAACCCGCTCCCTCAGTGGAAGAAACCATGGACAGTGTGTTGAGACGACTGAAGGAGAAAAGACAGCACTTCAACCTTCCTGAGACTATTAAGGTATTTAAGGAGTGTGGCTGTTCCCTCAGARCTCTCTCCCCGAGGCAGATGTTGGTGTGTGGCTGTTGGCAGTGTGTGCATCCACTGCAGCGCTGGGAGCTCCAGTGCAGCTTCCTGGAGTGACTCCTCTCAGAAGAGCTGCTCAGGTGCAGAGGTGCACATGGCTTTTCCAGGCAGTGCTCACCAATTTTTGCTCAGTGACAAACATGTCACTGTTTGCAAGCACTGCTGGAACGTSCTGCTTTGAAGGCTGTGTGCCAGAAGCGTGCACATCCTGCTGCACTGGAGAGGGGGGCAGCAMAAGTGCCTTGAGGCCACAGAAACTGTGTGACAAAAAATGTTCCTGAAGCTATTYTGATGGCAAAGGTCCCCTCTCAGCTGAGAAATGCTGAAAGCCTCTGCACAGTCAGTAGCATGCACTGAGGAGACAGCACAACCATCCAGACTGCTTTGCCCTTCTGACCTTGTATGTTTACTTGTGCTGATCCTGCCTCTGCTCTTCCATGTTCTCAATTATTCTTCTAAATGCAGGAGCAATATTCTACMAAACATAATTGCTAGGCTGGGCAGTTAGTTTTTGTTTTTAAACTAGTGCATATTTTAAAATTTTGCTGTGCCTTCACATTCCTATAACATTATAGGACTCTCTAAAACAATACATACCACCCAAAACACCACTTTTCTGGGGGTTGTTTTTACTGTCAGATGATGCTGCTGTCCTGATACTATTACAGCCAAGGAAGACAATAAATTCTGCCCTCAAAGGCACCTAAAATCTAAATGTTGACAGAAACATTTAGCGTTTGGCTGATGAATGAAAAAGGGGAAGTGRTGAGGGGATGAAGAACTAAATGCTAAACTATGTGAGAACTGAGAAATGATTCTGGGTGGATTTCAATTGCAGAGAGTACTCAGCAGAGACAAATTGAAATATTTGCTTTGTTTTCTTTCTGTTCTTGGTTCTTAAACAACTAGCTACTATATAAAAAACAGGAATGTGCATTACAATGCCATGCTTCTCAGGTCTTGAGCTCTGCATGAATGACTGATTTTTTTTAATAGTTTCTTTTTATATACAACTTTTTTTTTTTAAATAAAGAAAAATGAAATGGAAAAATATTTCATAACCAGAAAATAAAAAAGGGCAACAAAATCATGCCATTCTGTATATAGTTCTAAAATCCCAACAGTGMAAGACTGTAGGATAATATTGTGAGTCATGAAATAGTTTTTTATTAATGGAGTAAAATCAGATGGCACCAAAACAGATGTCCGTGAGGAAATCCTGTCCAAAAAGCATATAAAAGTTGGGTGTAGGTATCTTCCCACTAATTTTTAATTTTTTTTTTTTTGACTTCTCCCTGTTTTCCAAGAGAACATCCTAAACATGTGAAATGGCAGTGCTGGCTTGAACTATTCTTGCAGACAATGAAGTAATGTCAATTAAATATTTACGCAAGTTCAATGTTTTCAAATATTCTTTAAAAAAAAAATCTTATTAATTTTCTTCTTCATTTCTTGTGGACAGAACTCGTGTTGTGAAAATGATTTGTTAGCAAAGGTGCTTGGTGATAGTTATCCAAAACTGCTGGGGAACAGAGGCTCGAGCAGAAATAACATGAAATCAAATTGATCTGTTTCAAAATGATATATTTTGTAGCTCCCTAAGGCTAACATTAAAAAAGATTGGATTTTGGTTATGAGTCGTCCTGGACTTTTTGGGGGAGAATGAGGTCTGCAGCACCGAGGATGTGAAATGGATCAAGGATGTCTTGGATGTGGTTACAGCAGAGATCAAACGCTGCATTTGAGCTGCAAACAACTTTGGTGTTACTGTAGACATATTTTTATGTACAACATTTTGTTTTCTAGATAGAAAACTAGAATCTCAGCTAGATTAACAGTAAACTACATAGCAGTTAAATGTTTCTTTTCCTTTTGATATTTAGTTATTTTGGGCAAAGATAGTGTTTCCATAAAAGCCTGCCAAGTCCTTCCCTGAAGTTCCACTGTGGAAAAGCTGCTAAAGCTGCTAAAGCTCTGCTGAAACACAAATGAGAGAATGCGTGTCCTTAGGAAGGTGCAGAGTAAAATCTCTACTGTCTGTCTAAAGAGCACAAACCACAAGATCTCAATATGAAACAGCAGAATGTTGTTTCCAGAACAAAACACTCCTCCTGCAAAAAAGCCTGTGAGTAAGTTATTGAATGAGTGGGTGTAGAGAAAATTGGGGTTGGCCTGTGAATGGCTCAGTAACCCACAAAGGGGTGGCCACCTGTTACCGTTCATGTCACCAGCTCCTTGTGCAGGGAGATGGTGATTTATTGTAATAGTTCAATTTGCATTTAGGTACAAGACTTCAGGGAAAAAAAAATATTAAGAGCATGAATGTAATAGTTCAGGAGACCAAAGGCAAATAAGCACTTTGAATTACGCTACTCAAAAAGCCCCACCAAATCCCCCAATATCAGATCCAAGGGCCAAATCCCAACTTTGAATCCAATCCGAATGTTCAGTAGCTGGAGCTGAGATTGCTGCCTCAGTGCCCTGGAGGAGGTGCTGAGCTGTGCCTCAGCAGCCTTTCCCAGCAGGGAAGGTTGGAGCTGGCCTGACCTTGGCTGACAGGAACAGGCACCACTCTATGGAGGTGTCTATTATCGCCTTTCTTTAACTTTTTCTTTCTAATTTTGTATTAAGTACTGCTTTGTAATGAGCCACCACACATCCCCAAGTGGCAGCCTAAGGTCCTGGGAACCTGACTGTGTGCCTGTGAGGAAACAAAGCACTGCCTTTGACAGRGTCCAGGCAGGCCCAGCCCTCACTACACTGTCTGTCCTTCTGTCCCCAGAGTTTGCACTTTCTGTCTGGAAAAAACAACAGCGAGCTTGAAAGGCATATGCATGCAGGGGACAGAAGAGACCAGTGAAGAAGATAACTRTATATAACATTTTGTGTGCCTCTGCTCCAAGTTAGGAAAACCAAACTACTGCTTTATCTTTTGGTGAAGTCCCCCTATTCTTTCTTTATATGTCACAAACAACTTTAGCCTTCTGTTTGAATGTTTGTAGCCTGTCCCCCAAGGCTTTTCTCAGACTGGTCCCCTTTATGTATCTGTCTTCTCATCATTGACCCACTTCAGTTCATCTTCTCCTTGGCTGTGAAGCAGTGTTTCTATTTAATTAGCATTGAATTTCCTGCTGCTGCTGTATGTAGCCTGCAGTCCTAAGACGTCTCAGACAATTCTATAGTTTGTGACTCCAGCTGCCTTCTCTGATTTTGAAATGATTTCAAACTTAGCTGAATACCAACTTGCCTTGAGATTGCTAATAAAATGAGCTAATGAAATAGGCTCAAATGTTAAGCCCTCTTGAGATCATTTCTCTTGTGTAAAATCAATATTAATGATCACCCCGTTTCTTCCTMACCATTCAGCTACTCCAGGCTTAATAGTTTTTGACAGAATTAACCTTGTATTAATTGCAGAACTAGCAATAAATAAACAAATTAGCTGATTTATAATACTCCAGCGTTCTAGTTAGCAACTCATCTCTTAACATGAATGACAGACGATTTGAGAGTGATTAACTCATGCAGACCTTTTAGGCAAAATATGATTAGCAGTTCTGACTAGTGGCTCTGTGCTGTTTTTTCATTTGAGCATCAAACAAAAATTCACTTCATGTGCTCCCTGATGTTCTGGCCCAGGTGAAATTACTCAGTGTCAGGAGCAGATGATTCTGATTGGGAACAGGGGGAGGAGCTGAATATCTGTTACTTTGTGTGCTGCCCCCAGCAGACACTTGTGCAGATGTTGATTATTCACCAACGGAGAAATCAACATTCTTCTGGTGCAATCTTCAGATTGCAATTTTTGAACAGAAAAAAGCAGTTTCTTGTAAATTGATTGGGTTTGCATTGATGGAGCTTTCTGTTCTATATCCCTTACCAGCCAAGGCAAATCTCTTTCTCTTTCTTGATGAAAATTTAAAAAGTTAAGGAATGTCTTCTCTGCATTTTTTCAAGTTTCTGAGTATTTTGTCTAGAATGGTGGTTGTTCTTATTCTTTGCAACTGAACATACTTAATATTTAAGTAATGTAATTTTGGACTCTTTTCTTGCTAAATGAATGCAAAGTSCCCGCTGACCTCAGTGCAGACAGAAATAGAATTCATTATTAATGTTTATCTGGGAAGAAGAGATTATTAAACAGATATGTACCTGTACCCTTGTCATGAAATCCTGACTCAAAATCTTATAAATAACTTTTTAAAATAGGATATGACAAAAAAGCAAATGGCTTTGGAAAAAATCAGTCTTCAGAAATGTCTACTATATTTTGAGAGTATTCATGGTCAACCTGTAAGTATGCCATGGAAAAACAGGTAAATTAAAATTACTTAACTTCTCTAACCAGTATTTTTTGACTGGTATATTAAATAWATTTAGATGAATTCTACACAATTAACAAAATTTTAGTTATTTCAAGCTAATTTTCAGGTATAAATATTATTGCCTGATGCTGATGAATTTGCTTTTTATGATCAAAATTAAAGTAAAAATCAATAGTGGCTCTGTATCTCTCTTCATGATTGGGAAATGCAGGATTTGATGATTAAGTTGGAAGATTACATATTCACAGCAGATTTGGCTCTGCTATCATGTATGATTAGAATGCTTATCAGCTGAGAAGGGTTTTATATAGGGCACCATCTGAGACACGAACTACAAAATTACATGATGTGTTTTCCTTTAGTACACAGCAGGACTAAAATTAGTAATTAAAATCCTTTCAAGGGACTTCATTGCTGAACATAGGTGCAAACAAAAAAATGCTACAATTGGCGAGACAATTGAGAACAACTGAGAAATGTCTGTTTGACATTTGTCTCTATTCTTGTTACTGTCCCTGTTTCTGGCCAGTAGTTGTGGTAGAGGAAAAGGGAACTGGCACCAGTATTGTCCAAAAATATGCTAGTTGTTAAAATGATGATCTGATTCTGACCTAAGTTTTGTTCATCTTCTTTGGGCTTGGAATGAGAGCTGAGGGATAGAGTGTGCATACAAGAAGGGTATGAAGAAATTATATTTCCCAAGAAGGAGAATAAAAAAGGAATTACTATATAGAAGTAAAAGGGACCTGGTTCAGAGATGAAGAGGAGAATAACAGGGCATCTTTGCAGCATAGGATTCAGAGAAGTAGCAGCAGCCACTGAACTCCCACTGCTCTAGCAGCCCCTCTGCCTGGGCAGTGGGGCTCAAGAAAGTGAGGAAACCACACTGGGTATTCTCTGTTAGAAAATAGACTGTCATTTTCCTTTTAAGAAATTGTGCAGATTAAATTACAGTTCCCATGGAATGAATATCTATGCAAAAAGAATAYGCCTCTGGTCATACTCTTCTCATACCTTTCTCAGCTTTACAGGAGAAMATGAGAATCTTTTAAATTTACTTTTAATTTTTGAGGACCGTATTTTGTTATTTTTCTTTAGGTAACTAAGCAAGAAAAGAGTCTCATGAAACCTCTTTATGACAGATACAGAATTATCAAGAAACTTCTTGCTGCTCCATCTTTGATCACAACAATTGTAAGTTGGGAAGAATTCATCCATTGCCAACAAAACATACAAATGCTGAATTTCATTTGTACCTATATGCCCATTTGGGAGCAATAGAACTACTGATATCATTGGTTGAGCAGGGTGTTGATACTTCAGATAAAGCAAATACTCTTAAGTATTTGTAAAATGCARCTTCTGTGCATGCCAGAGGTTCCCACGTGCAGCAGCAGTTTCTGAGGCAAGGATTCAGTGGGCTGGGTAAGACATCAAAGGCTGGCATTAGTTTTCTATCGTGGCAAATATCTGCAAAATAACTGGAAACCTCTCTTTCCATGAGGGACTCTGCTGTCACTGCCTCTAACTTCCATATTTTATCAACAAYGCTTTTATCAATCATATAGCACAAAAACACAATTTGCAATACTTTAATAATGTATTGGTGTAATGGAACAGTAGTGGTCTCACGGTGAGTGAAGACATGGAATATGACTACTTGGAAGTTAATTACTATGTCTATAAAAATACTAATCTGAAAGTAATTGGGGCTAGGTGAATTAAAAAAAAATTATTAGTCTTGTTAGATGACAGTGTAACTTTACATTTGTTAAAAAAATCCCAGTGCGAAGCTTTGCACAAGTGCACATGGGTGTTTTATTGAAAAATCTAACTGCAAATCCCTCTAGTGTCACTTGTTAGGAGCTCTGCCCCGTGGAGTTTCTTGTGTTCAAGCCTTAATTTCAGTAGCTCTGTTTTTCTTCTGAGCATGGAGCAATGTGAGGAAGACACCAATRTCAGTCTATTTTAGTGTTAACATTAGTAGCTATAACACTGTGGAATCTCTCCCTCCAACTCTACAATCAAAACATCTGGATATAATGCACGCAGTAGATGGTATTTAAGACCAGTACAAGTTCCACCCAGACAGCACTGCTTATATAAATAAATAATGTTAAATCTTTACTACACAGAAGGGCTTTGAAGCAGACAGAAATGAATTGCTGGCTGGAGRTATTTGGGAGCTTCTGTCCTTTTTACTCCTGGTGGGCAATACACAGTAACCCAGTGACCATGAGTGCTTTCATGAACAATCTCAGGTAGACCTGGTACACCTTTCAATRTGTGTAATCTGTTTCAATGGCTACATCCAGGAAATCAGATCCTAATTCTTTAGGTTGCTATCCTGTTAGCTGTAAGTCTTGTGATTGAAACAATTAATTTAATAATGTTTTTACATTATTATCCCTTATTTCCCAAGCAGGAGGAGGAAGACTCAGATGAAGACCATTCTCAAAGCAGCCATGAGTTATCATCTGGTCCAATGTCTTGTTTCCCTGTTGAAGAGCACCTGTGTTACTCTCAGGAGGAGAGTGAGCCTGCACATATTTCACCTSTGGATGAAAAGAAAGTCTACAGGCMAACAGCCTTGTCTATGTCCAATTTACATGAGGCAACAATGTAAGTCCTCTCTTTTGTTACCCCAAATGTTTAAAGACATTTCATGTAGACTTTGTAAATGAAACATGAGCCATACCTGTTGCATGGGAATATTTTCAGTGTTTTGTTGTGGGAGAGAGCAAGCAGAGCAGATTCATTGTTTGGGCAGCATACCTGTGGTTTGAGCTGTTTATTTAAATAACTTTGTGCCAAGACCAGAAAAAGAAAGTTGTTGAAGACTGTGCCTTCCAGGAACACATATGTTCTCATAGCTCAGGGGATGGTATCTTTTGTATTTTGATTGGGAAGTCTTAGATACATAAATGAAACTAGCTGGACTCTAACAAAATTGAGAGTAAATAAAAATGRCTTAGATTTCTAAGTAACTCCAGTTACACTCCAGTGTGCAATTGTTTGCTCATAAATGCTGGGAAAATATTTCTGAGCATTTTGTTATTAGCAAAAAAATTATCAGGAGAAAATGTCATAACACAATTCTCTCTGCTTAAAACCCTTATTCTCTGAACTCTAGCTAAAACATGGCCTCCAAAAATGATGCTTCTGGGTACCACTGGCATTTTCACTGCATCACAGTAACGACTGGGAACAGCTGCAAACGGGAGCAGGGCTTCGATGTTGACRTTAATTCAATGCAAAGCATTTCCCTGTGAGATGCTGAGCTCTGTCAACTCCATTAATTCTACAGGGAATTAAGGCCATGAGCAAGACTCAGTCCTGAATGCTTCTCCTCCCCTGTTGATCAGTCTCTGGCTTCACTTTATTAGAAGGGCGGGGATAGCAGTAAAAGGGAGGAGCTCAATGGTGGCTGTGTGTGGTGGAATGTCACAGGCTCTGCTCAGTGCCTGCCATGGCCCCACAGCAGAAGCTCTTTKCTACCCAAATCCAGGGCTTTTACAACCCTTCCAAGCCCAAGGGGCTTTCATCTTGTCTCTATTTCACAGGCCCGTTCTGCTTGAACATCTCAGAGAAACAAGAGCTGATAAGAAAAGACTTCGCAAGGCTCTTCGAGAGTTTGAGGAGCAGTTCTACAAACAGACAGGAAGGTAACCCAGCAAAGCCCTCTCTGATACCCTTTGGGTATGTTTGTGTCTGCAAGGGTGGGCACTCTGGGCTGAGCACTGGAAAATACCATTAGAGCTGTCTGGTCTCTGGACATGTCCATCCATGTCCCTGCTTCGTTCCTTCCCAGTGTGGTCATCCCTGAGGACTGTGTGGATTTGGGGATGTTCCAGGACACACTCACAGTGGGTACAAACCCCACATCAGCACAGGATCTTCCCTGGGCTGAAGGGAGGCTGCTAAAAGACTCTTAATGAGGATGTCAGCTGCAGGGCATACACTTGGAGTTCGACCATTTTGAAACAGCCAGATTTTGAAAACAGAAGCCACTGTTGCTTTTACCCATAGCTAAAATCTGGTTCTYTTTCATTCTTTGTTTTTCCACCTCTCTTCATTTAGCAAACCTTKGTGTTGAAARCCATGGAGGATATGGGCACTGGTARAAGTGGTAACAGTGCTTCAAAGCACTGTTAKGACTTCTCTGCATATYTGAGAATCAAGTGATTCAGGATGCTGTCAGGAAAGTTGTCTGGTATATGAAAATTCAGCATTTAAAATACTATTTTATTTCTGTATATTGAAGCTTTTTGGTCCTGTAGTCATTTACAGTCAGTATCAAAATCCAATCTTCATCAGCTGTTGCAGAATTAATTTGTAAGACTGTTTCTCTTCTTATTCATGAAAGAATATTTTATTTCCTTTTCATAGGAGTCCTCAGAAAGAAGATCGAGTGCCAATGGCTGAGGAATACTCCGAATACAAGCACACAAAAGCCAAAATCAGGCTCCTGGAGGTTCTCATCAGTAAGCATGATATTTCCAAAACTATTTGAAGTGAATGCAATGCTGTGATATTGTTCTCTAGCAAAAAAAAAAAAAAAAAATTAAAAAAAAATTCCAAGCAAACAAACAAGTAATGAAAAAGAGGAAGTAATTTTACAGGTCTTGGTCTGCTGCACAATTATTTGACACACTGAGATTTTTGATGCACTTTACCAATTATAATAGCTGGGATGAGAGAGGACAGCAATATCCAAGAATATAAAGCACGGGTGAGTGGATTATAGTATATATTTTCCTTTTGGAAAAGCCTTGAAGTGCACTGTGAGAATGTTAAGAAATKAAAAGGACACTGAAGTAATGCAGATTCTCAGTCTGACCTGCTCTAAAAGTGTGAGAAAATGCTCTGCAGGTTTTTAGTACATCATAGTACATGACAATGCGCCACATGTTCGTTTTCAGAATTAACATGCACTATAATTAATTAGTAATGCTGGCTCTCAAGGTGCTGATTTGCTAGATTAGAAGAAATTAATGAAAATGAGTGAAGGAAAAAGAACAAACTCTAGCTTTCAAGACAGAGCTGCCATTCAATGCCAGTGGCTTCAAAGAAAGGCGCACAGAAAGAACCAGTGCCAGGACTGGGGTAGAGCAAAGGGATGCTGCTTATGCAAAAAAGGCCAGAATGTGTCTGCCAAATGGAACTATTGGTGTTTTGGGAGTAAGAGGAAGTGTTTGGCAGAATGAAAYAGCTACAGGTTTCTGGGAAGAGACAGAACAGCTGTATTGGCTGCTGTCCTTATCACTAGTTCACAGGACCTGGCTCACGGAATTTAAGTCAGTAAATAGATCAASTACATGCTAATTTTGATTTCTCTATTGAACTTTGCACTTTGGTTTGCCTGATGCTATAACATTTGCTTCTCTAACTACCAAAGCTCGTTTAGACGCATGCACTTTGTAAAATGTTGAAGTACTTCTTGTGTTATAAATTGCCACATATATATATTAAAACAGGATTAGATTACTGCATTATGCTAAGATATTTTGGATAGATAAAGTACATGGTATAAAGTGAGTGTCACGGTTATCTGATGAGGACTGCTAGACTTCTTGTTTACTGAAAATAAGGTTATAAAAAGTAAGTTATTTTTCCATTGGAATTACACGTTTTTCTTCACTTTCAGAGATCCACACTTTGTACTATTAAGGAGAATTGTCACTGTTTGTGATAGGCCATTGGTATGAAAAGTGGACTAGGAATAGAAGGATTATCAGCAGGTTTTGTACTAGATATGAAAAGCAGGGATTCTGGGAAATACCCAGCCCAGACAGAAAGGAGGGRACAATCACTTAAAGAAAGAAAAAAGGAACTGGAACCAGTTGAATCATGTTTAGTGTATTGCTTTACCTGTCATTTTGTATTGACCACATAGTATAAGCAACCTGTTTTTTATCTTGGTAAGATTTGATTTTCTAAAGACTATTATGTAMCAACCATGTTTGTATTTATCTAGTATGTAATGGCATGATTTGGAAGATGTACACATCTTCAAATAGTTTGGAGGAAAAAATATGAACACTAAAAAAGGAATTTTTTATTTTGCAGCCGTTTGTTGTTGCAGTGTACTGACTTAATAATTTATAACTTGACTTTTATGAATCAGAAATGGTCTTCATAAATCTGTTTTAATTAAAGTCATCTAGAGCAACAAGAACAGATACAGAGCTATTTGAAGTTTACAAACTACATCTTTGATAAGGGAAAATGATTTAATGACATATGTATACAATTGATATTAAAATGTAATCTATATATTCTATATGATTGTATAATATTTTATACAACAGTACAAATAAAATATTTTTCTATTATATTTATTATGTCGAGACACAGTTTCTGTTTTCAGTTAGCTAATATAAATAACATAAATAACACTGTCAAACAACACGTTGGAAGTGCTGACATTTCTAGGCTCTGAAATTCAAATCATGCTGCAATTACAACCTTTCATGCTGTTCAGTTATCCCAGTACTTGTTCAGTAGTTAAAATGAATGCATATTTAAACACCATTTATAAGCCGTTATTTTTATTTTGCTAAAGCAGTTTATATAGGATTTTGTTATGTTTGGCAAGAAACAGAAAACAATTTTTGCAGCATCTAGGTATAATGGTTGCCAGAAAGAAATCCAGGACTTCTAATCATTTAAAGCATCGGGGGAACAGAAGGGAAAGAGGGAGAGAAGAAATACTAAGAAGGCTATTGGAGATTTCGAAGACTGGTGGTTGCTTTTGGTGACAGCGGCATGTGCATGCTTCCGACAGAACCGTCTGACTATGGAAATGGGCAACAGAGGTTTGAAGGCTCCTAAGGAAYGAGGGAAGTTTTAACGTCCAACACTGATATTGCAGGTCTTGCAGCTGGGATCTTTCTTTGCGTTTGCAGTAGACAAGCTCATTAGTTGGTGACCGGTAATTTCTGCGACTGTGCCGAGGGAGAGATCCACAGGATCAGTGTAAATTACTTCCAAAATAACATCCTGGGCATGATGGTAAACCATGACCCCGTCTTCTTCATCGCAGGTCAGAAATTTGTTATCTTTTATGTTTAGCTGAGGAAGGCGCTGCTTACAGAATTCGTCTCCTGGTGACCCCACRGGGGCGATCACGAGGATGACGTAGTGGTAGGCTGTGTACATGCAGTAGAAGTCTCCAAAGTACAAGTTAGTATTGGGGTTGAAGAGTTTTTCAGCTGCAATCTCATACCTGTATCTTCCATAGGGTGAATCTTGGGGCGGCTTCCCAGTGTTAAACTCAGTGTTGCAGCTAAAGAAGATGCCTTCCAGCTTGCCGCTGATCGGAGAGCCATGGCTGCCACTGTTATCCTTAACAGAGGGCTGCATAGCATTCCCATGATGCTCTCTACAAATGAAGAACTGGCATTGTTTATTTCATAACACATGGTAAAGAAAAGGTGGAAAGCTAAGMCATCATGCTGTTTGGAAACAGGACTGAAGGGACACAAAGGAAAACCATTCARCTGRWWTGGTTAGTGGTTAGTGTCACCACRGTCTTAGGATCAAGAAAATCAAGTGCCATTAGACTTGGGAAGAACTAGAATAACTCCTGCTCAAGGGGAAAAATCTGTTTTTCCAGGCTGCCTTCTCTGTCAGCTGTCTGGGTATTCGATGCAGGCACAAGCAAAAAGCACAAATAAARAAGCCCCCAAACCACACATATCTTTAATTAGCTGCTTTGTTCAGCCTKACACTACATTTCTGACAATAAACACATGTTGAACATTTCAAGTCAGTCTCCATATAGTGAATATACTGTCTGTTAATGCRTATTTTTAGCATGGGCAGCCTATAGTTCATGTAGAAAACTAGCAGTGAAAGTTATTTCTGAAGGATGCTTTTCAGAGAGGTTATAGGAAGGAATGTACTGTCTGCCACAGTCTTTTTTCTCCCCAAATGATCATTTCAAGTCTAACTGGTCTGCTGCTGACTTCAATCAGAATAGAGCTGGGCACAGAGAATTAGGCAATTTGATTAATTCCCATTTTGGTTGGTATCCAGTTTCTGCAGTCACTAGTCCTAAGGGGAAAGACAGACTTTTTTTTTTTTTTTTTCCAAACCTAGCTCAATTTTATTCCAGTGAAATGTGCAACGCACAAGTGAATTTTGAAAACCCCAAATCCCAAATTACACTCAGCACCATTAGGATGCTAAATTTAGGAGACCACTCCAAAACACCCCATCTAATCCTCCTAATCCTCCTTAGCACCTGAGAGTTTATGTATAGCAGGGCATTCTCCAACATTTGTGCCCCATACCTCTCTGGAAATGCCCCAGTGGCAGCTTTGGCTCTCTCTGCAGCTGCAACCTCATGATACCTGAAAGGGGGCCATCCCCTTTCATAAATCCTGCAAAACACCCTATTTGCTAGGCACCCTTAGAACAATGCCTTTATACTCACTGACATGACAGATTAAAAATACACAAGGGTGTGGGGCTGGAAACTCTTACTTTGCTTTTACTTTTTTTTTTTCTCTTTTTTTCCTTCTTTTCTTTCTTCTAGGAGAGGATAAATTAGCCCAGCAAGATTGTTCTGTCTTTGCTTTTAGTTTTCAACCAGTCCATGTAAAATGGTACTGTGTGGGAGAAGGTTTTACTTGGTTAAAGTGGGAGGTAGCAGTCAAAGCAAACAAACTCAGGGTATACATGCAAAACAGCTCTAAATCAGCTCAGTCATACCTCCAACTGTGATTTTTTTTTTTTTTTTAAATTATTTGTAATCTCCTCAGCAGCACATCGTTATTTTATTCTAAAATATATTTCCAAAGTTTTCTGGGCCATTCAAACACTATCTAGTTATAGTCTAAGCCCTATTTAATCAGACATGGATTTGGAGTGGGGTGTATAATTAGTATTTTATGAATGAAGAGATTACTAGGGAGAAAAAAAAGAAAAAACAAGTTTGAAGGTGCTTAAATAACCACCTGAAACTTCTGCAACCTGAAAAGTCAGGCTCCATTCTGACAAAGTCAGTTCCATTTCTGTGGCAAGATACTGACATCCAGTGGCCAATTAGGCTAATTATGGGTCACCCTTTCAGGGGATCTGAGCTGCTTTGTGGTGCTCTCAGCCCAGCTAGGCTGCAGGGAATGAACACCACTCTGAGCTCACACCTCAAACCCTGCATTTAGGGGCTGCTGCTTTAGCACCAGGAACAGCTGCTTGTTTGCCAGTGCTACCAGAGCTTTTCCAAGCTGCTCACTAGTGATGACACCACAGAGGCCATTGGCAGGCACGGCCTAGGATGACAAGGAATTTTCCCTAATAGGAAGCACGTGGTTAGGGTTTTATCATAACATGCAGAAGGGTGGATTTTGGAAGGAYTAGCCCTTGTGACTGTATTAGCCCATTTCAGATCAAAAGAGTTGACCAGCAGCCAGTTACTGGTATTGTAGCTTCCCACTGACCTGGTAAAACACAGCTTTTTATCTCCATCTCAGTAACAGAGGCAAAACAAACTCATCTCTGTTGGTGTTGAACCAATAAAGAGCTTAACAGGATGAAGGAGAAAAGATACAGTGCAATCATTTAGAGTCACATTTGGCAGAACAAGGCCAAACCCACAGCTAYAAATGCACCTCAGTGGCAATTTTCAATACTAATGAACACAAAGGCAGGTGCACTATGACTACACAGCTGAAAACAAAGCAACATGAGAATCAGAGCAGCACAGGCCTTTCCCTTCTGTGGTGTCCAGCCCAGGATGGCAGCAGTGATTWATGAGGCCCTCAAATAGCCTCAAGAACTGCAATTTATCCTCTACCTCCACTGAGTTTTGCAGCTTTATCACTACATGCAACAAAATAATCCTTCCAAAACATAGGAAGGGAAGAGCAAGCCCGTGCTCTGGAATATACAACACACTACTGGAATATACAACACACTACTGGAATAAATCAGATCCCTACGACTACAAAGGGGGAATGTTTCCAGGGGTGGTGGAGTCTGTTCTTTGAAGCTGGATTGCCTTGAGTTATTTTAAAACTTTCCATTCTAGGCAGGTACTAGCGTGACACTCACATAAACCTGAAATGATGCGGCCCAGCAGGAGCCCCATGTCCTGATGAATATTAAAGAAGCACAGTCAGTGCTGCACCCTTCCAACACACTGCTTACCTCTCATCCATGTTCTTCTAACAGGGGGAGGTTACCATGTGTGGCTGCTCCTTCTCACTCAGCAYATGAGCTTTGACTCCTTCTATCAAAAAGCCTGCTTTTCTCTTGTCCTGTTGCTTCCAGCCGTGTGTGGGAGGGCACACTGGGTCTCCAGCAGGAACAGGAACCTACCTCCAGCTATCCTGTTTTTTCATTCCAACTGAAGCATGGTGCTGTAACACTGTCTAAACATCATGCCCTCTCCCTCCCCACATGATCTATAAATTAACACAGAGATTGCAGAGTCTATATAACTGCATTTGGGCATGGAAATGGCTGGTTGTATGTGGGGAGCAAATATCTGAGATGGAATACCTTACATGCAGGCATGACTATGCACACCATTGTACACGCCTTCTCTCACCTAATTTATCAGTACAATAGAAATATCTGGCTACCAAACTCTCCATTAYGATTACAGATGCTTAAATCAGGCTGGAAAACCTGTGGGTACCCCAATTTCTGCTCCAAAACACAGACTTTTATTGCCTAATGGAAGTGCTGAGTTAAGCAGGGTGAAAGAAACGAATTGTATTTTCTTTGCCTTCTTCTGAAWGGGGTGTAAAGCACAGACATTCTGCTCTAGCCTTAGCACAGCTGTCTCCAKTTACTTATTTTCATTACTCCCTTAATTTGCCAAAGGACTTTGCAAATGTTTATCTTCTTACCTGATATAATCAAAGTATTCTTTGTGCTGATTCCGATAAAAAACCGACATTTTAAGCATCCGGCCTGCAATCACTTCAGCTTTTTCCAATAGCTGTGTTAGGTGAACTTTTGAATAATCTGGAAAGGAAAGACAAACTGCTAGTACAGGGGGCAGGAAAAACCATAACGCTCTCCAAAAGCTACAGAGACATGCAGACTGAAAATTTGGAACAGAGTCGTGGTAAACATCATGCCCCCACTTTTCAACAATGGCAACAAAAAAATCAATGACATGAACAGGTATTTATGACATTCCTCACTCCTTCCCCCGTGAAGGCTTTGCAAGCCTATGGCARCTTCCAGCTCAGGATTTCCTATGTTACAGCTTTTCCTGTATTTGGGACTGCAGCAGAGCTCTCTGCCCCGTATCAGTTGACAAACTGACATATTTGCTACAATATCCCTGGTTGTGAGAAAACCCCCAGTGACAGAACTAACAAAACTTGCTTAGGACCCAGCTGAAATGGCTCCCCAACCAAAATGGGATTCATACCGAGCTTGCCTTGGTGTTCAGCTTTCACACAGGCATGCAGAGCGGCAGCAGGTGATGAACATCCAAAGGAAGATATACAAATCAAAGACAGGCCAAAATGACCCTTGAGATGGCGTGTTGGTGGTGCTCAGGATTTGCAGAGAGGGCACAGCAGCAGAATGTCTTAAGCTTTCAGGGAGCTGCCATTCCACCTTTTCCCAACAGGTACTGGCAGCCAGCAACAGGCACACAAGTGGCCCTTTGCTAGCCTGGGACACGCAGGGCTGCTGGGCACAGCCCTTTGGGACAGCTACGCCATTGCACAAGAAAAGGGCAGTCCAGCTGCCTCTGCTTAATGTGCCAGATCTTGACACATAAAAAGCCTCAATTTGAATTCCAGTTTTCAGAGATGACTATTAAATGCTACYGGCACAGTTGGCACTGGCAGGTGACCAACCCAGTCTGGCAGCAGAGGCAGCATTAATTGACTCCTGTGGAGAAAAATCCCTTGGCAATGTTACCTGCGGTGCAAAACTCGATGATTTCACTCCACTCGGAAACGACGTAATCGCCATCGACCTGCTTGGAGGCCGTCTGCACCGCTACCGTGTACTCTGTCCGGGGGCTCAGGAACCAGTGCCCGCGCACCGTCATGGGCAGGGGAACAGCTTTGGCCACCAGCTTAGTGGGCACATCCTGTCACAAACAAAGGGACAGAAGCAAGTCAGCAGGGTAACCAATCTACCACCCATTTCTCCACTGTTTTTGCAATGCAGTCCCCAACAGCAAGCCTGATTACTTCCCAAGGTTTACTGGTGCAGTAAATTGGAGGACAGTGGTGTAAGGCCTGTTCTAAGAGACATGGGGAAAATCTCCACGTATGAATTATTTGTTCCAAGTGACTGTACAGTAGTACTATTATATACAGCCCAAATACATAATCCAGACCAGGCTATTTGTGCTTAAGCATGCAAAGAAAGCAAGACATGCTTTGTTCTCCAAGAACAAAGTCGCAGATATCATAATTTAAGAGCTTCTTGTGCTCTCATTGTCATTGTTTCCTTCCAGACAACGTAACCAAACAAAACTCCTTCTCCCATCAGTCAGTCCATCTACACTGCTGTTGATATGTTCCAAACTAAATTTCAAAGGAGAAAATTAAACATGTAGCAGAGGAACTATATAGGGTTTACATCTAAGGAAATACCCTTCTGCACAGGAATGGCCAGAAGAAGCCAAACAAACAGCCTATCACTGAACCTYCTGCTTTCCCCCACCACTGCCCTTCCAGATCCTTTGTTTTGCTCTTCCAGTGTATCACAGCCCCAGGGTACAACAAAGAAAAATAGCKGCGTATTGTATTGAAATACTTGATTTCTAAAGTCCCAAAGACTTCAGTACAGATCACCAAGGGACAAAAAAAAAAGGAAGAACTGTGCAGTTTGTGCTAAAACTGCAGGTGAAAGGACTCATGGAGCTGAATGACASTCTGTAGTGTGTACCTGAGGAGCTGTGATAAAAAGAGAGATATTTATTATTGAATAWTCACCAGTAATACCAGAATAGTAATATGGCTGCCAGGTGAAAAGTGGGCACTTTAAACGACATACCTAACTCTCCACCTATAAATACRAGTCCACAATCATCTACCTATAAATACTTGCCTAATAGTCCTTTAAAAAAGAAAAGAAAAGAAGAGAGATATTTTCTTGCGTGATCTCTAAGCAAGATCTGAAGGACTTTTTCTCCTTCTTTTCCATTATAGGAAATGATCTTTCTTCTTTTGTTTTCGTATCAACAAAAATATTCTTCAGTTTCTGTATTAAGAAACTGTAAAATCAGCAGGTTGGGATATTACAAGAACTGATGTAACTGAGTGATAATCAAGGGTAAAATTTTGTTGTCATGATTTCTCTTTTGCCAATACTCATTTAAATAAAACAATAGTTGGGAAGAAAAACTCTGAAAAGGAGACAGTTGTGCATGCTATAATAAATAACAGGCAGAGAAAAATTACAAAGGAAAGAAAAGCAAACACCAAATGACATTAAAGCTACCACCCCAAGAGGCATCCCACTGCACTGAGTCTGCTCCTGCTAATGCAGTCAGCAGGTGCTACAGTTAACAACATTAGTCTTCCTGTCACCTCTRTTTCAGCTGTAGAAAAAGCTTCCACCTGGGTCAGATCTCTGTGCTCACACCCCACTGTTGGCTCTTCCCCCATTAATTTTGTCAGGTTTTAGGAAACATTAAAAGCCTTGCTGCCCCCAGGTGTTGAAGCCTTACCTTCCAGCTGTGCATCAGGAACCTCTTTAATTGTAGCAAAAAAAAAGGGGGAGACTACCTAAAAAATAAAAGGCTAAAAAGAAAGGGGCAGACATCACCTTTAACTGAGGGATTTATGTCTTGCACAGCTGGAGAGGAGGGGCAGATGTGATTCTCCTCATAATTCTAATCTGATGTTCTTTTTCTTTCCACTACACAGAGGAAATGTTCAAATGTTCACATCGAGAKTCCTCTGAGGATTCTCCATTTCTCCCTTTCATCTCTCTTCTGCTCAGCTCTCATTCCTGGCTGAGCCACCARAGGAGTGCAAAGCAGGTACTTTGCCAGCTCAGAGCACCAGGGTTCTGGAGTGGCAGATGGCTGCTCCACCACCAGCCACCAGCAGACAACTCTAAAGGTACCTAGATGRCCATAATTTCTAAGAACAGCCTGGAAGCTCTGATTAGATAAGCAGCGAGGTATRTGAGTCACTCTAATGCTCCTTTTTGGGAAAAGAGGCAGCTTTCAGTCCTCAGCTTTCTCCCATTTCATATTACTCTTCCTTTTGCCAGGTAGAACTTTGCTTGTAAAACAACACATTGTGAGAGATCAGCACACCCAGTTTTGCTAAATATTAGAGCATTCTTCCTATTACATGGGAGTAATCATATTTCCATGTTTTAAAAAAGAGAGAAGGTATGTAAATTGAATTTATAAAAAGACAAAATCTTATTACAATTCTAGGCTTTGCACACTACTACCAACACAAACCTTCTGCTTTTGAAATGATGAAAATAATCATAAATAACAAAACCTAAGTATGCTGAATAAAATTTATATATTTACCAACAGAAACAGTATTGAAAGGATGACTCATTCACACATGCTCTCCCAGGAAAACAAACAGCTCCCTTTCCTGAGGTACAGCATGGATCTATCTATCACGTTATGCCTATATCCCGAGTCACTTACTCACAGCCATSTGAGCAAACTGATACTTTATCTTAATTCTGTATAAATTAGAAAAGGAGCTGGTCCTTTGGGTTATCAGCTGTGAGAGACAGGCACCTGTAGTGCTTTACTCTACCTGTAAGCCAAGTCAGGATGAATTCTCCTTGCACAGGCATTTTCAGGGTGCTGGATGACTCCTAGGAGTAGATCCCAACGCTCTGTTTTGTATCTAAGCAGTAGRGCTCACTCCTTTCTCTCTAAAAAGCGCTTCCAGGAGAGGAGCAGTGCTATCCCTAACCTTTACATAAAAGATTTGTTAGGAAGCCAASAGATGGGTGGGACTTAGTTCCTTTCTGTGAGAATTGAGCCCCAAATGCTGCAGCTGCTGGGATATCAGCTCAGCTGAGCTTCAGCTGGGAAACCCCTGTGGCCAGCCTGAAAGGGAGGAAGGATGCTTGGCTCTAACCACACCTGGGTTACACATTTTGAATTTGAGCATTTCAATAATCAACAAAAGTTCATTCTTTGCTTATACTGAACATGCAGGAAAGCAAACACCTAAATGCTCTGGCACAGATTGGAGCATTCAGTCTGTGCTTTACTGTTGCCCACCCTCTCTGCTCTCTGCATATCTGTTATTCAGGCTTGGGAATTTACCAACGAAAAAATTAATTACACAAAAAAAAACTTAACCAAGTCACTAACAAAATTAATAGCAAGCAATTTTTAGTTAATTCTGACAAGATATCAAATTTATTCATCATTTTAATGGATAGATTTTATTCTCCTGTTCTTACAAAATCAATTACCTCTGTCCTTTGACTAAACATTACTACACAGTAAAAAGCTAGGGAATTGCTGAGAAACACAAAATAAATCTAATAGCTCATCTGTATTACACTACCAATATCCTTTTCCTCCCTTTCCATTTTAACTGTAATCTCATCACTCTGATAAAGATTCTGAAGTGTATGTGGTATTTCCTCTACTAGGATGGCTCTACTTTTCACAAAAATAAATATTCCAAGTTTTCACCAGCTTGCATGTGAATGAAAAAAACATGTAGAATAATAAAATGTATGAAATTATAAAGAATCCATCCCTACTAAGCATTTACATTAGAAGATATATTTATACCTGCAGTGTAAAATGGGAATTTCAATTAAAAGGCTGTCAGTCCAAAATAGCAACAGTAAGAAAAAAAGCAAAAGTACCCAACTTTATTTGTTATTACAATCAAAAATGGGGCATAATACATTCCTATTATAACATTAGGATTAGTAGTGCTTCACACACTGGTTCCTAGCAACTGCAACATCCTGGCCAAACATGTAAAATTCTTAATTTCAAGCAATAGTAAGTGATTTTKCCTTACTCTTAAAGCATATGTTACTTCCAACAAAAATTAAGAACAAAGAAGGTCAAATAAGAAAATTATACACCTGCTATTTACAGAAATCTCATGAAAAATACTCTCACAATAAAACTCTCAGAGAAATTGTAGGAAATATTTTCTGTTTATCCCACTGGCTTAGAAACCAACAGTTATTTAGGTGCTGATATAATTACAGCCCTTACATTTGTTTGAATGGTTATTTGTGCCTTGGCAAACCTTATTTTTTAGATCATGCTAACATTACTTTCAAATTTGCAGAAGACTGTGTTGCTTAGTGTTCTATCTCATTCCCTATTTCTCCAGACATCTCAGTATTTCAACTGTTCTGAGGTCAAAGCACATTTTGCTGGATTTGGTAAGCACAGATTCTGCAATGCCTTCAATATGTTCCTGCACCAGAGGCTTGAGGAAAGAGGCCAGATGAATATTCAGGTCACAGTGCTGAATGCTGCAAACTAAAATTGCTGGAAGCCTTCTTGAAGTGCATTAGAATTTGTGGCTCTTCTGTTGAAATGACATGTGTTGCTCTCAGGAGTCTGTCACCGAACAAGGACAGGCAGAGAATACACACATGGTGTAAAAAATTATAAAGAACTAGGCAGGAATAAAAATGTCTGCCTTGCACTACATTGTACAGGTTCCAAAACTGCTTTCAAATGAAACTGAAAAGGTGTTGTTCGATTGTCTGTGAAACAAATGTATTTGTGTGTATATGCACATAGGCTAGAGACAGAGAAGRTAACCAAAATTCCATCAGATTAATCAAAACTTACCTTTGCTGGGTGTCCAATTCCTGTTTCCCATGGCCTGGCTTTGAAAGGTTAATAGAACACAGAGATTCATCTGTTTAAAATCAAGTATTTGTGCCTTGATTTTTAAATGACAATTACCTTGTGTTTGAATTTGTTGGAATTCTTGTTTTCTTTCTTGTTGAGATCGATGAAGTAATGAGTAATGCGATCCTTGGATTTAGAATCCATGTCCCAAGAAATCTTGAAGGAATCACACGTGATGTTACTTATTTTGATGTTGTGTGGGACTGGAAGCTCCTCCATCTCTGCAATCCCRCTGTCTTGTGATTTATTCCCTGCATAGAAAATRRACATGATTGGTTCAGTGAAGGAGCYATTTGATCACTRTTYTGTGTGCTCCAGTCCAAGCACATCCCTGAACAGCCTTTCCCAAAGGGTCAGCAAAGGAGCTTCAGCAAAAGGGACACACAAACAAACTCCATTTTCTTTGTTCTTCCCATTTTCCCAGCTGAGAACCTGCAGTTTTCTTGGGAAGCTTTTTCTAATGTCTGTAAGTACACATGGGAGATGAACAAATGACCACTGACCCCAAAAAGAATCACTGSTTCTAAATTTAGGTCTGCCCTTAGTTCCCAAGGCAACTTTATAGTTCAGCATTCCGTGAACATTAAAACTCAGAAACATTAGGTGTTCTTGCACTTACATAAGACCCAAGTTGAAAGGGAGCAAATGGAAAAAAACCCAGAAAGCTGAGAAAAACTACTGGGTAGAAAAGGAAAAAAATCTAGATGATGTTAGAGAAGAAGTAAAGAAACAGAACAAAAAAAAAAAAAAAAAAAAAAAAAAAAAAAAAGAAGTAAAAAAAAAAAAAAAAAAAAAAAAAAATAGAGAATTAAACACAGATAAGGATAGATAGAAAAAAGTGAGAAAATAAAAAAAGCTAATGTCTGCATAGGAAAGAGACGAAAGCTCCCAAATTCTGGCCAGATGAGGAAGATGGGATGTGAGGCAATGCATTGGCAGAATTATTCATAGTCACATTTAATTATGGAAAAAGATAGTATTTATACTTGCATCATAACTGATAAAAGAAAAGATAAAAATGGAATTCAGAGGAGTTTGATCAGTAATAAAAGTAAGAATTCTACATGGAAAACATTAGGAACATTTCAACYTCTCAACATATTCTGCCAAAGAATTATTCCAGCACTTCAATGCAGGAATATTACAGTTGGCCTGATTGTTCAAAACTCTCCTCATAGATATATGAAATTCAATCACAGAGTCTGCAAAATTCATACATCTCCAACTACTATAGCGAATAATGTATTTTTGCTGATGACTTCTAGAACTAATAAAACCATTTTTCAATTTTTGTTTTATTTTATGCATTTACATCCAAAAGGTTGTCTATTCTTCAAACATTCTATTGACTTTTTTCCCTTTTCCAACTAATACTGAAATCACTTAGTGCATGGTCTTGCTCAAAATGCCCCCCTATTTGTGCCATACAYAATGACATTTTCAACAGCTGCACTGGCTGCAACAGACTCAGAAATACCAGTCATTACTGAAAGCTTTCTCTTCATATGAAAGACATGGTAAAGTGCTTTTCCCAACATGACATTTCAGAAAGCCAGCAGGGAGAAAATGGCACTGCTTTCTTTTGCAAGCAATTTGTATTTGAAAAATGACTGAAAGCTCTGCCAGGTACACTGAAAAGGCTTCCTGTGATTGGCTCTGCCAGGGCTGAGGCTCTGTGTTTAAGCAGAAGGTGAAGTGTTGCTGCTGGGGTCYTCAGAGCTGGACAGACAGACTGAGACCCCACACACCAAACACTGTATAAAGTTCTGAACAGACATGCAGCCAGGAAATCCAAGTCATAAATCCACAATTCCTTATTGTGCAAATTATTTGTGTAAAAATGAGCTTCTGTATTCCATACCCAGGGCCGTGTCACAAACAGCCAAGGTGGTTTAAGGCTCAGGAGATTTGTGCAAAGCAGTAATGACTATTAACAAAAAATAATGGAGAGAAGAAAGCATTTTGGAGAACACCAACAGTGAAGAGCAAAAGTGCTTCTGGAAATGGGTATCGTTTTCTGTGTGTTTCTCAGAATTAGTATCTGGCACACATCTTTAGATACCTGCACTCCCATTCCTTTTCATTTCTTTGCTTTAGAAGTGAGTAAATAGCTTACATATATGTCAAGCAGAAAATCTCCAGGTAATTTTTAGGGTTAGGATTAGGGTTGAGTCAAAGAGCCTGCAGCTCTGGGAACGCTGGGGCTGGAAAAGGCATGTCTGACAGGGCCCCAGCATTGCTCTCCTACATCTTTCTAATCTGGAGACCCCTTGTGATGGGGTTAGGGTAGAGGGTAAAGTAGTGCTTAGGGGTAATTGTTAGGTATGGTGATGGAAAACATGGTAGTGGTTACATGGAAAACAAGGTGATACAACACACACATTTTAGGGGAAGTATAAAGACAACAAAAAACAAAGCACACCTATCATGCCAAACTCCTGAAGAACCTCCACCTCTAACACTGGCCTTTTCCCAGGACTGACAGTTTGGTACAGAAAAGAAAGCCCAGATTCAATGATGATTGCTCTATTCACTGAAACATGTCTGTCTGTGCTCAAGCTCCTCAAARCAGCCTCTAGGTTGCTGCAATTTTTTTACGGCGGGTGAGACATCCCAAAGCCATTGAATAACTGGGAAAGACAAAAGCAGAGGGAAGCCCTGGTGGTATGCCACAACCAGCGTAGGGAGGGAAGGAAAGTCAGTGGAACTGTGGTGATGTCACTTCTGTGTCACCACAATTTCCCCTACACTGATGTCATTTCCCTCACCTGGGCTGCTGTCACAAAGAGGAGAGCACACARAGTGCTGCATGAACCATCTCTAGGAAGACACACACAACATTAACTCCTGCAGTTATTTCTGGGAGGTGCCAGCTCCAGGAAAATCCAGGAATGTGATAAGGGAAACGTGACTCAGGTTTGTGTGTCAGAAATAAGCAAGGTGAGACTGCTCCCACAGTACAAAATTAAAAGCTAATGCTAGATCCTTAATACATATCTGAAAATCAAAAGATGTGTAGATGAGGATGAGAAGCAATTGCTGAAACCCTGAAAGATCAGGTTTACGCTATGTACAGATACCAACAGCACATGTAATAAAAACACTAAATGCCAAACAAAATTTTATAAACCCAATCACATTTAAAAAAAAACCCTCACCTTATTCAGATCTTAAAATGCATGCACTGGRGAAATCAGAAAATGGTTTTCTCAAGTTAACAGTTTCAATGCAATGAGAGAYATTAGCTATGGTATTTTGCAGCAGAAATGTTTGATGAGAAGGGATCAACTTCTTAAGAGCACATGGGTACCATGACATAAGAAATCCTCTTATTGGATGTGGTTGTTAACTACTGAGAACAACTCATTTACAAACAAGAACTGCCATAACATGAACAGAGAAACTCCTACACCTTCTGAAATGTGAAAGTTTCTACCTTTCCTTGCATTGATAAGTCATCTGATAGGTTTTATATCAAATCTATRAAGTAAAATATTGTAATTACAGAAATCTGATCTAGACTGACAACATTTAAGTGCTGTAATTAAGACTGAATTCCYCAATTTACTGAGAAGGTATTTAATTTCCTCAAAAATTCAGTAATAGGGAGAAAACTTCATTCTGTATAACCATCAAAAATGACAGGCAAGTGGCAGGAAATTACAGATTAGCTGCATACTTTAAATTCAACTAAGCAAAAATACACTCCCATATTTTTCTCTTGAACTCTGGAATGAATGGCTCCCTATCCAGCTGCTTGCTATACAGAATTGTTTTACAGAGCCAGGACAATACATCCCCACCAAACAAATAATTAACCTGAGTACTGACAATTGCAATGGTCACTGCAACACCTTGTTCAAGGGAGACAATGAAATCAAGGGAGCTACAAATACAACAGCATTCCAAAAATTATTAAATCAAGGCTGTTATTTGTTAGGCTGTGCAAGTGGCATTTCTCTAGGATAGCTATTCTATGTCAAGGAATAAATATCAATAACCAGAGAAGTAATGTTTACGTTTCKTTTCTGCCTCTTTTCATGTCCAAAAAATGAGTGAAGAGTCTCAGACTCTTAACTATCTCTCTCCCTTCCTCCCCAGGACCATGGCAAACTACTACCCAACAGAGATTTTTATATTTATATAAGCATATTTAAAAATATTTTCCAAATAAGTATTCTTGTAAAACAAATTCCTAAATCAGATAACGAGAGGATGCCTGACCCTAAAAATCCTGTTAGAGGGATAAACCTCTCTAAACCTTCTCCTCATATCCTCCCCATCGTCTGACACTACTGTTGTGCATTTTCTAGTAAGAAATGTGCACTCTGTCCATACTTTTTAAAAAAAAATAGTTTCAAAAATAAARTATTACTTAACTACAACATGTATATCTATATTTACTGAATGTTTTTGAAATGCTTCTTCAGCTGAGAATGCCCCAAAGTGTGCCTGCATAAACAAAGCACTGAGCAGTGTCTGTATTGCCTGGTTTCTGCACTGAACAATTTGTCTGAAGGTTTCTATAATCGATAAGCCAAGATTAAACAGTCCCATTAAAAGATTTCCGTGGAATATAAATTTTGGCATAGATACAAAATTCGCTACAGTGGATTTGTTGAGCCATATGTATTCCTTTTAAGTTAATAATAAACCACAAATATTTCTTAAATATGACAGTAGAAACAGTAAAAAGAAAAAAAAAAAGCCAACAATATTCACTCCTGCAATAAGACCACAGATATCTGGAACTACACTTCAAATAAATTTGATACAAAATATGTATCTGCTAATCCAAAAGCAAAGGCTACTGTCCAAAAGATTTTATGCCTATGACTTGCAGTGATCTTCAGGTGCAATTTTTGTATGATCTATRTGAAATATCTACATGAATTCATATATATATTTATTTTCCAGACTACTGTGGAAAATACGAATACTTTTACTAKGCTAAGAAAGAAGAAAATATTGACAAAACCCATCACCCTTGGGCAGTGAGTGTCCTCMGGCTCCTTTTGCATTCAGTGAAGAAAGGCAGTTTCCCAGATGGGATCATCTGAGTACCCACAGTTAACTCTCACAGTTAACTTTGCCCTGGAGGAATCTGATTCTCTTCAGAGACCGGAGAGGGAGGTCACAGAAGTTAAGAGCTAGCTGAAGTTACCCTTTATAATTATTTCCCAAATTACATTTGTCAAATCTACTGATTCTCATGAWGCAACAGCAACCTCTGATAATTTGCAAGATTTCTGCCAGAGAAAAAAGAAGGAGTATGAGGACAAAAAGTATGTTTTACACTGCAGTCAATTTCGGAACTCCTTAGCAAAGARATCTACACTGATTCAGAAACATCCTCTGGACCAGTACATTAAAAGGGATAAAGTTTTCAAGAATAATTTCTATGAGTTTCTGTGTCAAATACAAAATTTATCCCCACAATACTTTTTCTGAAAGCACTGATAGGATCAAGCATCTCAGGACCAATTAAGCTCGAATGTGGATGAATTTATAASTTGCTAACTGCAATATAGATAAATTATTTAATAACTGTAATTTAATTTTAAATAAAARCAAATAATGCTTTTAATGCATCATTAAACTTATTCCTCAAAATAATTGTTTCCTCTCTTGCTATTACCAAACAGAAAATTTGGATGTATCACTGTACATTGTCCTCTATGTTATCAGCCAACTTGTCCAAATCAGTGACAATTCTTCCTTTGAATTTTGACCTCTCCTTACTTGTATCAAAAATGTAAGTAACAATTAGTAGCATCTTCAGAAATACCTACATGATTTGGAAAAGTCTTATTGAAATCAGGGGGATTTAAGCTGAATGACTCAAGAACTTCTGAAAATGTGACTGCAACCATGTACGCAGGTTTCACAAATCCAAAGCATAACACAAACGTTAACTGCAAATCAGATCAATGGCTAAATTGGCAAGGCTGACCCTATTCTTTCACTAAGATTTAATTCTTATTTGATATCCTGACATCTTGGAAGTATTTAATATTTATACTCTACTCATTCAAAACTAAATCACATTTTCAGAATGTCAATAGCAGCCAAACCTCTAGACTGAGAACTGAAATTGAAATAGATGCAAATCTCTGTTGATACAATTACCTTTTTTAGAGTTCCCTGTACCCCTTATAGATATTTTTTTGGAAGAACATTTGTATGAAAGCTGGATGCCTCTATGCTTCTATAAAGTATTCGGTGACCCACAAGGCTGGGCCATTATTACTGATTTTTTTCTCTTTTCTTTTTGCAATTTTATTACAAGTAAGGTGAGGAGTGTTAACACAGTAATATGCTAAGCTAAACATACACACAGGTTCACATAAAATTTAATTAATTGGAAGAAATATTAAAAAGGAAAGTTATTATTTTCAGATTAAATCATGCAACTGGAAGRTAGTGAATGATCATGTAGGTACATGTTTTTTCACTAAGGATCAGGAACACAGCAAGATTAAAACACCTAGGCCAAAAGATTAAACTGATAYTCATTCTATCACGTCTACTCTTTCCTGTACCTAAGTTATGGAGATCTATTGATCCTACCATGCTCTAAGGAATGACCAAATCCTTGTGTCTGAGARGTGCTGKAATCTCCTTTTATGACTGATGAATACCATAACCAAACAATCTAAATTGGCCAGATAAGCTGAGTGCAATTATCACCACCAAAATCAACAACTTGCTCCTCATCCTATCCACCAAGTGATTCCTGTATGCAAAATAATTTACACCCATTTCTCTCTAAACTTTTCAGATGCTTATACTAAACATGGATTTATTTTTTACTGTACTTTGTCGTGTTGAAGCTAAGCAAGCTTCTCTGGAATGAAAGTTGCAGTGTGGCAAAARCAGCTCCAGCTGCACTACAGCTCCTGGCAAACCATTGCTTTTCATGGCTCTGCCACAGAGCCAGGCAAGGGCAATTCTGCCTTTTTGAAATAGAGCAGGACATTAGAGCAGGCTACAAACACTAAGCCACAGTATTTACTACTAATTAAATGTTCCCATTTTGCTCAGCACAGCAAGCTTGCTGTACATGGGTGGTAAGTGGCTCTTCTCAGCATGTGTTGGCTACAAAATACATTTRAAAAACAAATTTTAATTAAAATGTGCATTTCTCAGTTGCTGAAAGGGAAAGAAGGTAACAAGGGATGYAAAAGGCTCTAAACCACCATCCAGCTTAATTTAGATGCCATTTAAAAATTAAAAGGAACTTTATAGCTACTTACATGTACTAGAATTTGGGTATAACACATACCTCAGTTATAGAATTCCAGATCTGGAAAGCAAGTCAGTACACCAGAGACACTACTATAAAATCTATCCCAGATGTAAAATCTGTCACACGGACTTCAATCATTTAGCAGAAGTCTGCGTTATCAGGTCTCTGTTATTATCTATCTGYTGTGAGATTCTGACCATACTTCAGACTGCACTCAGGCCCATTTGTGGTGTATTTTGTAAGGATGCTATCTCAGCGCTGTTTTGCTGGAAAACTGGGAGTAAAAGTTTTCAGCAGAYTGCCACCCTGTTGATTACTAAAGGGGCAGATTTTGGAGCATTTTAATGGCATGAAGTTTGTCTCTTGTGGTCAATGAAAAGTACAGTTGTGTCTGAGACTGTGGACAGCCTATGTCTCCAGGACTAACAACAGAAAAAACAGATCTCACAGATGAAGGCACTGACTGTATGACCCCAGACAAGTTGCTTGGGGCCAGATTCCGATCCAAGTTACACTGCTCTGGGTCACTGGCCTAATTGCTCCAATGCTCTTCATCTAACAGTGTAACTGAGGCAAAGCATTGCCCTCAGTTATCCACTGCTTTTACTATTAACTGTGTATCAGAGAAGTGAGTGGCCTTTCATGATTTGGGCTTYCACATGTCACTAAACAAAAGAGAGAGACAAACAAACACTTGCATTTTAGTTTGTTACTATGAACCTCATTCATACTGGTTTACCTCATTCTTTGGCTGGCAACAACTTGTGCCATTTATTGCAGCTGTGTCTTCATCTAAACCAAAAATGTGTTCTCTACTTCAAGTTRAGTCATGTGAGTTCAAATCTAGCAAGATGAGGCAGCCTTGTATTCACACGAGCTTTAATGTGACCTGCCAGCTTGCCTGAAAACTGCAAATGCATGATCACACAAGGATTTTTTTCATTTAAAACCCACTTCCTTTCAACAAAAGGAAGCCCAGACAGAAAGGCAAACCTCGTCWCTTGAAGGGCAGCAGAGAGAACTCAAGGCTGGGGAACAGAGTTTTACTAAGCATTTTCCTTGAGAAAGTAGGGTGCTCAGCATGAGTGGGCTTTTGTAACTCTCTGGATACCCTGGCAGTCTGCAGCATGAATGAGCATTTCTTTACTTCAGCGCACTGGTAATTGCTGTGTGCTTTTCACACACATCTCTTGTAAGGAATGGGATTTGGCTCTGGTTTACACCAATCTGTGCTTTTTAGCTGTGATTTGAAATGTATTACATATTCACAATAGTTCAGGAAATTCTACTTTGTAACTTGTACTGGGTTTTTCGCATTTAAATTGTATGCACGTTTCAGAATTGTATGCCAGTTTCAGACTTTCTCTCAGGCCCTGACAAATTCAGGATATAGGGATTTTGAGAGCCCTTTTTTGGCAGGAGTTGTTCTGTTTTGTCTCAATTTTAGCTGGTTTCCCAGGGCAACCAAACATTGCCAAGGTCTTTAGACRTAGGTCTGCCACTGGTTGACTGTTCCTAACTTTTGAACCTGTGACAAGAGCAGAGAGCTCACAGATAACTTAAGCTGCTGCCAGTTACTTTAAGGCAGGCAAGCATGCAGAAACGAGAGGATCCTGCTAAACACTCCCTATCAAGAGGAGGGCCACAATGAGTTCAAGCTTTCCACAGTTACTGGAATGCAAAGATGATACAGTTGTGAATATTGTAGTCAAAAGAAATCTTTCAGCAGAGTCTGCACCACACTGGAATTCACCCCTCACTCAGATGCGGTACAGCATAAAGACTGTATGTCTTTATTAAAAGTCTCAGTTGTAGCTCTTCAGGTTCCTGTCCTGATGGCATTTGTGACAGAACTCTCCTGTAGATTATCTAATGAAAATTGTCTAATGAAGAGCAGAAAACTCAAAGAGAAATTTTGATGTAATTAAGTTATAGGAAACATACAACAATTCTAAAAACATCAGATTCAAATTCAGGGACCTCAGTAATTTTCAAATTGCTTTTTTAAAAAGCACAGCTCAGTTGGATACCTACAATAGTTTTCCTAAATTTTTTTGCAGTCTTATTATGCAGGCTGTCAAGAGCCATTGGATGCAACAATGGCACCAATCATGATTGTGGCAAGACAAAAATTGATTAGCTACAGAGGAATAGCTRCACAACCTTCTACAAATTCACTGTGCCAAACAAGTCCCCATGGATATGATACTTAAAAAGAATTCAAATTTAGATTAGCTTCACATCTTTTGGATTTAGAGCATTTAAAAGCATCTCAARGAATGCTTTCCAGTTCCCACTTCCTACTATATGCATAATCTAATAAGCATACTGAGATATTCTGAAGAATTTAGTTTCTCTGGCTTCCATCTCCAGCACTGCACGCTTGAACTRGGGCTGACAGCCCCACCAGCCAGCCCAGGGGGCTCCCTGATGGTCTGCTCAAGGAAGGAACACAGAAACCAGCTGAGCATTACAGAATATACAAAAATAGAGGAAGGAGAATCACTATTTAAATTTTTGAACATGCAGGTCCTGGCTCTGTCTTCYCTGCACTTGTCCAGTTATAAGAAAGCACAGAGTATGAGATACATTCCTACCACACGAGTCATGCTGGGCTCCCTGGCTATCTGATGTGTCACAAAACCTGCAAWTAAACTCTCATGCTCTAGAAAGGCTGCTCTACTCAGATCCCTGTTTATCAAGTGTGGCTTAAAAACTTCATACAACCTAAACAGAGCGACAGAGTGAAGTACAGAAGCAACATATTCTTTGGGTCAGGCTCCCAAAGGATGGTAAAGAGCTGCTCACAGACAAACACAGAATTGTACTGGGGTTTCAGATGCCTCCATATAAGGGGGAAAGAAAGTAACCTCCACACATGAGCAGAGGTGAGACAATCACAATAAATGGCCTGAGATGTCCTACAGCCCCAACCTGTCCTTTGATGAAGAGCAAGGTGGTAGCTGTGTCATCAGAGCACAGGGATCACTGCCTAAAATGCCTGTATGTTCCACACTGGAAGAGTGACATAACTTTCCTGTGATCTACTGGATTCAGTGAGCACACTGAGGGGATTTTCAGTTCCTGTGATTAGAGATATTGAAATTACACTGGAAGCAGAAAGGCTAGAAAATAGTCAGAAACATTAGTGCTCTGAAAGTCACATCTTTACTACTGAATATTTACATTAAATTACTAGCATAAGTTTCATCATGAAAGTGTAAGTGCATATTTACTTTATATCATCAGAAGATGGACCTTAGGTGCATTAAAAAACCTAATCTGCTGCACATCCTGTTTTTAATTTTATCTCTCCCTTTATATAAACTCACATATAATTTCCTTTTTCATAAGATGGATTTTAAAAGGAACAATGACACAGCATGAGTCACTGCACAGATACTTGTACACTAGGAGTTACAGCTGGCCAAGACTGAAAGAGCCTTTTAACATCTTTTTATCTTGCTCATTTGGAAGTCCAAATGTTTTCAACTATGAGTACACATAGAAGAGAACTGTAAAAAAATGCTCAGAATGATCTTTTTAAAATGTTTTTTCTAGCTGAGAAATAAATATATAAATAAAGGTTAAATATACATATAAATACATAAATCTGTCTTATAAGAATCTTAAAAAAAAGACAGGTTATATCCAGACAAACTGCAACTTACAGAGAAAACTTCCAAAAATTTCAGCCTATCTGTATGAAATGAGACAGAACACACACCAAAAGCTGGGAAAATACAGTAGACGTAAGATCTTAATCATGCCACATTAGAAATGCAAATTGGTTTTTATACAAAGTCTTACTGAAGCCAGTGGAACAGCACAGGAAAGAAATTTATGGGMTGCTTCTGATCATTGCAAATTGAAGAGTTCTCCTAACAAGTGTGCTTGGATATACAAAGCTTAATATGGCAATTCTTTAAACTGTGCTTCTCCCAGAGCTGCCAGCTGGGTCTGACTTTCTCCAGTAGAGGAGAAATAAACTCCAGGCTCCACTCCACAATTGGAACTAAGAAAGAGTGGAGCCCTGATAATACTTTCTGTCACTGCAGGAATGAAAGAACAACACCAAGCTAGTTGGCTTCTTGGCAGCAGCCAAACCTGTCAAAGCTCAGAGAAACARTTGTTAGGTTATGAAAACAGTACAGCTAATCATTGCTTTTGGAAACATCCATGCAAAACACCTTGTTCATTCAAGCATAAATAAAACAAGAACACTCTGAAAACAATAAAATACAATTGACTAATGATTCAGCTACAAACACCACTGTGAAAACTGATTCAGTTACAAATGACACAATGAATTCTAACCAAATCTTCTGCGCTGAAAGATAAAAAATCAAGGTCAAATAAAGAATGCTCCACTGTATAAAAAAAACTCAGTGAGGAAATCACACAGAGTGATTCTGGAGCAGAGCTTTCTTTAGTTCCAGCTGCCTAAACATTGTCTTTGTTCATACTTTTCTATAGCAGTGACGTATTTTATACACATACCATGTATTGGCAGTGTTAGTACTGTTTCTTCAGAGATGTTTACAACTTTTTGAAGAAAGTAGTCTGCAAGAAAAATACTTTAAAATTCTGTCATAAGAGAACAGAAGACATAGTTTAAGACTGTGGGCTGTGTTCAGCCAGAATTAAATTTAGCCTTCAGGTCAGAAAAAGCACGAGAGGCCATGCATGTGGGCAGAACAGCAGATGTACCTACTGTCCTGAGGGGCAGGACTTTCAAAGATTGCCTCCTCATTTGAGGTGAAAGATACTGCCACTACTTCAGCAGCACAAAGGGAACTGAAGACTACCTTACTCAGGAAAGCCAGGACCTTCAAACCTACTGTTTAGAAGCCATGAACAATAAAAGATGGAGGAAATATAAGGAATGGGTAAAGGAGAAGATCTTTCTAGATTCTGGGGGAGAAAATGGAAAACTAAATGAGGCAAAGAAGTCCCAGATGGAAAAACCAAGGTGAGGAAGACAGGCTTCAGCAAGCTTTTGGAGACAATWGAACACAACAATGCCTGACTGGAACCCATACAAAAATGAATGATGAAATACTAGAGAAATTTAAATAAGAATATGATAGAGTCTCTCCTCTACACACCTTACATGGCAGAAGGGATGCTCTACCTGTTCTAGAAGCTATGGTTCCAGGACCAGGACCCTCATTGGAAAGCTGTTGGCTTTCCAAATGAATTGGCCTTCTGGGTGTACTCTCACCTAGATCACACCAGCACAACTGCAGGGTAAAGTGTGAATTTGGAAACAAGAGYTCACAACACTTCTTACAAGAGGTGGTAGAGCCACCAGATTAGTAGAATGAGAAGAAAATCACTATGAAAATAGAAAAATCTAGTTGAAGATGAAAGATGAGAAGGATGAATTAGATAGTAATGGCTTAACTCTTCCTCAATAAAAACAGCTTTTGTCTTTGAGCTTTGCAGAAGATATATGGAATTTTAAGTGAGGGGTTGGCTTGGCTTCTCCTTCTAGGGGACTGCTTCTCAGAGGCTGRAGGGGTGAGAATTTCTCTTCCCTAAATGATTCCTCCTGCCACTGTAGCCATTAAGAACTAGTGATCCRCAGGGCTGAACAAAGGCTGGCAGAGGGGAGACTGACATATGGCAAAACAAGTACAGAGCTCAGGTGTCCACTGTGTGTCTTTGTGAATGATCTAAAGAGAGATCACATTTGTGTATTGCAGACAACATTAAACAGAAGGAGCTGCAAGCACAAGATGGCTTAGAAGCACAGGCAGGAAATGCTACAATGAATTCTGTTACAGAATAAATGAAAGAATGCCTCTGGGAACTCCAGTGTGAAAGAAACACAAAGAAGAAGGGACATACACAGGAGACAATGATTAAAATCCTTAAGTATAAAAATTAGAAATTAACTACAAAAGCTATGTATGTATTTGTGTTTTGACCCAGTAATATCAGCACTGGAAGAGAACAGTGCTTCTGTAGGTGAATATGGCATAATTACACATCAAACATTTCAGCAGCTTTATAAAGGATCTCACAGCGTTACTACAAAGAATCATTGAATGAAAAGGGGCACAAATAGATCACCAGRAAAGATATAAATAGCTAATAATATATAACCTGGTCATTGCCAGACAAAATAACCCATAATCAATGATGCAGGTTTGACTGTCATAGAGCTCTAAAAGAAGATGAGAAGAAGGGAGGAAAACAACCATAAAAATTCAAGAATATAAAGGAAGAATTTGGATGACTCCATTTCTTGGCAGCAGGATGTTGAATGGCCAGTTTGCAGCAAAGCCTCGCTAGTTAGTGACATCATTACTTATGATAYAAACCAAGGCAGGATAAAATATTTGCTGAAGTGGAAGACACAGGCAAAACATTAGTTTTCTTCTCTTCTGCAACTCTAAAGATCTTTCATGAAGAATTGTTGCKTGATTCCATTTAGTATTTTTCTGTTCTAACAGTAAGGAATATTACATGTGAAGTCTGAGGCTCTGGCAAGAAAATAGAGCTAAAACATAGTAAGTATTTTTCTTCTGYAACAAGAGAGCTTTTGAAGCAATGCACGAGGTTTTAGTTCCTACCTGAAGCAGCATTATTGCTTGTCACAAAAAAATAAATAATATCATCACTATGTTCAAGTTCAGCCAAGTTAGACATAATTTTGTGGAAGAAATAAGTTTCTTAGCTGGTCATTCCACCCTAGAACCCTGGAAAAGTGATACAGTTTGCATTTTGAAGAGAATTAATTTAAATCTCAAATTTGCAGGTGGGGAGAGGAATAAACATAACTCAGAATTTTGTTTCCTATGGAACTTTCATGAATACAAGCACTTCTCTATTTGGCTGGATACAGAACTGTGCTCAGAAGTGTCATATTAAAAAAAAAACAAAAAACAAAAAAACAAAACTTTTCAACATCAAAGATTCAGGACAGTAAGAATTGCTGTGAAATTTGGATCTCTCAGTTGTCCTTCATGTGTGAGTTCTACCTAGACATTCAATTTTCCCCCATCACATGATAGCATTTCAGAAATAGCAGTGATACTGCTCCGTAATGCCAAAAAGGGGATTTGAAGATTGCATYCAGAGACTGGATGATGCCACTTCATCCCTTCTGTTTGAAAAACGAATGTGTACACAATATGGCCATGAAAACTCCAATTAATGAACTTCAGAAAAATCTTTCTGAATCTTCCAATAAATACAGCATAATAATAAACTCCTGAAATAAATTAGGAAACATGAGACATGCTCAAATGTCATGGAAAGCCAAAGGTGCAAGTTGTTTACATAAATCAGAAATGACATCTTAGCTTCTATGATGTAATGTTTTTATACAAGCCTGTTAGACTTAAGCAGTTGTGATGGTGCCAAGTGTTTGGAAGGTGATGAAATTGATTGAAACTGGCCAAGAAACCAATTACAGCTCTAATCCTGATGTTTTAATACCGTCTTCCAATATATGAAGACAGAAAAAAATTTTAAAAGTGCTTTAGTGAGACTGCATAGTTAAGCCATCAGTGGTTAGAAAATCCCAGAATGAAGCACACTTGAATAACCTTAAATTGGACACTTTGTTTAGATTATGATATAGTCCTTAACTGCATGATTACATACTAATTTTTCCACATAATTCTGACTTGTTCAGCATACATAATGAATAGTGCATACATAATGAACTATTTTTCTTGTAGCAGCTATTTGCTGCTGTTCAGTGTGCGGTCTCAGGACTTATTTGCTACGCATTATTCACWTTCTTCTCTGAAGACAAAATTATGAATTTCATCACGGGTTTTTCCATGTACCTCATGGGTTTTCCAGGCTACTACAGTGCCTGTCTGATTAACAAACATTCATTAGTTTCTTTTGAAAACATTGCTGTGAGGGGAGGCAGCAATATGTTTYCATTTTACACATGGAAAACTGAGGCACAGGAAAGTTATTTAAAGTGGTTATGTTCTCTCCTCTCACTGAAGTCCACAGCAGCCACTGACTCTCAATACCCCAWGGAACCCCTCTTTGCTGGCAAACAAACGAGAATTTGGCATTCTGGGCTCATGTGTGCCTTTGGAAGTTGTCACGCACTGGTACACACTRACCCTTCTCTGGTCACACCAATGCATGGCCTCTTCTGTCCTGTTCCATGGGCTTGGTCCTGTCCCACTTCCTTCTTCTTCCCCAGTCACATTTCAAAAGTTGTGAATCTGCATTCCTAAGGCTGTCCTTTCAGCCCCAGTCTCTCTGCTCAGTAAGTCTTAGTTCCATTCCTTTACTCCTGAGCTCTGTAATCCAAACAGCCCAGTGAACCCCCTCTTGCACTTTTTGTCTCTTTGCACAGTCTTCAGGTTTACTCTTCACAGGTTCCCAATCCTCATTCTTCACATAAATCTAATCAGGGTGAATATCCCCTCACCTTTCCGCCCACCCCAGTTTTACTTCCCTGAGCATGATGCCTGAACTTGGACTGCCTTCCTTGCTCCTTTGTCTTCTTTTCCCATTCTCATTCACGGTTATTTTGTCTCCTTCTGCCTTCCCATTTAACATAATCCCCAGTTTATAAATCTTTCCTTTTCTTCCACCCTTGACCAGCCACTGCCTCATGTCTGTTAGCAGCTTCAGGGGCAGTTTTCTTGCCTGACTCCCTCCATGTGCATCTCCCAAGGTTCAACATCCTCTTTGAAGGTTTRTTTCTCGGCTCTTCTCCTTTCTGCATTTTGACAGGTGTTGTTTTGATAGGTGTCTTCTGCTTTCCCTCCCTGTGTGCCAATGTAAGAGCACAGGGAGTGGATGACGGCGTCACCGCTGTCACCCTGGCGGGACCGAGCAGCCAAAGTGCATCATCTGCAGGGGGAGCACGGCACAGCCACACAGCAGCTTCGGSAAATTCTGCTGCTCACGTCCACCACTGTTCTACCAAGCCCATGAAAAGCCTGGTTTTTTTCCAAGGCTCGTGTTTTTCTGACATCAGCTATATTTTGATAAAATTGGCRTGCTGATGACTCAAAGGACATCCATCCATCTACTAAAGATTTAATCTCCAGGTAAGGCTAATACAAATATTATGAAAAGGTCACCAGAATGTTTGGCACAGATTAAACATTCATTTCTGACCTAAGTTTACAGAAATATGGCTACAGTGTTCAAATTTGGCAAAGGAAAATAACAAATGCTATACTTCTTCCTATACAAAGAGTGAGTTCAGGACAATTCTAAGGAACTACAAGTACACCAGACTATTACACTGAGCTAAGCAATTAGACCCATGTAAAAAAACAAGAACAAATAATGCAAGATGCTTTGGTAAATAACAGAGGATGCTGAAAATAACAGCTYGTAATTGGCTTTATAATGTTATATTCACTTTGAACCAAATCTTATCAGGAGTTTTTATCTAAAAAATATTTCCAAAGTGCATACATTTATTATCTCTTATTTAACATCTGTAAGCTTTTAAAGTGCTTTGAATCATTACGAGAGGTGACAATTCTTGCCTCTGAAAGAATTGAAAAAACAACACTGAAAAAACCCAGAAAAAATAAAAATAGATGAACTGTCATATTATTAATTGCTCACTTCAGCTCCTAGATTTGTGGCTCCTGTCTGTACCTCCACAGAAGCTATAACCCAGTTTTCTGAACACAAAATATCTCAATATTAATCCTTTCATCTTAGAAAACAAGAAAAATATTTTGCTACCTACATAAATTTTCAACTATTGCTTATGTTTTTACTGCAGCATTGCTTGTAATTCCAACTAAGTGTGTTGMAGAATTTTTCATCTTTGGATGTATAATGTTATGATTTCACTGGCTGTCTTTACGGTTACTACAGCTTAAAGACCAAAGACATTTTCAGAATAGGAAAATCTAGCATATTTATAATTGACTATGTGTAATACATTGCTATTTATCACAAAACTTCGATTAACCTCAGTGATATCAGTCGCCTTAAGAACTTCCCCTTTTTCCAACAAAGATACCCTAAAATAAATTGCAAGTATTTATAACATAAACATTCCCAAGTACACACTTAGGGATCTAAACGTATTAACTATACATTTGTATGCTTATCTAAAAGATGAATGCCTTCACCTTTGCTTCCTTTTGTGTTCCCATTAAAACAAGCTTTTTGATGCATAAGTGCCACCTGTAGGAAATACTGGAGTATGCTCAAGTGCAGCCCGGTGCCAACTGAGGCACTGAGTTGTCTCTCTCCCATCCCCAAAGGAGGCACCTCCTTTGGAAATTCAATATATTGAGGAAACAACGACTCTGCTTGATGGCAGCTTGCTTGATGAAGGTTAGATTGTAAAGCCACATCTACAGRAAAGTTGCTATTTTCCAGTGAAGCTTAATTAAAAAGGAACTGAAATGAAAAACACTACATTTTTCCATTTGCTTGTCTGCATGACAGCATTCCACAGGCAACAATCAGTCCTTCACTACAGCACATTGAACCAAATTGAGTTTGTGCCATGATTAACATGGAGTACTTCACTACTATTACTTAGGCTACAYAAATATGAAAGACTGCATAATTTATTTATTTTTATTTTTATCTACTATTAATGAAAAGGAATAGTTGTGAGAAAGTGTTTTAACAAAAAACCAGTCTAACCTCCACTACTATAAACATAGCTCAGTTTCCTGTTGCAATGAATAAGGCATGAATAGATGGAAGTGCAAATATTGTAATTCAAACATAAAAGGAAAAAATTAAAGTATTTCTAMTGTAGCTATAAAAATAATAACTAAGACTTTTCAATGCCTTGTCATTTGCTTTAATACTACAAGAAAAATAAAAAAAAACTTACAAAAATTCAGTTTTTTAAATGTTAGAGTCTGCCTAGGTCAAAAAAGTGAAATATTTAATCACAATTTGTAAAACATAACAGAGAAAAATGGTCTGACTCCCACTGTAGCCAGCACCTTTAACAGTTATGCTCCAAAAATACATTCACAAGGCAATAGTTTCATTAATTCAACTGTACCAATCACTGATACAGAATCTCCTTCCCCTGGTAAATTTACTAGCTAACATTAATTCCATACCCAAAGCACATTTTGCATCCAAAAATGAGAAGTTATTTTTAATAATTCGATGTGATGTGACAAGATAGGAATCATCTGGTGTATGAGCACAGATTATATGCCACTCTACGAGAAAATATTTTTTCATTGTTTGACAGTCAGTGACTCCATTTAGTTTTGTCAGTCACAGCTGTGTACAAACGACATGTCTCTCCTCTCCCCTCGTCAGCCTTCAGTGTCGCTTCGAGCACGTACACTTGTTTTGGCTGTCCTAATCATCACCTGACATTTATCTGCGCGCTTCAACACAGACAACCTTTAACATCCGCAGCTCCAACTGTGAAACCAAACTTCATCTGCCTGCCGGGACACGGCCGGGCGGATGGACGGGCGGGGGACYGAGCGCGGCTGTCCCCAGGGCACTGCGGTCTCCCGCGGCAGGCGCGGCGCGGCGGGAGCGCGGCGGGGAACGCGGCTCGGTGCAGGGCTCGGCGCAGGGCTCGGTGCAGGGCTCGGTGCACCCGGGCCCGCCGGCGCGGTGCTGTCCGCGGTGCTGAACCGYCTCCCTCTCCGTCTGCCCCCGAGCCCCATCTTGAGAGCCCCAGGCTCGGTCCCCTCGCCGCCTCATGGCTCTCACGAGCGACCGGCAACAAGTCCGACCGCTTGCCCACGCCAGCCGGCAYATCCSCCCGTGGATTTGAAACACGGGAATTGCCCTGTAATACAAAGGACTTTGGACACCGCGGGCAACAAAACCCCACCAGGGCCACTACCCCATCCCCRGCTCCAGACTCTCCGCAGCGCGGGYTGTAGCTCCCGTCGCCGCCTCTCCCAGAACAAGCCCCAGCGTCCATTCCTGGCAGGGGCAGGGTTGTGCAGCAGGCTTGCCCGGGGTAATCGCACTGCAACGCCAGGCACGGCWTAGGGAGCGGCGGTTTTCCCTCCCTTCCCTCCAGCAAGGTGCAACATTCTCTCCTTTTGTTCTCAACGGTAGAAGGGTGGCGGCGGCGGGAAGGGTGGGGAGCACTTGCACCTACAAAATCATGGGGGATAACAAAGGACCATACGCCGCGCGGATTAATTTGCATTAGCATCCATGAGGGCAGCAGCATCTTACGTCTGCGGGGATTAGCCGCGCCGAGCTCGGGCTTACCGTCCCTATCGCAGAGCTGAATCGCCTCCAGGCTCAGGTTCTTGATCACCTCCTCGCAGGGGCTCGTGGGGCTGCTCATGGTGTGCGCTAGGCGCGGAGCCTCCATCGCGCCCCTCGCCGCTGCCTGCTGTGGCTTGGCCGGGCGCTGGGGCTGGGGCTGGCCGGCTCCGCTCAAGAGCCGCGCGGCAGCGCTTCCCGGCGCCGCCCGGCTCGGCTGGGAGCGCTCGACGGAGGAGGCGGGCGGGGAGCGGATTTGTCACCGCAGCGAGCCGGGGAGGGGGCAGCAGCGAGGCGGGTGCCCGGCGCGCCCCGGGATGCGCGTTTAAAGGGGCCGCGGCCGCCGCCTCGGAGCCGTCCCTTCCCCCTCCGCTCCTTATGTAACGGCGGCCGCGCCTCCACGGAAGCTCGCGGGGAGTCCAASCCCTCCGGGTTAGGCCCTGCGAACGGCAGGTCCGGGTTCCAGCCGGCCTGCCTCGAGCACAGCTGCCCGCGACCACGGCGTGGTTTGTTTCGGGGGTACTCTGTAACCCGACAGAGGCACCCGAGGCAAAACCATTTCCAAGCCACGGTTAGCGATTTCCCCTTCCGTGAGTGCACAGCCCACCGTGAGTGCTCTATGCAATCGCACCCAATTGCAAGGGCTGTGCCATCCACTTTCATCCTTCGATTATGCAAGAATTTGCAGAAAGAAATGTTAGCTGGCTTTAGATTGATAAACCTAGAAAAGCTGGAAGAAGGTTATTGATTGCAAGAGAAGGTATGGGAGTGAACCATTTCTGCTCTGCACACTTCCCACCTGCCCTTTTTGTGGGAAAGAGAAATAATCCACATGGCAGTAGTGCCATTCCTATCAAGCTTTTTTGAAAAATGCTTATTTATCAGTTCCTAGTTTCAGGAACAAAAACAGGGCCAGAAAAGRAGAAAATTCAAAGAGTAATAGGATAATAAATTAAACTTGTGTAGCACTGCACCATCATCAGGTGTGACAGCTCAGCTCCCTCCCACCACAGGAYGGACAAAGGAGCAGGCCCTGGGTCTCCCGGGCTGCAAGAGTGCAGTGCTTTCTCCAGATCTTGGAGACCGTGACTCTGGGATCAAGCTCACCATGCTGGGATGGGATCACAAATCTCCAGACAAAGTGTTTTGAGCCCATTTCCTACCACACATTACAAYAAGCATTCCTAGCACCAGTTTGTTGTTTCACCAAACCAAAACTGACACCATTTAGCCATTGATCTTGAGACACCAGCACTGGCTGCTTAGAGAAACAGCAAGTTCATTGCACAAAGGCTCCCACTAAGATTGAGGCTGTAATGTTTCTTGGTCAGCATTACATCACAAAGTCCAAAGAGTCCCTAAAGCTCCTATTTCTCTTTCTGCAATCCCAAGACCACCCAGTGTCCTCTCAGTCCTCACTCATCTGGCACATAGCAAGCCCCATGCACAACTAGGTGTCTGTCATTGCACTGCCCCTGGACTCCTGGATCCTTCCATTCCTTTTGATAGTTTCTGGGACACCAGTCTCAGAAAATGAGCTCTGGTGTTACTTTTCACAAAGCCACTGCCAAGTGCAGCAGCCTGGAAGCAAGGAATAGGTTTAAGGATCCTAGACTCCTCTGACACCTTCAAAAATCTGCAGTACATTCTGGGGAGAAAGTGCAGTGCTGAACACCTTTCCAGCACTGTGTGCTCTACACACACACACACACACACACACACACACACACACTTTCTTGTTCATCTTTTATTTTTTTCCTGCTCTTTGTTTCTCTGATGTTTTTCATCAGGATGGAAAACGTATGCAGAGGGGTCAGACAGAGGAGAAATGGAATGAGTGGGAAGGGAACCTAAAGGAAGAGAAAATGAAAAGGAAGTAATAACAGGAAAGGAGCRTATGAGTCAATGGGGAGGTGGGAAGGGAGAGGAATATATGAATGAATGCACAGACAGAACGAGGACAAATATAGAATCAGAGAGGGAAGAAATGAAAGTGGGTGAGACGGCATTCATCAGGTTTTAATTTTGTCTCTGACAAGCATTAATTCCCTGCACTGAAGCAAAACCTTTCTCCTTGATATTGCAACTGTGCTTAGCACACAGTCATCTCCTACGTAAGGCTGGAAAATTTCTTTCCCTGAAGACGGTGTATTTAGTTTCTCGGCCTTATGTTCCACATTCATTCCCTTTCACAATGTGGCAGACACTTCAGCAGCTCACACAATCTTGTTACTTCTTTGCTATAACATTACATAAAGTCCATTTGAAACAGACACTGYTCTTGAATACTGAGAGAATTTCCCATTTTATTCTCTGTGCCTCTATTTTATACACCTTTCTCTCCTCTACTTYTTATTCTATGCAACTGAAATCAGGTTTTTAAGAAGGGATGGATTTTAAATAGCTCTTTGAAAGCAGACAGCTTTGGGGATGTTCCCATTCCTCAAAGGCCTCTCATTTCTCAGCTACCTTGTAGCAATAACCAGAGGCTGAGCTATCTCTATTTCTTTCCCCATACCATTAACTGGTTTTTTTTTTTTTTAAAGAAAAGACTGATTAACTSTCCAAATACTGGCAGACTTCAGTGTAAATTAGAGCAGATAAACCTTTCCCATAGCTCCACTTTTCTAAYGCTGGACCTGCCTGAGACAGTATTTTGCAGAGTCACACTTCAGACTCCATGCTTCCTTCAGCCTATTGCTACTCCCACTACACCTGGACTATGGATCAACAATTTTTAAAGCTCAAATTACTCCCAGTGAGTCCATGCAATCACTTGACAATGAATTTAGTCCTAGGTATTTAATCTCAGAGCACACAGTGTTTTTCCTACTTGAGGGAACTATACTCTGCTTGTCTTAACAAGCAATAGCATTGTCTGAGGCACAAGTTATRTTTGCGCTACAGGGTGACAGAGTCTCAGCATATAATCAGAAARTTTATTCTGTGACAGATTATCCCTGACAGTGTTTAGTGAAAAATGYCACATATCACAAATATGGGTCAACATTATGTAATGGAAAGTCTGCCAATGGCAGCACAATGTTAGAGACAGCAGAGGGTCATGTGTTTAGAACTGCAAAAGCTTGCAAAGAATTTGCCACAACAGCAACCTTTCAGACTTCCAACATTTAGATAAATAGAATCTTACCAACTTCTGTAGTTTGACAACAATGCGTCTGTTATTACAGTAACCTCACACAGGGAGAGAGAAGCAGCATTTCCTAGCGTGATGCACGTACCAGGAAACGTGAGCWGCGACACACAGCCCTTGCCTGGCAAGGTTCAACAATCTCAGCTCTCCTGCCTCAGCCTGGCACTYACAGTCCCCCAGGTAGGTCAGCAAGATCTTGCTGCAGGGCTACCACTCCACTGCAGAAAGGCAGAGAGGCTGCCAGCCAGCTAGAGAGGTGTGTGGCTTCTTTACTAAAAAACACAACCTCATTCAAGCCAGAAAGCAAGAGGAAAAGGGGCTGTRTATTCCTTTCCCCACCACAAATACCCCACATCCCCTCCACAAGGACAAAGTTCTGTGCCACCTGTGTTGCAGTTTTGAGAAACCTGCTGTGTATTAGCAGCAGARCACAGCACAGAGCTGGGCAACCACATTCTCACTATCTGAAAACTCTTTTGTATTTTACTGTAGCAGGTTTTTATCTGCAAGTTATAAAAGAAACCCCCTTTCTCAGACCTCAGCAAGACTCAGAGTTCCAACTCTGCCTTCCCACTTGGGAATAAAAACAGACCTGTGTTATTGCTCAGTGGACTGTGCAAGCAAAAGGCAAAAAAGATACAGACATCGTTTTCAGGAATGAAAAGCCAGGGAGGAATTAAAGACAGCATTTTGGGTTTTTCCCCCCTCCTATTAATATGTCTCTTTTGAGGAGAAAAGCAAAATATTAACAGACAGATAAACAGAAGGGTCAAAAACAGTCMTAAAAGGTGCACTGAATAAACTTAGCAACTAGTCCCTGGAGTTTCATATAAATAAATYCTTAGCAATTTTGCAGTCACTCTCTGTCTTTAATGGACATGTCAAGTGTTTCAAGCAYGTGAAGGCACATACTTGAAAAAGATCGTGTGCAAAGTATTCCTAAAATACCATAAGACTGAAGTAAAATCCACAGACCAGTGACAGAAACACAAAATCCCCAAAGCTGAAGACCCAAAGTGAAAGGCGTGACTCTGTAGATTTAATGTACAGTGTGACACAGCTTCCTTTGCTAACAGAGACAGACACTGATGTATGACAATTCAGAGCACTAGGCACAGAATCCAACCAGTAACCTCTTTGTTTTTTTGCAGACAGCAAAGCAAGAGCTTCCTCAAACGCTCAGACAAGGATGATGATGACAGAGGTCCCCTTGTATTCTCTAGGAAAAGCCAAGGTASAGCAGCAGTGTTTATTCTTAGCTCTAGAGTGAGTCTCTCTCCCTCTTTCTGCCAAGTAGCACCCATGGCCAGACATCCTGACACCAAATCCAGCAGTGAGGCTACASCTCTCCTGGAAATGTCTCTGCCTGCTGTTTTGTCCTTTGGTGTTGTTTGAGATGCTGGGAAACCCCAAATTTCTGGGAACTCTTCAGTGAGGTGCGTGCAGTAGCTCATAGATCTCAAAATGACTCTCCATCCATGTTCAGAAAGCTTCATTTCAGCAATTGGATTCAGCACATGCATTCAGGCTCCTCTTGCTAGGCCATAAAGCTAGGCCATAAAGCATACTTTAAAACAGCAAAGATGCAATTCTGAGGTAATCTTGTGACTTGTCGTGCCAGGGAACCTACTCACGAATCTGGARGAATGGCTTCAGTGTAGGGAAATCTAGTCTGCTCCTCAGATAAAAAGACAATCAGTCTGTGGAAAAGGCAACCAAGGGCATATGAGAGAGCCACTAAAGCACGAGTAGCACAAACAGGGTAGCCAAAATCTGACTCTGCCAAGTATCCCAATACAGGAATTAGAGGRTGTCAATAGCAGTTAATAGCAACAGCTTCAGAGCAAACAAAAGGAGGTGGTACTTCCTGCAATGGCTGGTACAATTGTAAGACCAAAGAGAGTGCCAGTGATAGAAATTTTTGTTCATCCAAGGGAAGACCGGAAAAGTTCATACAAAAGGAATCCTTTAGAGCTACAGAAACCACAAGTGACTCGGAGTCCCTAAGCTGAAAGCTAATAGGGTCCAGGGAAGAGTTASTGAACACGGTTATACGTGCTTGTCATGCCATTTATCTTCGCTAAACATCCATTTTCAGCCACTGCTCGAGACAGTACTAGCCTGGGTAAGTCGGGGCTCTGACCCAGGACGGCCCTGGCAATGCCCTGCTGTCCAAGCCTTCATTCCTTACCACCCACCATCCTCGTTCGTTAGGAACGCTCCAGAGTGTGGAGCCCTCTGATGGTGCTAGTTGGGCGTGCAAATCTCAACCTCATCTAAGCAACGCGAGCGATTAAAAGGGAATTTCCTCTCAGGTAAAGAAAGAGATCAAGCAAAWTATCATTTGGTTAATGTTATTGATGGCGCTGTTTCTGAATTTCAGTTTTCTGATTAGCTTTATACAGCGAGAATAAGCATCTAAGAAAGACAAATCCTTCCACATAGAAAAAAACCCACGTTTGTAGCTTCATAAAATTTGTTTCCTAATGGGCACAAAGTACTGTTAATGCTTAGCATTATCACTTATTAATTTCATTTKAAGTTGAGCCTCCCTTTATGAGATCCAGAGTAACCTTAGAGAACAATCTGAACCTCTCTCCTCTGCGCTGTTAATCAGTCTTCCCACTTTTGTAACCACTTTCACATTTAATTAGYGCCTTATCCTCCAGATACTGGACCATATCTTGACCTTTAAAGGATACTACTGCCTGCTTATCCTTGACAATGCTGACTGCTATTCAGATTTACTTTCTGTCTACAGTTCAGTGGCCAGCCTTTGATACCTTTAAGTGAATTTTAGCCCCAGCTGACTTGTTTCAGTAATTTCCTTAAAATATTATGTGGCACAACATCAAATGCCTTTTAAAAGTCTAGATGTTATTCTGTCCTCTGCTAATCCTCTGGCTTCATCAGAAGAGATGTGGAGGGATACACATTCCAAATGGCCTGGCTTGGTTTACTGTGCTATATCAGGGTCTCATTACACCATTCACCTCCATATAAATGCATTTCCCACTCAGCTCCACTATTTGTAGTATTTGTTTCAATTTGGAGCCATGCCCATAAGATAATAGATTCCATAGTTACTCTTAATTCAGTTTTTAAAGACTCCTGGCATGCTGACACTTTATTAGTCTCCTGATACTTCCTCAATTCTCTGTGGGGTTTTGTAGCAACTAGCTGTTCCATCAGTTCTTTAAATATCTGAAGGGACACCTCAGATGCATTTGTTCAAGTGATGATATTTCATTATGTATTTCTTAGTTACTTTTTCCCAGCAGTTCATAATTACATCAATGATTTCTTAACAAGCCATTWTTCAATGTTTAATCTCCTTCCCAATAAACTTCATGGCAAAAGTCCAATTAGTTTTAGGGGGAATAAGAACTGGTCTCAAAATTTATCTCCTTATTACAAATTAATTACAATTAATATTTTCTTGGTCAAGTAATTTTTTTTGTTGTGCCTTCAGGACTTATAACACAGTCTTTTAATATTATTTTTAACCTCTTGGCAGCTGTTTCAGTGTATTATCATACTGTCTCTGTTTCTCTCCTGGGTACTAAACTTATAAAACAAATCCCTGTTTTGGTGACCCTCCAATTTTCTGATTCTAGCACAGTTCATATTTTAGTTTTACTCATTTAAGTAGCCTRCAGTGACCCATTCTCTCTTCAGTGTTTCCCATTTTCATTGGAATAARACACATTTCTGCTGGCTTTCCATTAAGTGTCTTCTCACGTTCTCTCGACTGCCCTTTCCCTTTCCCCAAAGACTTTTCTGAAACTCTCTCAACTGATCCCRTGAATGAGATTTTCCTCATAATACTACACCCTTTCATTGGATAACCATAACKCTTCAGACAGCCAAGAAGAAGGTACAGTTCATTAATAAAGTTAATGAAGATAGTTTAAGTGATTAGTTCCCCAATTTCATCTACTGATCTAATTTTTTTTATGACCACAAAGCCATAAGTGTTTTGCAGAAGCACAGAAGGTGGGATCTAGGTTGATGTCACTGCTTTTGTACCATCACAGTCTGCTATGACCGAGTTGATGTGGCAACACAGGAAAGACAGMATTGTCTCATGCCCCTCGAGTACCATGAGACAGTCAATTAACTGCTGAGAAAACACCAACAAGGTTGTGCTAAATCAATGAGAGTAGGAACACCAAAACATTTCTTCTCCTTGGCTCAGAGACTGGTGAGTAGTGAGACTAATCTTAAATTTCTCTCATTTGGCTCACAGTCACTACAAACTCTTATACTGTTTTTTGGATCTATGATTATTTATATATATGCTTTGCACGGACCCAGGCTGGATGCCAGGTGCCCACCAAAGCTGCTCTTTCCCCTTCTCAGCTGGACAGGAAAGAGAAAATGTATCAAAAAGTTCATGGGTCTATATCAGTACAGGGAGAGATCCCTCAGCAATTAACATCATGGGCAAWATAAAATTGCCCTAGAGAAKTTAAYTGAATTTATTACCAACCAAAATCAAAGTAAGATAAMRAGAAGTAAAACAAATCTTRAAAACATCTTCCTCCAYCCCACCCTCTTKTTTGGACTSTCCCTCYTCYCCAGCCAGYGGCACAGGGAGATTGGGAATGGGGKTTATGGGCAGTTCATCACACATTGTTTCTGCTGCTGCTCAGGGAGAAGAGTCCTTCCCCTGCTCCAGCATAAGGTCCCTCTCACAGGAGACAGTCCTCCACAGACTTCTCCAGTGTGAGTCCTTCCCACGGGCTCCAGTTCTCCGTGAGCTGCTTTGGTGTGGGTCCCTTGGTGCAGGGTGCAGTCYTTCAGGAGCAGCCTGCTCCAGCCTGGGTCCCCTATGAGGCCACAAGCCCTGCCAACAAACCTGCTCCAGGGTGGGCTCCTCTCTCCACGGGTCTGCATGTCCCTCCCAGGAATCTGCTCCAGCACGGGCTTGCCACAGATTCACACGGCTCCTTCGGGCATCCTGCTGCTCTGCCATGGGTGTCCCTCAAGGGCTGCAGGCGGCTCTCTGCTCCCCTGTGGATCTTCATGGGCTGCCGGGGGACAACCGGCCTTGCCATGGTCRGGCTGCAGGGGAATCTGCTCTGGTGCCTGAGMACCTCCTGCCCCTCCTCCACTGACCTTGGTGGCTGCAGAGTGTTTCTCTCACATATTTTCAGTCCTTCCTTCCCTGGCTGCAATTACTTCTGCACAGTAACCTTTTTTTTGCCTTCCTGAGTATGTTACCAAGAGGCATTACTGCAATTTCTGATTGGCTTGCCCTTGGCCAGTGATAGGTCTGTCTTGGAGTCTGCTGACTTTGGCTCTGTTGGACGTGGGGGGAAGCTTCCTTAAGCCACCCCTTTAGCCATCCCTGTCCCCTCCCTGCTACCAGAACCTTGCCACACCATCCCAATGCAATATCCACAATTAAACCTCCACAATTTAATTAAAATCTCACAAAATTTCACAAGAAACAATTTCACTTAGAAACAGCAATGAGGAGTGTYTTCCATGGGTTGGCTCTGGTAGGAATTCATGTCCACTTAGCACCCATATAAGGGCAGATTAAAGAGAGTAGAGCATACAAATAGACAATAAAATGAGTATTCATCTACAGCACTGCTTCTTTAACAACATCCACAAGCATTTTAATTAAACCATGTTCTGCTTTGAATTATGTCCTACCAGACTGTTCTGAATATATGTCAGCCCTGCAGTATGTTATTTATTGGTAGTGTAACAATCCTTACAGATTTCCAGTTGTTGTACACACACAGTGCCCTGGAGTGTTTAAAGTCAGTGGAGGAGTTGTAACATTCTGTGAGCCTTGAAAATCCTAGAACTGACCTAAAATCTGTTAGTAACTGATTCATTGTTCTGCTTCTTAAACCAGGCTGTACAGGAGGATAACTGCAAAGCACATCTTTAGCCTAAGGAGTTTATTTGCCTTAGGATCTTTCCATGGTCAGTGGAGAGTGGAAAAATCCTCATCTGTTTCTCAAAGGGAGTTCATTGTAGGTGCTTGGAGTTGCCCCAGAGGAAATGCTTCCTCTTGATTCTACAGGAAGCTCGGGAAGAAATGCACTCTGAGGCTAAATTTAGTCTTTGTCAATGCCCCCCAAACTACTCCTATGTGTGTTTGCAACAGCCATCTTTGATAACCTACGATGCATKCTGGAGTGAGAAATGAGAACAGCACACAAACACGGCAAAACTCTCTCCTGGCCTAGCACCAGCTCCTCAGCTCCTTGTCCAGAGTTCAGGGGGCTTAATCTACACATGCTGATAGGGCTGGTTGTAAAGTGTTCAAGAACAAGTGTTCATTTATCCAGTCACAGCTGCTGCCTTATGACAGAGGTCTGACAGTGGCTCCTGTGTGATGGAACATGGGTCTGTGGGCAGACTTGTCCGATCACTGCRTATCTGGGACCTGCTGAACTCACATCAAATGCCCATTGTTTGCAAATTCTTTTTCCTGATTTCCTCTCTTCCACATTAACTGCTAACCTCATCTTTCACATGAGCTTTTAAAACCAAATTTACTAGGGTTGTTTATATAATTTTTCTTTTTAAATACCAGTATTTTTCTTCTTTATTCTCTCTGTTCTTACTTTTATCCATTTTCAGTTTAACCTYACCTACTCCCATCTGAGAGCCAGCTCGTGATTAATGTATCTCCAGATAAATTCAATTTAGCCATTGACAGTACTTTTTTGGGGTTGATCACATGGCATCCATCTGGTTATTTCTGGGATGAGGAGGGAAAATGAGGTAGCGAGTAGCAAGAAATTTAAAAATTGCTTTCTGTGTTGAAGCAGTTGATTTCAATTAGTGAAATTAATTTTTTTTGGGTTTGTGTGGCAAGGTTTTGGTAGATGCAGGGGTGGCTCAGTGARAAGCTGCTGGAAGTTTCCCCAAGTCTGATGGAGCCAATGCCAGCCCAAGGCAGAGCCCCTCTGGCCAAGGCCAAGCCCACCCACAYTGGTGGCATCACCTCTGGGATAACTGGCTTAAGAAGAGGGGGAAAACTCCTTATACAAGGGCAATCAGAAGAGAGGAGCGAGAATATGTGAGAGAAACAACCCTGCAGACACCAAGGTCAGTGGAAAAGGAGGGGGAGGAGGAGCTCCAAGCACTGAAGCTGAGACTCTCCTGCAGCCTGTGGGAAGTACTTTCACTGGGCAAGTTCAAGGGGGAGGGACTCCATAGTGGAGCAGGGGAAGAGTGTGAACAGTCCTCCCCTGAGAAGGAGCAGCAGGGAAAATCTGTCATGAACTGAGCAGAACCAAATTCCCCATCACCCTGTGCCACTGCTTGGGGAGCAGAGAGAGAAAATAGGGAATGAAGAAAAGCCAGGGAAGAAGGGARAGGTGGGGCAGGGCATTTTAAGATTTAGTTTTTATTTCCCATTATTCTCCTCTGATTTGATTGGTAATATATTAAGCTAATTTTCCCAAGCTGCATGCATTTTGCCTATGACAGTAATTGCTGAGTGATCTGTCCCTGCGCTGATTTTGACCCACAAGCCTTKCATTACATTTTCTCTCCCCTGCCCAGCTGAGAAGAACAGTGACAGAGCAGCTGTGGTGGGCACCAGGTACCCATCCTGGGTCAACCCACCACATAAATTTTCTGGTCTCTTGCCCTTAGCAGTTGACAGGAGAGTTGTCTGTGCGGACTTTGTCAATCTTATAACATATTGCCCGTCATGCGGTGGAAATATGAATTTATGAGGTTTTCCAATACCAGATCGAGCACAGCAACAGAGATAAGGGTATGAGGTGGAGCTCTACAGTTTTGTACTTTRAATGCCACTCTAGATTAGCCCTACTATTTTGTGTGGGCAATAGATACACAGTTACAATTTAATTCCTTGTATTTTTAGAACAGTCATTATATTTTAATAARTATTTTAATGCTGTAGCTTCATCAAATAAATTTAGAGGTTGCACCAGCTTAATTACACACATACACATGGTGATATACCGACAGTTCACAAAAACTAAGGACAACTTGCCCCCTTAATTTTTGTGTGCCACTAAACTGCTCCTGCCAAGAATTAATTAGACCAGGTATTAAGGCAGTACTGAACCCTGTATGTGTTTTTGGAGCAGAGCCAAATGTTTAAAACCTCTAGAAATTTGTTACAGCATATGTGTTTGCAGTCAGAAAATCTATCAAGCAAAGCCATTCAGAAAAGGAAGATATGACACAGAGTCAGCCTAAGGAGAGAAGGAAAAGTGAAATATTTTGTCACTGACCAAGGCCTATTCTCATTTGTCTAATAGTGCGATAGAAATGAGTGCCAAATCTTCAATTTCACTGCAGAGAGTTTGAGGCTTGAGCAAAAATGCTCCATTACCACTTTTTTATTGTGCTTTTCTGGAAGTTGAGTGATCTATCACTATAAACTAGGTGAAACAAATGAGGTATAAATCAAGCTAAGTTCAGGGGTTAATGAGATTAGGAGCTATCAGATCCATAGGCTATCTATAGACTAATCACTAAGTCTTATGSCCTCCGGAGTTAATTACACAACTCTCACAACATCAAAAATGCACATGACTGGCCTCCACCTGAATTGCAAACAGCCCTTCCCACTTCTAGCACAGGAGCAGTGATGTCCGAYAAAAATGTGACAGCAGATAATTCAGGGACAAAACACAGAAAAATACTCAGAATAACTTCAGGGCTTCTTTCCATGCTTAGGAGGTATCAGGGATGATCAGTGACAAATAAAACAGAAATTGGGAAGCCCAGCTTCCCAAAGGTCAAAGCAGAGGTCCCCCCACTCCTCTCACCAGCAAGTTCAAAACTGCCATAATTATTAACCCCTGTAAAAAATGATAAAAAAATGTACAGTGATCATGATGGCTAAGGTGGGGAGAACCAAGATCTGTGGGTTTTGGTTCTGGTTTGATGCAGTGCTTCTGCAGCTGAAATGGTGCCAYRCAGTCCTTTTGGGAAGAGTTGCTGCCAGCGAACATTATGAACTTGCAGTCAGTCTGGACAAAGATGCTCATTCCCAAAGTGCAGCTGKATGGCTGCAGAAGGCAAATGCTGGRAGTTAACAGGAGTGTCAATAAAGAAATAGGAGTAAGCAGTGGGGTTAGACTACAGTCACTTTGGGGGTTTGGGCACTCATTAAAATGACTGCCTGACAGCMCTGTCTAAATGGAAATATTATGCAAACTGTGAATTCAGCCTGGAGTAAAACCTCCTTCCTGTATCTTGCTGGCAAAACCCCTTTAAGAACAAATACATCCAAACTGAAATAGATCATGCAACAAGCTTTAGAGGGAACAGTCTTATCCCTATTTTCTCATTTTGGATTTCTCCACCCTCTCGAGAGATGGTGGTCTGGACTCCTCACACTGTCAAACTCCCACTGACCCCAACAGCAAACAGCTCATCTCCAAACACAGCTGAGCCGAGCAGCCAGCTGYCTTGGCTTGAGCCAGCTGTTCTCAAACAGAGCTTGCAATCCCACACGCAGCTGCAAGGCGGGCAATGAGAGCAGGGTCAGTTCTCCAAACTATTATGTGGTGCTTCCACAGACTGTGGGAGCAAAAGCTTTGCTACAACAGTGATCACGGGTATCTTCTTTCACTGCTTTAAAGCAGTGTTTTCCCCTCTTCCTCCCCCTCAACTAGTGATGGAGTCTTATTACTACTTGATCCAGCTGAACCCTAAGGCTAAGTTTTCAGCACTGGGCATACTCCTGCAGAGAGAGTTTTGTATGAATTACAAACTCAGGACATTCAAATACTACATCAATTCACTTCCCACAGGCTGTCTTCATGCATGCTTATTCATCTTGAAATGATGGTACTCTAAGAAGTCACTTAAGCTCTTAAGCTTTCCTGATCTCATGTCACAACTTCAAGGACAACCAAAAGGAAGAACGTTTGGAAAAGCACAAAAACAAAACCTATAGTCAGAAAATTTCTGTTGCTGCAACTGCTGCTAAATAAAGAGATCACTCCCTGCACAGATAAAGCATAACAGTATGTTCTGCTRTATAGCTCATAACAAACTTTGATTCAGTCATTTCTGTCACCAAAAGATTATTGCTGTGGTGTCCTCCGTGTTTTGGGACACAGACAAACATAAAAGCCCCTCTGCACACACCCTTCTACAGACTGTAAAGGAGAAGCAAAGAGCAAAGAAATGTCCCACTTGGGGRAGGGCTGGTGGCTGCTTTTGACAATCACATTCTTATTCTGGCTGAGACATCTTCAAATTCTTTTTCCTGTCATCACATTTGGAGTATTGGTAGCCTTTACAAAGCGCTCTTGTGYTTTGAAGATAACATTACCACACAAACACTGGCTGTGCACCTCCTAAAAGGCTAAGCAGCACTTTCTTACAGCCTTAAATGCTGTCTCCCAGGTCTGCCGGAGATCACAGGGGCTGGCACAGGGGAGCAGCTAAGTGCAAGTCACTTGTAATGTTCTACCTGCTAACTAACGAGCTGACAAGCCCTGGCAGGCTGGCCGGAGCTGCGGGCACACTGCRCTTGCTGGAGCTCATTTCAGAAGTGTAGCACTGCTTCCCTCTCTCTCATGCCCTCTGCCACACAGCAGCGAGCAAACAGGAGCGCGGGAGCAGCTGACCGCTGCCGCTGCCAAGGACTGGSTGCGCGCTGTAACAGCCTGTGCTCGCCAGCGCTTCTCAAAGCCAAGGGGAAGGCAGTGTTCTTCTCTTGGGAGAGGGCAGGGAAGGGAGAGGGAAGGAACTCCCCCCGAACGCTTTATCCTGTCGTGGGAGCTAAGTAGAGGAAGCCACATTTAGGGAAGTGTGTGATTGTGATGCCACGGCAGGCTGTCCCCTTCCACACAACACGGCAGTTGAGGGAGCGCTGTCAGGCGCACGGCACCAGCACTCCATAGGAGTTCACAGTTTGGGAAAGCAGACAAGGTGGGAGCACAGGAGCCCCTCTGCATCCTGATGCTGCTCCTTCCCTTCCCAGGGCASACAACAGTGCCTGGGACAGACAAAGAAGCAAACACAGGGCTGAGGTGCTCTCACAGGACACAGAATGTGCTGAGCTGCAAGAGACTAACAAGGATCATTGAGTCCAGCGGCTGGCCCTGTACAGGACTGCCCCCATTCTCAAAACCACTTTGCCCTTCTCTTCCCCAAAGTGCTTTCTCCTACTCACTGCTTTTGCTTACCAGTGGTTCTGGGGGAAAAGGAAAAAAAAAAAAAAAAGGAAAAACCACAATGGGAAAATAAAACTTTCCATTTCCAGAGATCAGCCAGGAAATGGTAGGGATGCTCCTCTCCTGTCCCCCATCACAGACATAGAGAGAAACCRTAACTCTGAGGGTCAGGAGACATCTTCTTGTCATGTACAGAGCCCCCTCCCCACGCTGCCATAGCACTGGGACTGCAGGATCACTGAACAGCACGAGGCTGGTGGAGAGCATGGACCCCACACATTCCCATTGTTCAGAGGCAGTTTATCAATTGTTTGAGGACCTGYCCAGGTCAAGTTTGGTTCTATTTTCAGAGCTGTGTAATGACAGCTGATGACATCTGCCCACGACTGGCAGCACACATTGATGAGTMCTGTAAATGACCAGTTTCCAAATGTACAGCCACGTGTCTCCTTTCTGCTCCAGGCAGCTGATAAAGATCCACTGGTGGTAGCTGCTGTTTAATATGGCAAATGATTTTGGAGATTACAGTCTTCTCTTGTGTAATCTTCTTACGTAAAGACTGAGAAAGAAAACACGTGAAGTGCAGAATTTGAACATCAAAACAGCAGTGGATCTGAAGTGCAACATCTTGAAAATCTTTTTGTCTATTCCAAGCTAATAAAAAGCCAACAGAAATAAAATTTACTCTCTTATATCCACAAGAAACTTAAATAAGAGCTGCACCTCACCACAGAATCTTGTGYGATAACCCACTATGTGATATTTAGCTACGCAGATGTTCAGTGAATAAAATGGGAGGTAACTAAGCAAGCAAATTTTAATTCTCAGTAAAACCAAAACAAAACTGAACAAAAAGTTTCAAAAACTGGAGCTTAGAGATTGCAAATGTGTTGTTCCTGTGATTGGTTTATGTCAGAGGAAAACATGTTCTTCCTAACAAGATACCTCATGGTGACACGCACATTTTGAGACTTTTTGCATGCGGATTTATGATACCAAGCCATGCTATTCCATTCGGTGCCCTCGTGTGCTTCAGCAGCAGGTGCACTGCAGGTAACTCCTTCTGCTCACTCCTCATAACTTATGCTTGTAGTAAAGACAGAGGAACTGACTTAAARTGTTTAAAGTCTTGATGTCCGAGARAGAAGAATGCAAAAAGCAAAGYGAGATAAAGAGAACGGAAAAGAAGTAAAAGTAGCAGAATGGGTGGAAAATACTGAAAGGCTCTTTTGTCCTTTTCATTCCTATCGATTACTGTCTGCTCTGTTCCTCTCTTTATCTTTCTTTGCTGTATCATGTGTCATACTGCAAGCTTTGAGAACACTGTGCTCAGATACAATGGCAAAGAGCCAACACATGCAAGACCTGAAAATAGCAAAGAGATTAATAATGTTCACGGGTGGAGGCTGTTTGCAGTAATGTGAGAAATTTCATGCCTGCAGAAAAAAGGTCGAGATCAGGAGAGGGTCTGTCCTGCCTTTACTTTGAGCAAGAGATACAGAGGGCTCACAGATTTACAGAACTCAGCAAGTGATGGAAGCTTTTTGTTGCTTTTAGATGAGAGTTGTATTGGTTCTTAGGAAAGCTGAGAATATATTGGAAAAACCCTCCACCAGCACTTCTCACACTTTTTTATGAATTCAGTTTAGCTGTGTTTGTCCTTCATGTACATTCTAATGAACAAACATGCTGGCAATGAGACTCACAGAAACTCCAATCATTATGCAGATTATTCAGTGAAGGATTTGGAATAAATGCATTGGTAAAGACTGGATTCCTAAAAGACAGAGGCAACTAATGAAATTTCCCCTCTGCCCTGTTGCTGCACTAATTATAAACAAAAAGCCTTATCCAGAGGAGKTTTTTTATCCTATTCTAAAAGCTATAATTCTAAATTAGTCAATACTAAAATGTCTTTCCTGCTGGACCTGATCAGCCTCTCAAATGGAAAATACAGCCTATTTTACCAAAAACTTGTAATTTTTTTTTTCTGTTTTAATTTTTTCCTTAAAATGCAAAATCTTGCTTGRTATACATTTCTTTGTAAGATTGAGACTAAACTCAAGGAAAAATTGTTAAAGCTCCCTACATTGGCTTTGCAATGAAAAAACACAGAACATAATAAATCCAAACACCACAGGTACATCCATCTTCTCTAAAGCCTACAGAATGGCTCTGGTAGAGACAGTGTCCAAAAAGAGAGACAGTAACGAGGAAAGACCCAAGACTAGGGGAAGATCTGTTGCACGTTCTTGTTTCATGGTGGAAACCCAGTAATTGATAATACACACTGATAATCTCTAGATGCTGTCAGTTAAGAAAATGGGAGTTTCAAGTGTTTATTACTAAATGAGATAATGAGAGCCCAGCTGAGCTCTGTCCCTGCTGCTTGGTGCTATTGCTGCACACACAGCAGTGCTGCAAGTTTCCTGCTTTGCTGTGCTGTGCCCACCCAGTGAATGTGTCTGTGCATCTCACTGGYGCTGTGTCTGCCACTGAGTTCATCATACACTACACAGACTCCTTGAGACTGCTCTGGAGATCTGCTAACCCACAGTGTACAGGAACATACTTGACTGGAATTTCTAAAAGAAGCATTCTTTGTGAGGCAGACAATGATAGCAAATACAAAATCAAAGCCAAAATCAAACAAACAAAAAMCCCAATGTTTTTAAACTACTTTCCTCTCATCACACAGAAAAACAGAGCCAGGGGACTTTCAAAAAGCTAACTTTTTGCTGAAATACATATTTTCTATTAAAATTTTTCATAAGGTTCTTGCAGTGCTCCTCCTCCTTCCACTTGCTGTGTTGTTTTCAATCCCAAGCAGTAAGTTGGCTGTCTGGATCTCTTCATTCACTGTGACATTAGGCACTTAAGCCTAAGGCGCCAACGTCTCTCAAAAGGTTGCGCAGGGTGGCAACGCTTTGATTCAGAAGACGAAATGCATCCAGGCACACAACTCTGAGTTTCACTTATTTCCTGACCTGTGCTGACAATGTGCACTCTTTTTTTCTCCACTCCTGGGAGGGAGACATTCAGTCATCCAAATATTTTGTTTGGACTCAAATACAGCTTAGTTGCATAAAACCACTGAATGTATATGAAGCTCAGACCTTATTTATAACTGCTGTGTTTTGTATGTGATTGATTGGCTCCAGGAGGAATCCTCAGATGGAGTTGAACTGTTTGTGTTGGAGGCTGTGGCTGCAGACCAGTGTCATTTGGTGGTCACCAGCATACATAATTATTTTAAAAGTCACTAATGCTGCTTACTAGAATTCTGAAGAGATATTATTTCTCTGATTCTGCAAAGTTTTTGCTTTTTCTTCTGCACTGAAGTCATAGTTCTGCTTATCTTCCTCTCAACCCTCTTTTGCCAAGTTGCCTTTTTAATGYATTAACCTAATAACATATCATACAYSATATAATGATTGTTAATTTATATATAATACCTAAATATTTTCCAAGTAACAGAGAGTAAGGAAAATTGTAAGGATGAAATCTCTTATGAGGTCACCTAAGACAGAGATTATGTTCTTTCTTCCCAGAGTGACAGCACAAAGGAAGTTCACTGACTCCAACACAGGAGATGAAACAGAGAGATTCAGCTCAAATACCCTCCGTGATAAGCAAAGAAGGATTTTCACAGGAAGACATTCTAAAAATAGAGCTGGAATTTTACCATATCTCAAGAGTTGTTGTTGTTATTATTATTATCTGTTATGACACTACCTCAAGTAATTAAAAAATAAAAATAAAAACAAAATAATAAAAAATATAAACAAATAATTTGGCAATGATCTGGAGGGATGCTTTTAGGGCAGTAAACATGGAATAAATTCAAGGAATGAAGTTGTGAGAGAGTCTGAGCAGCAGGAGCCTTTCTGCTTTAAGAGATGCACATGCTGATGTTAATTGCTAGACTTTGCWTCTAAGCATGTCTAAATATGTCCAAAAAATACCATTACACCAAAGCACCATGTCAGAAGGAAATTCTGGCAAACACCATCACAACACCGAGAYCCTCCAGGGCTCTACTTAAGAGTAAATAGTGCCAAGCAGCTAAGTACCCAGTGARAACTGCTGAAAGGATTAATTGCGGCCTACTCAGGTTTCATCTCTCCAGTAAATGCCCTACTGAGAATAATAAAATGTTGGATAACAGGGGATTACGACATCAGGAGTTCTGAAAGCATTCAGAGTGACACTCCAGAAGAACCCCTATTGTCTCTATACCCAGACTCCAGAAAAGAGTGGTACTGGTGGCATTTTTTAAAGATGTTGGCACATGATTTAGACATATTTTTGTATTCTTTGTTTCCATTTTAAAATATTTGAAATGACCATTAAGTTCTAAAAGGATGTACATAAAAAGCTGAAGTTTTTTTCCTCACATTCTGATGAGCAGTAAACCACAGCATGCTTTTCACTGGCTTCTTGTTCATCACAAGTCTATAGAACACAAAATCCCTTAGGAACAGAGAAAAATTATTATGCAGTCATAGAAATGCCACCAAATTAGGTTGAGCTATTTGTTTTTCAAATGTGAGAAATGTAACTGTTGGAAAATTGTGTCACCATCCTTAAAAGTAGAAAGGGACACAAATTTAAGTCTTGAATATGTGTATGTTGAGGCAAGCAGGCAGAGACTATCCTAGATCTGAAAGAAACAGTTCTGAAGATGAAAATTTATCAGAAATGATCCTCACCTGCAGTTCTGTTCACTCAGGAGGGAAATACAGCTGTCACCGTCACTGAACACACTGTCATGGGCTGGAGCAGCACGATGTGTGAACAGAAGGGCAAAAGCCTCGTGTACAGTTTAGGTACAAATGCTGATTATGGAAATGCCCTTACGTTGCTGTAGAGAAGCACCAAGCCTTGAGGAGCCTTGTGCAGCTCTAAGCAATTCCAGCCACTGCAGGAACCCCCTCCCTTGGGCAGCGTGGAATGGATGACCTGTGTAGCTCCACCACAAATAAAAGAATAGTTACCTGCTGTATGCTCTGTATACAAGCACTCATTTTAATTAAGGTTTAATCTCCTCAATCTCTACACTAATCCTTGGTTTTCTATAATAATATTCCCACARAGGGCTCCAGGGTATTTTCTGACATCAAACATGTCTTAACTGCTGGGTTTGTTCTGGTTTTATAGATTCCTGTGTATCCATCTTCATCTTTTATTTTCTGAGAAATATGTGAGGCAGGAAAAAAAAAATCACTGTTTGAGCATTAATTGGATGATAATGGCAATTTATGGATTTGAGGAGGAGAAAAGGTGCCACTAGAGTGTTTGAAGTGGGCAGCTGGCACAGTAGCTTTTGCCAACATTTGTGTCAACGTGGGAGTACAGCAATATGGTAGCTGTTAACGTTGCACTCAATGAATATCTCATCATATGTGAAGATGTGACTAGCCTTTTGGAGGAAGAAGCTGAGTATTCTCTGCATCTGTGGCAGGATTTTAAATGTAATCCTAACAAATAYCAGCAGGCCCTCATGTGTGCTTAGACACTGTATACATAAAATTGCTTTCTTGAAACAAAGTGTGTAGGGAAGCAGTGAAATAATAATGAAATAATTCACACATTGAATTATCCAGAGAAAAACAGTGTAATGCTCAACATGGCACTTTTTCTCAGCTGATTCAAGCCTCAAGGAAAAACACACAGGCCTGCTGTTGTCCAGTGAATGTGACAATTTTTGTTATTATGTGACTTTGGTTTCTGTGTTATGTATTTGTGCATCCATTAAAAGCACTAAAATTATTTGCAGCTTTTTTTTTGTTGCTGTTAGAAATAGGAAGGACATTACAATTACTGTTTCAGGACTGAGGGAATTGTTTCTGTTACGCATGAACCTGGAACTATTGGAGTTAAAAAGAAAAAAAAATCATATTGCAGATGAAAATGGCACTAGACCTTTTTGGGGTAGTTTTCTACAGCTGTTTCTTGCTATGAGGTTTCCTCCTGCAGATTTTCTACAAACCTTACATAAYGATTCACTACATTTTTTGAATAGGGAAAAAATCTGGTGTGAGGGTTCCATCTTCTAGCCAAGTTCTGTTTTCATTTAGCCATGACATTTCCCTCTGTGAGGAGTGTGCCTGCCCTTCTTTCTCCACCTCCTTCAAAGTCCTTCTTTCCCTGCCTCCCTCCAGCACTGCTCCTCTTYTGAGTGTCATCGCTACACAACTACAGATTCTGAATAACTCCCACAGCCCCATTCCCTTAGAAGACTGGTCTCTCTAACAAAAAATTATCATGACATCAACAACTGAAACACCATCACTTTGAAGAGTCATTTCAAGAATTTTTGTCTGTGAAGCTTCAAAAAGCTTGATTTATAGATGCAAACTCAAAATATATACTATATAACAAGCTGTCCTACCAAACCATCAGTAAAACCAACTAGCTATACAAGTAAAGAAAATTTTCCATTTGGTATTAATGATGCCTATTCACTCTTCAACCAGCCTCCAAAATGAGGATTCTACCCACAGAACATCACCCATGCATTTATTTTTACATTCACATGAACATAGACTGTATTTTATGAAAGAATTTGGGCATGTAAGGCGGTGTAGGAAAAGACTACTGAATGACAGTGCTATTTCAAAATAAAATTACAAAATTACACACTAAAGTGCTTTGGCTACATGACGGACAAAAAAGTCCTCATATGGATAGGAAATTARGTTTTATAGCTTCACATGCAAATACAAGAAGGGTCATTTACACTTGCTTACTGAAAAGTTAATGACTTTCACATTTCCTGATCAAACACTTTCAACAAGCCTCATTAATGCAGTTATTTACATTCACAGTTATTGGCATAAGCACAAAAAAATGGAAGATACTTTCTCCACCCTATCTCTTAAACCCAAAAGCTTGAAATTTATAGCTGTAGAGAAATATCAAATTGCAACACTGCCTTATAGCAAAACCCCAAGCATAAAATGGCACGTTCTGAATGAAAATGAAGATCCTGGAATGTTGCTCTGGAAAGTGAGACATCAGCAGGCTGATTTTAGCAGCAGGTGGCCAAGAAAGAGGTGGGTACARTTTTTTCCTACCAGTGCATAGAGAGTACTCTGCCGTGACATAGGCAGTGTTATTTTTGAAAAAATTTTCTTAATCAAGCATTAAATAACCTTGTATCAAAATAAAGAGAGCTGGAACTTAATGCTCTCCATAACTAACTTTTCAATAAGAATTAAAATGAAAAAAAAAAAAATCAAACACCCCAGTAAGTCAATGCATACTGACCCATGTGACATTCATGAAAATGGAAGATAATATTTATGAAATTTATAAAGCCAAGTACTATTCACTTTTCATTTTATAGTGAACCAGTACTCTGGTGGGGTTTACCCAGAGTAAGGGGACTTGAACCAAAATCAGTTCAGCTGCACAGCAAAAGCATYTATTTCCTGGTGCCAAAATAAATAGTCTGATGTCCCACCCAGTAGAATAGAGCGCTTTGCATATATATAAATAAATAAAACTCAGAAAACAAGCAACAAACAAACAAACAAACAAGTAAACCTTTATCCTTGACCATCTGTGATCCAAAGACATTCAAGTCCAAGAAAACAAACCATATTTGAGCTTTGTCAAATACTCATACTAAAGAGCAAATCTAACCGTCCCTTCAGAAGAGGGCACCATCTCTTACATCTTATTTCCAAATCACATACATGTACTCCCCTTCTCCAAAAATAAATTTTAAAAAGTATTCATTTCATGGAAGTGGCCATATTCTTTTGAACAGATGGGAAACCCGATGGACTGGGATGCAGTGAATCCCTYATTTGCTGATTTCAGGAAGGGAAACTTCTGGGTTTGAAAATTAATTTTAGAGAGTTTTCTGACTTCATGGCTTAGGAGAAGATAAACAATGTAGAAAATATTGTGTGTTGATAACTGTAGAAAAATATAAATATGTTGATAAATTCTGGAGACATGTGGGAACAAAAAAAAAAATAAGCAAAATACAGATTTGAAGAAAAATGCATGTTGCATTTGTCCTCATAATGTGGGTATTCCCACTCAACTCCCTCAGTCATTGCATAATGAGGATTGCATCAAGCCATTAATTGTACAGTAAATTCTCCTCCTGTTCCCCAAAGCATCACCACTCCCTACTTTCTGCATATCTGAGCATTCTACTGAATCTTGCTTTCCATTCAGGCAGTGGGTCAGGTTGTTCCAAGCCCCTCCATCCTAGTTTCTCTGCTCTCTTAAGCCCCYTCCTCTCTTAGTGGCTCAGCTCTTTCCCAGCCCCCTCTCGTCCCTCTCTCCAGTCCCCTCTGCCCCAGGAGCGCTGTACCTCGTGCACAGGGTGACCGTCTGGGATCCTGGCTTGGGGGCTGCCTTCRCTCTCACTGGAGATGGCAACTTCTCCGTGGGCCCTTCCCGGCACCGAGGGCTCCGCACTGCCCTCCTGGTGCTCCTCCCCCAGCTCCTGCCAGTCCCCTCTTTCGGGCACAGAGAAGAGAGGTTTTGTTGAAAGTTGTGTTGGGGCCTCATGAGGGAATGGTCCTGCCCACTCTGGCCACTTGCCAGACTCCAAAGACACCTGAAGTGAAGGGTCAGCAAGGCTCCTGGGATGTTACCGATCCCATCCCAAAGTCAGATGGGTGTGAGCTTTGAGTCCTGAAGGCACCGTGCCTACCAAAATCCCTTTGCAGCCAGTGCTCCTGGTAAGCTCCCAGTAGCAGAACTGGGGAGGGTGAGCAGCGGAGAGGAGGAGGTGGCTGCACAGCCAGGCTTCCCCTGCTGCCACTGTCATCGCATTTGCATTGCAGGGARATGATCTGGCTGCCTTTGTGTGGCCCTTTGGCAGGAGCCCAGCAGCATTTCTGTGCCACTGCTCACATTGTACTGCAGGAGTATAAACACAGGCTTGTCCAYAGTGCTCTCGACAGCTCTGGAGGAAATCCATGATTGCCCAGTGTCAAATAGGCCACAGAAGCTGGGCTTTCTGTACAACAGCTACTGCCCCTATCCCAATACCCTGTCTCTTGTAGGAATGGGGAAATTTGCTGGTATCAGAGAAAGGGGACAAGGTTATATGATGCAGCTGTGATAAATATTCTCGTTCAGAGCTTGATGCTACAAAATTGTCTTTAATGCTGCATTATTTCTAAAGACACAGACTGGACAATATTTAACATTTCTCAAAACCATGCCAAAGTGCCACAGAGATAAATAAATGAGACAGAAAATATGTTTGAGAAGAAAAAAAAACCAGTTGCTAATGTAAGGACAAAAACTATTTTGAAACCAGCAAATACCACCTCTGCAACTCTTTCCCTACACTATAAATGTTTAAAAGCATAAACACTATTAGCAATACTCTACTSAATTTCTCTTTGACAGGGAGAATAACCCTGGAAAACATACAGACAAGATCTTTCATGTACCTGGAAGTCTTAGTACCCTACTGGCTGGGCACTATACATGAGCTACTGGACCATCACACTGACTTWGCACAGATTTGTGTGACCACGCAAATGTCAAGGCCTGAGAACACAAGAAATAGATCAGGAAAAAAACAGCAAGTTTGGTCCTCTCCATGCTTTGAGATCTCTAGACTGGAAAATTTCCCCTGTGCTTTCTAAACTTGATGCACAAACTTGAAACCCTCTGACCTTCCTTGCTGAGCTTTCTGCCTCCTAAAGCTCCAGCTCRGGCACTGCTGCAGTCTGCCACAAACACGGGATGTCCAACTCCCCCTGGGCCCTGCAATGTASAGACCAGGAGCTCATGTTGTTCCTACATCAAATTCCAGCAGCTTTAACAGAAGCTGGTGCTTGTCTTACAGCCCCAAATGATGTGGGGTTTTTTTTCATTTTCTCTGTTATCACTTAGGCAGAACTGCTTTGTTCTCCAGGAAAGCCCTTCCCTATATGCAGCAGCTAGGATCTAGGAAAGTGTAAGTGTGCAAGCAGGACATCCATCTGCTGCCCTTTGCCCATCCCACAGCGGAGCAGGCAGAGGGGTGAGGCACACACAGTAACACACTCCCAGCTACTGTTTTAGTTGCCTGAATTGGAATGCAGCATTTCATGAATACCCCTTTTCCACAAAGACTAAAGCAGGATTTGCTGCTGACTTCTCTAATGCCGCAGTGACCAGCTGATTAAACCCTGTGGAAATGGATGTAAATTGTCTTTATTGCACTGACTTTCAGTGAAGCTASACAAACTTACATCCACTAAGAAACTAATCCTTATGTATTGCTGCAGTAGTGTACTACTGGACAAAGAAACAGTTATAAATGCAAATATGATTATGAAAAGAAAAAGAATCTTTCTCTCTCCTAGAAGCTGTTATGCCATCAGATTTCCACAGGACAATAAAAGTCTACAGTCTACAGACTTTATTCTCTCTACCTGAAATTAATATTGTTTTCAAAAAATGCAATCTTTATCATTTTTCTTATCCCAACTCGATTACTATTTCCTGCTCTGCATTTAATTTTTAACAAGAAATTAAATATGTACTCTGATCAAAAAACCTATTTCCTTTTGAATTACCCAAATGTTAAAACTGCACTTCTGTGGCAAAGAGATGGCGCTCTGATGAACAGAGACATCTACAGAAATCTTTTTGATAATGGTGTCCTTCTTTCAAATCCAAACATTTCCTTGATGTAGAATACAAATTGAGCTCTAGTGTATAAGTCAGCTAGGATTTCAAAGTTGGCCTTTATACTTTGCCATTAATTAATTCAGTCCAAGAAATTCAGACAAAGATACAAACAAAAAAGTTCTCTAAATACATTACATAAGGCATTCAGAATATTCTAATTCATTCCCCTCCAGGAACAYAGCAGAGTCAAAGAATAGTGTACACAGCATGTTTGGACTGTATAAAAAGCACTAGAAACTGTAAGAATAGTTTAAAACCCATTTATTTAAAGCTCTCCATTATAAGAGCTATTGTAGAGTATTTGCTAATCAATCTACACTTCTGAGTTCTAAACAACTGCAGGTTTAATGAAGTGTACTTTTCTTCATTTTCAGATGCAGGAACAGAGTTTCCTATTAAAAGGGAGGAAATGCAACCAGAAGGCAGAAGACCTCTTCCAAAATATACTGGAACTTCTGAGTAATTTAAATATTGGCTAGAAAGTCAGAAACTCATGTTTGTGATCTGAGAAAGAGACATTCTTTCTGAATACACCCCATGAACAGCTTTAAATCAGGTAGAACAAGTATTTTCCCTGATACATGAAGAAAGCCTCCAAAATCAGGGAAAACTCATACAAACTACTCCAAATTTTTTTCATCCCATTTGCTTGCAATTAACATAACTAAAACAGAAGTTGAGAGTATGGGTCAGTGGTCAGTCAGCAAGCTGAATACTCAAAACCAGTTTGTGCTTAGAAGTACCGCAGCACGGAGTAAGAACAGAGCAGGTTTGTCTGTTCAGCCTGAAAGTACATTGACAGTTTTCTTTTTCTCAGGATTCACTTAGTTCTACTTGTATAGAAACACAGGGGAAACTTATCCCCTCACACCTYTGGCATAAAACTTAGTAACATTCATTCACCTGAAAACCAGATCTGTTAGAAAGGGTAAGAGGTAGAGTCACAAATGCAATATCAGAAAAAAAAGGGAAAACAAAAAGTGAAAAGTAGGTTTTGTTGTACTCGCTACTACCCCAAAACACACAGATGACACCTCTTTTCTTGTCCCTCCTGTGGTGGCRTAACAATTTCTATAAAGGTCACAGAGCTTAGCTGATACCACGGTACTATAAGTGCCATTAAGTTCTATGAGATTTCCCAAGGCCATTATCTCCTACTCGTGCTCATTATTCTCTGGAGCCCRACTCACAGAACACTAATTTGTGGCAGCTCCTTATTTGTGCTAGGATCTTATATGGTCATTGTTTTTGTGTAGCCCATCTCATTATTTCCTTGYAATCTTATTTACTGTGCAGTGAGACCTAGGAAAGTCCCACATGAAACTGGATACTTTATAGGACTAAATTTCTAACACTCGATTGTGAATGTGCTGTATGAAAAAGCCAATGTTTGACATTGTCATCACTTCTTACTTTGAGATAGACCTACAATAAGGGACAATCTTTCTAGTTTTAGGTTACAATAACTTGTAGCATTTCCTGCCACTCTTTGAGAAGATGCAGATCCTGTAAAGGACAGAGATTAATTCCAGTGCCAAAATGGGCATAGAGAAGCATATATATTTCTATTTCWCTTTGATCATGTTTGATAACTAAGACTAAGGAATTACTGTATTTCCATCATGCAGATTTTGAGGAGTTTGGGGGTTGTGTTTAACATGCATTATAATTAATGCAAGCTGTTTAAATATTCATCAATGCCCTTTAGGCACTGAACCACAGGCATTGAAAAGCAAAAAAGAAAGAATTTCACTTGCAATTTGTAGGAATCAGCTACTGAGAACAATCTAAATCCAAACCAAGAAGAGATAAATGATTTACCTCTTTCCTCCTTGTAATAAATTCCAAATGTCCCGATTCAGTCTTTTTAGTCTGCCTGAAAACTGAAGACTCAACTAAAACCATACTRAGATACGTCTGAATATATTGTCTCCCTCACCGAAATATCCCAGACCCAGAGGAAGCTGATACCTGCATGCTCAGAGCTTATCTATCTGCAGAGCTTTGTAGTCTCTCATTTAAGAATTTGGATTTTGTCTGAGATACGTGCCTTGGAAATGAGTTTGGCATAATATAATCCCTYTTGTTATGTAATTGGAAAACTTCATATCTCCTTTTAGCATTAACATGTGTTTCAGAGGAAAAAGGAAATTCCAGTTTTCTTATGGAAACAAAGCCCATCTGATCCCAATGTACAGATGGATATCCAGGCATGAAAGGCAGCTTTGCCATTTGTCCATGGAAAGCAGCATCTTGTGCTGGTATCTGTATTTTTATTGTGACTACAATTTATAGACCACGTATTCTGGTGTGGTGACAGATGAATAGCTCCACGGCACAGCATGGGATGATGGCCCATTATGCAGCTAAGGGTCTGTAAGGAAGGTTTCCATGACAGCATTCTGTGTATTATTGGTATTTTGGAAATAACATTCAGCTTTGATTTCTGACTTCTACAGGTTTTACTGTTCCCATGAAACATTATATTCAAGCAGAAAAAAGTGCCAGGGCTAGAATGAATATTTTACATACAGCCAGGAATGCCTGGAAGTGATATTCCTGTGATAAAGTGTAGAGCTATGTGATGAACCACAGAGCTATTTGTTAAATGCACCTATTAAACATCTTTAATTACCTATTCTACTCTCTGGCCAGTAACTACTCCGTCTTGGGACTTATTCTGAAGTTTTACRCTGCTGAACTAGTTCAGACAGCTGGCATTTCCAGCCTGCTGTATAAATTAAAATATAGATTTTTTTTTTTTTTTTTAAACAGAAACTGACTCAGAGCCCAAGAGAAGTTAGTTTCAATCCTGGGCCAAAAAAGTGTGTTTTTCTGTACATTAAAACATGATGGTTTTTAAAGCACAACATCTTGCTCCAAAAGCTAAGGATGAGTTTAGCACTGAACAAGARCAGGGAGTTGGGACAGGAAGGGCCTAAAGAATACTTCACATTCAGATGTTCATAAAAGTTTTTCCAAGTTAGGTTATAATCTGTTTTGCAGCTGTTTATTSCTCCACATTTGCACAGGGATTTTCCAAGGGGTCTGAAGGAGCTCGCTGCCCAAGTCCTGTCGAATGTCAGTAGCATTCCACCTCTTAACTCCAGTGTGCTGTTCTGAAGGCTATGAGAAATGAAACTTAGCCTTAATGTGTTTAAACAARCAGTGKGAATCTGTGATTTTTCAAGAACAGGACCATAATGTAGGTCTTATCGCAGCACAGGGAGAGGTCCTGGGYAATTTTCTGGTGGTTTTGAAAAATGAGACTTTTTGAAACGCACACATGACTCTGCTAAAGCAAAATACACTATCACATTATGCATATCTGTCTGTAAGCATGTACTTACAATTTATGTACAATAAAATACCTAACTAGCTGCAATCTGCTTAAGGAGCTTTTCTCTTAACCATTTGAATTTSAAAGCATAGACAAAATTGCAAAAGGATTTTAATTGTATACAAGATCTGAGCTTAGATAAACAATCTACATGGATTCTCAACCTTTTGTGGGCAGCCAGTACTTAATCAGTGTAAAAAATAATTCAATAATAAACACAAACACTGAGTGACAATACAAAAGCATGGATTTTCTAGGATATTTGAAGGTATGGCACAAAAAGTTCTTTCTGATAAGGGAGAGCAGATGTACTGTTTCCAAAATGCAGCTTTTATTTATCAATTTGCCCACATTTTTTTTCAGGACTATGAGTAAAATCTGAAGATGCAGAGAATGAAGAGTATAGCATTCCTYAGCTGTACTCTCATGGACAGAGAARAGACCTACTCAAATAGTCCATTCCTAAAGTAAATCCCAAAGTGTTCTTCTGTATCAATGTCAGGCTGGAGCATGAGCCACTGGTGTCCTACTTTTCTGCATGCTCCTCCATTTCAAGCCAAATAAGCCAATAAATTATACCAATGTATGTTTCCATCCTTACAAATGCTTTCAGTAGTCCTGYACCATGTCAGGAAAGCAGTTTTTCTGGGGCATGTCAAGGATATAAGCCTTTTGCTCCTGTTTTGAAGAATGTACAGATTTAACTTGTGAAAAAGCTGGGTGTGAAGGATCACCTGATAGCCTTTGGTAACAGGCAAYATGAAATCAGAGCTTCCACAGGAACCAAAAAGAGCAAGATGCACTGGAAGCACAGCACTTCCTTTGCACTGAGCCTGCCTAATGATTACCACAGTAAGAATTTGTGTGAGAAACCAMAGCTAGGAGAAAATCTAAGGCCCTTAGCACAACTCTAGCAGTGAGGCTACTACATGTGATAGAAATTTGTTGCTTCTCTAAATTTACAGCAAGGGAAGAGGTGAGGAAGAGTCCTGAGGAAAAGCACACAGATGAAACAGGGAGAAGCTAAGTTTATTGCACCAACCTACTTCATCCAGTGCTAGAAGAAAGCAATGCTTAATCTTCAGGGTCAGATAGCATGTTCCAGAGAGATACTTGGTTCTGGCAGTTTTCTTCACAAGGGAAGGTTTTTGTTCTGAACTTGCAGGCTGATCTGATTYGCTATTCACCTTTCTATCCACAAATCTTGTCTTACAGACTTGTTTCATGTTGTTTGAAAAGGTCTGAATTTAGAGCGTGGCACTAATAATGCCAAGGTTGTGGGTTCAATCCCTGTATAGGCYATTTWMMWTWRRRKTKGRMYTKRWKGAWCCTTGTGGGTTCCTTCCACCTCAGCATAGTCTGTGTTTCTGTGATTTGGATAAGTTTGGTCTGCGGGAGGAGGCAGTCTTCCATTTCTGAGGAATGCTAGTAGTCACARGAACAAGTGAGGCAAATCACTTCATGGAATGCCCCTGGACTCCATGTAACTGCATGTAGCGCTATCCATTGCTGCCTCAGTTCATTTATRAGGCCTGAGCAGCACTCACTTCCATAAGTAAGGGTTGTTACTTTACAAGAAAGAGCAAATGAAGTGAGGAGAACCAGCTGCTCAGCCACTGTCTTCYTATTTTTCTCTCTGGGCATTTGTTTATTCTTTGACAGTGTTCCCTATCCTTATCTTAAGTACAACATAGCCAGGTGCAGGAGGATGTGCATGTAGGCGTTGCAAACTGGGATACAGAAGCTGATAATTTCCCAGGTGAGCAGGCACCTTGAGTCCACAGAGAGGGTTGGCACTTTGCCTTTATCCCCAGCCCCAGAGACACTTCTCACATGGGGGTGAATGTGCCCACAAGTCTGCCAGCTGCCTCCTCTCTGTTCCACAGTCTTCTTTGCAACATCACTTTGGATAACTCATCATACAAAATGTGGGGCAACAATCAACCAAACCTACAGTTGAGGGCAAAGCAACACCGTGTCGACAGTGAGTTTTGATGATRAAGTGTTTCCAGCCCAGACAATCTGGATGTACAACATGCTCGAGCCAAAGTCACCAAATAAAAACGAAGCACAAATTAACAAGCTGTGAAGGAAGCCAAAAAGGATTTTTGACTTTCTGCCTTTCTGGATATCTTGGCACCTGACAAGCTTTTGAGCTGGAGAAGGCTGCCTTASCTGCAGGGAAGGCTGAAGGAAGGCTGCAGAGGGCAGGTACAGGGAACATCCATGGGCAGAAAGAGCAGCCCTTTTCAGCACATTRGAGCATGTAAGTGTGCAAAGCATTTAGATACCTAATTTTAAAAAATATGTGTCTTAGGAAAGTGAAGATAGATGTAYCTTGGGAAGAGCTTTATTTCAAGCTCAGAATGTGCTAGCAGCATGATACTGTGCACTTAGCAAGTTTCCCTAAAATCAAAACGTTAAATCAATGGGCAAAGTATGCCAGTATTTCTTCAGCTCAGAGATGGATTTTCCTTCTATKTTTTTTTTTTTCTTTTTCTTACTGATGAAAATTGCAAGGAACACTTGAGCTGTAGAAAATACATTGCAAACCCCCACTTTTAAACAGACACTGTTTTATAGAAGCTGGTAAATCCCTGTGGCTCCCTGGTTGTTTTGCTTCCTCTGCCTGACTGCAATGAGAGCCAGCTATGTAACATCTGATGCCTACAATTCACTCATCAGCAGCTATTCTGCTTTTTTTTTTTTTTTCCAAAGAGAATACCATGCAACTCTAATCAGAGTTGATGTAGATCAATGCGAGCCTTTACTTTCATTATATTTAAAGGGACATACGATTTATTGATTTGTGTACCAAATTTTAGCCCACGTGTTTTCTCTTTTGTCTACAGTCAATGCAGCAGATCTGTAGAKCCAAACGTCATTCAGTACAAAAACAGAGTAATACCAGGAAGATGATTAAGTAACAATAYTAGCATAGAACATATTTTATTTCATATTATCTTCGAGTTTGTAGTATGTAAAGATGTCTACTTGAGCACAAGGTTAAAGCCCTAAAAAAGCATGAAATCTGAACGTCCTTGCTCTGTAACATGGCTGCTTGCTAGATTTAAACATGATGTCCTATTTCTAGATATTTTAAAATAATTTAAAATTAAATGCTAGTTCATCKTGCAGTGTTGATGATTAGTTGAAACAAGCAAAGAGCTGGTTTTTTAAACGAAGGAAAAGCTCACATACTACGCTGTCATATATCCTTTGATTAATATGCCTTTTTCTTCTTGTTTTTCCTGAACAATGTGGTCTGATTATACRTCTGACATGAGCTTACCACTAGAGTCAGGAATTAGGTAGGGTTCACCTCACTGGCCATGTACAGGCATGTACACAGCAGAGATTTAGTCTGACAGCTACCTAGGCTCCCTCTACAGTCCAAGCAGTAGGAAAAGCACCTACTTTCTACCTACATTCTACTCCTTGCTCAGCTTGAGATCCTCTCCACTGACCAGCTCCACCTACCTTGGCTGACCTTGGCTACATACCTGAAATATATAAAGCCAAATGCAAAAGATATGGGTCCCAGCTTCAGTGAGAGCTGCTGGTTTCATTTAAAATCAACCTTGTCTAATTTCACAGCTTTGACCCAGCCCCAGTGCCTCCCTTCAGCCATGCATTACAGGTAACTTCCGTGAGATTAGCGCATTCCGACTGTCAGGCAGATGCAGAAGGGACCTGCTGAATCCTGCCCTCAGCCTAAAAGAAAGGCTGATGTTCACTTCTTAAACCCCATATAAATTATATGCAGTTCTTAACAGGGTTACTTATCACAGTTTTAAGGACAAAGCACAAACTGACAGCTGTAGTGCCTCTAACATATGAGAGGGGCTTTTAGCACCTTTGACCTTTCCTGCTCCTTTCCTTGAAGTGCTGAAATATTATTCCTATTTATTTCCACTTTGAAACAAGGAAAAGGGACATAAAAAATAAGTTAATACTTATGAATGACAGTATGACTGTCCACTAAGGAGGGGTCATCAGCCACTAATAATTCATTTTTTCCAGGGCATAAAACACATGCATTATATGTCTCCTGCATATTAGCAGTGCTGGAGCTGGGGACAGAGAGCACCAATTTTGCTTTTGCTGTGTGAACAAAGCCATGATCCCATGTGAATGACTCACTGCTGTTGTGTAAGCCTGTAAGCATCTTTGCGTGAAAGATGAAGGCATTTTAGATGAGCCCGCTCAAATCAGTGCCATCCTCTCAAGCTTGAGGACATAGTTCTCAAGAAGACAGACTTGAAATGCAACAAGATTTGAGCTGATGTGTTACTGGAAAAGAAATCCAYCAAAGATCAGCTAAGAAGTATTCTTTACTTCAATTCACAATTCRGCTTGGCCATGGAAATGCCTCTGGTTAGGATCTTTTTGAACTACGACTCCAATCATACAGCATTCCTGAGGGCAGGTGTGGCCATTCCAACTCCATTTTAGGGAACTGGTAGGTCTGAAACACACACCAAAGGGAAGTTGTTGCATGGCAATATTTTAAAGAATTTGGTTCAACAATAGCAGCTTGATCCATTTCTTCAATTATTATTTGCAGTTTTAAACGGAAACTTTTTTCCCCTGCTTTCACTTTTCACTGTACTTGAMCTGTCAGGACTAATGTGTGCTCCTRTGAATCCTCCCAGCACCGCTGTCATAGGCTGGGTACATGCCACCACTCCTGTCCTCCTCTGCTCAGCCATTTCATCTGCCTGGACTGCCAGGGGAGGAGAGCAGCTACCCTGGGAGCCCACAGACACCCTGCCTGCAGGCTCTTTGCCCAAGATCCATCCTCCTTCCCTCTATGGCTGCAGGCCATGCCCCCATATGTTGCCTGATGCATCAAGAGGGCTTCTTGGCTCACAGGGCAGCTCCCATTGCTTGCCTGGGAAATGGTGGTGTKTAGGGAGCCTGGGAAGCAGAGAGATGTAGAGGTGTCCCATTTACAAGAGCTGATACATTCCTTTGTCACAAGACTGAAAGTACACATGGCCTTTATGAACTTAGAGTTGTTATTTCTGGCATTGGTTCTCACTATCTCACCAGTCCTGGAAACCCTATTAGCAGGTACTGCATGGATTACATCAATCACAGCCAAACATGAAAAATCTTGCAAAAATTTATCATGTTGCATATGCAGTCTTGCCTAAGAGATGACACAAGAAAGATAATACAAACTTGAAAGACAAAACTTGTTTAGCCRGCCCTTATTCTTTACTGTGTTTCTCTGTTGGCTTTGCTTCCCTGGGCAACTGCACTGAGGCTGGAACGCTTTCCTCACGCAGCCCAAACGCTGGTTTCCATTCTGTAGAGCTACATAATTCGATTTGCTCTGGTGGTTCAAAAGGTCAGTGGGGAAGGGCTCCTGTGGAGAGGAGAGCGAGCAGCTCTTGCTAACAAATGGGTGCTTGCCTTGGAAAATGACACATGTCTGTTCACACGCTCCAAACTGCTAAAGCATCCCACTGAGAGCGAGCCTGCCACAGGAAGAGACTTCACAGATCTTTCAGTCACCAGGAGTAACACAAACAAGAGCCAGAAAAAACATTTGGCTCTTTWAAAGGGTATCATTATACATCGGGCTTGATAAAGTTTACTGTACCAATTTGTGGAATTGGGAGGGAAAACAGGACCCAGTTGTTTGAGAAAGCATTCAGATGTAAAATCTGACCTAAGCTCCATGGTGGTGCTGTGATGAGATGGAGACAAAAGGATATTCAAAGACATAGCTAAGAACGGGGAAAGAAAAGCTGAATCCCGAATGCCATGTACGGACAATCATGGTGTGTGAGTTGGAAGGGAACCACACAAGTCCAAGTCCACATCCAGGGCAAGAATTAATACAAAGGCAGCAGTTCTCAGAAAATTTCAATTATTGTGCATTGCTAAGGTAAAGCAAAGCATTTTCAGTGCAAGTGAATAAAGGTAAAACATGGTATTCTTTTTCACAAACAGAGCAGCTCAAAGRAGTGTTATGCCACAAGCACTATGGATGACAAAGAAATACATTCTTCAGAAGTGCTGTCCTGCCCTGCTCCTACTGGAGTGAGACACCTCACTAAGAGAGAAGAATTGGACCTATACAGGAAGCCAGTCTGCTACACTTATACAGCATCTCTTATCACAGAGGGTTTGAATGGTATTCAATGTGCTCTGCAGTGTTAACAAGATCGTTCAGCTGCCAATGAATACAAGCTTCTACACTCCACCTCACCAAGAGTCGACCCCTGTGCCTGGAAAGGTCCCTCAGCAGTGGGGCAGGAGAGCCCAGGCACAGCACGTCCTCCTGGCACACACACACTGCCCACTCTGCCTCCAGTGGTTACTCTGAGAGCACTGAGAGCACCCCAGCAACATCACCACTGTCTGAAATTTGACACAGAAATCCTCAGTGTTTGCACCTGCACACACCTGACTGATGGGGAAGAAYTGTGTGCATGGCAGATGTTAGCCCTGCTGATCTGTAGCTCCTGGAAGCACTCAGAGAAGCAGAAAGGAAGGGAAGTGACAAATCCACAGTGGCTGGTGGGCAGTGATGTCCTCAGTGCTGTATAATCCTCCTGCCCACTCGAAGGTACACCAAAACCCAGCTGATCATAAGACTTTTCTGACACCCTTCTTCCTGCCCATGGTTCATGGAAGAACTGTGTGGAATGGTACATCCCAGAGCACCGTGCTGGGTATAACCTACCAAAGAAGCTTGAGCAGACCAAAAGAAATTATTTATACCTATAGGGCACTCCCAGCCCTTTGAGCCCTGTGCTTAAAACGTCTGTTTATGACCTCTTCCCCTCCCACCCAACATAATAGGAGATATTTCTATGAAAAAGCCAGATGCTGGTAGAGAATATTGTGAGGTCAAAATGTTTTATACATGTGGTTGAAAAAAAAAAAAAAAAAAAGCAGCTATTAAACTGTGGTTTACATAAAATACTCTTAGCACTATTTTTTTAAAGGCACAGCACTCCTAGAAATACTCAAGTTGGGTGGTCAGTATTTCTGTTTCAGTTTCAAGCAACTGGTGGTAAATAGGAACAGACAAGCCATGAAAGCTTAAGCCTAACTTTGGCTGCTTTTCTGGCAAGAAATCACTGCTCAGTCTGAAAATGTTACCATAGTCTACAAGAAGAAAACTGCAGATCAAATGGTATCTCAAAGTATGTGTCAGTTTTAATGTACAAGACCGTTATCATGAAGCAGAGCTAGGGAAAAAGCCCAAAACCACTGAGGGTATTGCGGCATTTTTTTTTTTTTTCCCAGACAGTAACAAAACTTCTGAATGGTGCTATTTGAGATTTGTATCTGTACATCAGGAACATGAAAATTTTTATTTGTAATTATTCAGACACAGGAAAGGAAGCCTGAGCCAAGGATAGGTTTTATTTCTGCTCTGAAACTGCCTTTCATACTTTCTTGAGATTGTTGAGGAATGACCCTCCAATCCTGGAGTGAAGCTATGTATTCTCATATCAAGGTGCAAATACATTAAGAGGAAAATTTTGTAGGAAGCCACCTTTAGTCACTTCACTCACTTTCAACCTTTCTCTTCACCACTTAACAAATAAAAAATAAAAATGTTTCTAACGACAGGGATCGCAAAGTCCTTGAGAAATGACCCAGGAAAGAAACACTGCAGTGTTTAAAGAGAAGCTTCAACAAGCACACATCAGAAATGTGTTTAAAGCTGCAGGAGCTCAGCCAGAGCTGCTACTTTGCAGCTGGGGAGACAAAGGATGGGCTATAAGGCTCTCAGCGCAGCACTTGAAGGTGAAGGAGCCCAATATCCTTTTCCACCCTCACCAAGGCAGGAACTTTGACTTTTGTGCTGGGGGAAGTCCTGGAACTGAGCCCCTAACCAGCCTAACCTGAAAATTTAGCCCTAACAAGAGGTGTTTTACTCATTATAACAATAAAAACCAAATGAAGATTGAAAGGAGAGGAATCACCTGTCATCACAGGTTATGGGATGCTCAAAAAGCTTGGTAGGTTCAACTGGGTTCAAAGCAATGTTTAGCTACCCTGCTGACAAAATTGTCCCTTGCCTGCGTTGTGGGCCATCACCCTCCATGGCTGTGTTCCAACAAAGAGAAAGCTTGTGCATGGGGAAAAACCACAGAATTCTACCTTGTGCTCAAAACCTTTCATCTAAATTCTTGATTGTGTGTAAGAGGTACCAAATGCACCCAGGCTGCCATTTTCTGCAYTCGCAGCACAGTCAGAGCTGCTGGGTTTCTAGAATTCAGCTGTGGTTGATTCCTCATAAATACCGCTCAGTTCCTTCCTCTGCTTGCATAGGGACAGTTCAGTGTCCTCATTTTCACTACTGGGATGTTTTTGAAAAACTCCCATTATTTTGTACTTTGAAAACATGCTGTCTCTTCAAGCATAAAATGTTGGCACCAATAGACCCTGTGGGCTTTTATACAGTAAATTGATCAGATTATTTTGTTTAAAACTATTGTTCTGAATACAATTAGAATTTCTGGCTCTTGGACTGTGTTCATTTTGGCCTCATCACAGCTRAAATTCTGACTTGAAGCCCATATAAATATTTGCCCTTTTAGCATTTATTTTCATTCTAATCATACTCATAGTTCGGTTGCTTTTTTAAAAAAAAAGAAGAAAAGTACATATAAATCAGATTAAATAGATCACTTTCCTACAGTTTTGCYAYGAATGTCTGTTCCACAGAGCAAGAYATCACTGCCAGATTTTTCCAGCAACCTCTGTAAACATTTACTTTACTGTCCTGTAATTGCTTTAACATGTATTTTCCTGCACAAGCTAGCTATCCACCATTCATTTTACTAGTAGGAAGATTCTGCCTAATGTTCAAAATCCACAAATTTCTACACTCATTCWTGTTTACCTAAATACCCCAATTGGTCTTGGCAAATTTAGTACTGTGGTTTGCAAACAGGCTGACTTCCTGAACCAGAGCCTTGCAATGAAACCAAACAGGTTTGAGTTGCATACCCCAAGCCTGTTCAGAAGGGATTTATTTCAGTCTTTAAGCACACAAATCTCTGACATTGATGTATCCAGAAACAGTGTTCTTCTGGTCAGTTCTGGAGGCAGAGACCAGATAAGATGAATGACTGGTAAATTAATTTATGTCTGGCTTATAAAAATGGAGTTCAGGTTTTTCTAACAAAAACAAAATTAATTTTCAGATGGATTTCAGCCTGTGGACTGACTCTCCCCACACTCCCAGGTGTTCTTTGGCATTTTGTAGTGAACTAGCCCAGGACAATAAGATGGAGCCTTTTAACTCAGCGTGGCTGGTTCAGATGGATAATTTTTCAGCGTGCTCCTAGTGGCAGGGACTCTCTTTTCACCGTGCACATAAAATTAGCATTTACTGCCATGTCACGGCTGCACRCTGCTGAGCTGTAATGTTTGTGAGAGACAAGCAAGGGCATGGGAGGGGCAGATCCCAAAACTGCACACACCATTGTGTGGCTCATGGGAGATGCAGCATATTGCTTGAGACCACTTATTTTAAAATGTTGACTCAGAAATTTATCACAATTAATATGAATTATTGTCTGCCTTGCAGTTTCTGCAGTAGCCAGTGACTGGTTCTGGAACTAYAAAATTGTCTCAGTGCAATGGATGGTTTATTGTGGTCAGGAAAGAAAGACTGGAAAACCTACAGAATTGTTAACTCRGAGYAGCTGCACTGCAAACACACACRTGATTCAGGTGACCTGGCTTTGGGKGTGGAAATGCAGGGCTYTTCAGAAGGCACAAATCCCRAAACTGAAATGTGAGAAYTAATACACCACAAATGTCTTTTGCYATAAAGCACAGSTGCATCATGAGCTATCTGAGATTCTCCAGTKCATCACACGAGATCCTATTTGGTGTCTGAAAATACTGTAGAAATACCCCTTGGTAAACAAGACCTCCCATTTTTACCACAGCTTTCAGGAGAGGGAAAAGGAATTTATCAGAAGCATATTCAAAGGAAGGTCCAGATTTTTCAAACTTTACAATTTTTTTTAAACAGAAAATAAACCCACATTTCTGCCAGTTCAACATATTATACTAAAATGAATGTGCTGGAGTTCATTATTATAGCTAAATAGTGATGTTTCTAGGGGTTTTTACTCAATATGAGTGAATTTATGGAAGAAAGATATTAACAGAGGTCCACCTGGGGAAAAAAACAAATATTATAGCCAGACCTGATTATGAAAAGCTCCAGAACTGAATTCAGTGACTTTTTATTAGACTAATGCATGTTGTGCTGAAAGGCAGCCAGTAAGGAACTGGATACTTCAGCAGAATATGCAATATATTTCTTGGCTATATTTTTCCAGTTGTAAGTAACTGTTACTGTTAAACATTCCTGCCTTACTATTTGCACTCCTCTGGCTGCAGCTTCCAGCTGATGATCCTCCTCATGCCTTTCTCCATTGGATTCAAGAGCCCATTAGAACCCATTGAAGTATTTCTATGTTGTAATCGAGTCGCCCCTCAAGCCTCTTCCTGATGGTACTGCATAGGTTGAGCGCCACAAAAATCTCTCCCTAGAAGGCATTATCTCTAACTCTGAAATCAGTTTGGGAATTCTTATTTCGCCACTCAGCTTGCCTCCTAACTGCTGTTTCTTAATTTGTTTTATTTTTAAAAAAATTGCCCTGTTTTTAAAACGGTGATCAGACCATCTTCCCCAATACCAATTGACCAAGAGTATACAAAACTGTTATAACCCATTTTCTCCTATTAGCTTTGTCTGACCACAAGAATTATACTCTTAGACTTCAGTTCTCTCAGTCAGAAATCTTTTTCCTAAGATTTTTTTGCTTTTCTATACAAAGTGAGAATTATTCCATTTTTTTTGAAATGTCATTAAGTAAACTCCCTGCTCTTGTAGAATGATGGTGATTTTTTCTGCTCCTCTTGTGCATTTCAAAACTTTTAATGTATGCTGTTTGATTTTCCCCCACTACTTACTCTCTGTACTTGTGATTCCTTATTTTGTTTTCGCCAAAGTAAGATATGCTTATAGCCAAAACAGTATTTTCATATAGCCAAGGAGTACTGTCTTCGCAGCCATCTAGAAAAATCTCACAGATCTTTAAGATTTCTTTGATTTCTTTAAGATTTTGTGTGCACACACATCATATTAGTCATTATTTTTGTTCAGCCCTGATAAAGCAGACCTTGGGAATCAGTCACCACAGAATTCAGTGTTTGGGTCTGGTTTTCCTTCCATTGGATCACATCCATTGCTGACATAATCAGGGCATAATCATCAGCTTCTGTGTAAACACTGCTTTCTGGCCCACCAAATAGCTCCTTTTACTTTTTATAAATGAGACTCCAATTGCAGCTACTGTGTTTTAAGAGGAAAAAATTTTGAAATAGAAATGTACCTTTACAATCAGGAACTTTGATAATGCTCCACTTCTGGTGCCCAAGAAGTGCGACATACGAGCTTAAGGGTCAAACTGACCTTCTCCTGTAAACCTTCATTTTTTCGCCACTTTTTAAAGAGGAACTTAGGAACTTCTGCATCACGTTCTCTCATTTTATTTATGGTCCATAAAAGGTTCTCCACCAGCATCTTCTGATGGGCTTTGCAGCAGTAATGCATTTGAATCAGCACTAATCTGTTCTCATTCGCCAATGTAATCAATACAAACAAAGGTCTCTATAATACCCAATCAACAGACACATGCATCATCAGCAAACTAATTCAGATTCATCCCCTTCCAGGTTCCTAATTTTCCCTCAATATTATCTGAATTCCGTGCAGACCAAAGGCTTTTGATAAACTTGGCAAATTAAATGGTTCCAGCTACCTCAGTGCAGATAGCTCCATTCTTCATGGCTTAAAATCCTATCTGCAAAATCCGTATGACTTAGAAACACCGTCAGAGAAGAAAAAGATAAGCTGCTTATGGTAGTTTGAAAGTCGCGTTAGATTACTGTGGAATTCGACTGCTTTTCTGGAGGAAATCCACATGTGTGTCAGTTGTAGCTGCTAGAATTGGGTCTCCTGGTTATTTATGCAGTTGGGGTGAAGAGACAATCCCCTGCACAAGCTAAAGCTGGGAAGGCAGCTGGTGTGCCCCTCCCTGGAAACACAGCAGCCTGCTGGGCTCCTGCAGCCATGCCCCCCACCTGCGTTCAGTGTTTTTTGTACAAGCCAAGTGTAACTGGAAAGCTGCTAAGCCAGAACCCTCCCGGCAGCTTCTCTTTTACTATGCCTTGGTGCAAAGCTGCGTAGTTCGTTTCATGAATGACTAGTACRTTGCGTGACTATTTCTATTTTTATTCCCTGTTTCAGCTGACAGATTATATAAATGTGTTGGTACAGCTTTATGTACAACACAAGAAAACTGAGTTTTCAAGCAGGTTGTTCTGGAAGCTCAACAAAAGAAGCAATGATCCCAGGGAAGAGCTAACATGAAGAGGAAAAAGGCTCAGATCAGCGTGTGAAGGTAAGATCAGGGAGACATCATGATCTATTAACAATGCAATTTTTGCTGTAATTGCCTCTTTCATTCTCAGTGCCGAGTGACTCTGAGTGTATGGAGAGACCTGATGAATGTGAGTTGAAGAGAGGGGGAATACAGGACACCACAGTGTGTACTCACAATCCAGGGGTCCAACTGGGCCCTGGATTGCTTTGAAGAGGGGCCAGCAGGTCRAAAGAGGGGATTCTCCCCYTCAATTCTGCCCTKATGAGACTCCACCTGGAGCASYGCATCCAGCTCTGGGTCCTCAGAACAGGAAAGATGTGGGTCTGTCAGAGTGGGTCCAGAGGAGGCCAAGAAGATCAGAGGGATGGGRCACCTCTCCTACAGAGGCAGGCTGAGAGAGCTGGGGYTGTTCAGCCTCAAGAGCRGAAATTGGTGTGTGCTTTGAGACCCTGCCTGGTGAGCACTGGGGGTGATTAGTGTTGGAAAGCAGCTTAATGTTTAAGCACAAAAAATATGCACAGAGGATTATCTGCTTTTCAAATGAGACAGGTAAGTAGGGTGCACACAAACCGTGATGTGCACTGCTTGTTTTTGTGGAGGCTGCATCGACCAGGAAACTATTTCAGAGCACCTGATGTAATCAGGCCTTCAGACAAGGACAGATGTCATCAAACTGTGTCATGGGATTGAAGTCAGTGGTTAAACTGACAGCAAAAAATGCAACAAATGGGCAAAGAAAGAGTTGAATGCCCATAATAAAAACATTATAGGAGACAGATAATTTTATTGTAGCTAATAATGAACAGGAACCAGCATCTGCACTGAAGCAGAAAACGCAGTGAGGGAACAAGCCCAGTGACTGTGACTCCAGACTTGCTGAACTCATTGAGAGCCATGACAAGAAAGATGTAAGCACCTAATGCAAGATTAATGATGCTGCCTGCAGGAGAAGGGTTGAAGCARAAACTGGCAAAGGAAGCAAGCAAGAACTAAAATGATAATACTTCAAATGTGTGTAAGCATTGGCAAGTAAAGAGGCCCTGGRAATACCAGAGAAAGTGCTCTAGACATTGGATCAGAAAACCCTATATTGCTGTATCAGCACTTTCCCCACRCCAGGAATCATGAGGAAAGGACTTTACCAAATGACTGCATGCCTGGACAAGTAAATCAAGTTTCCTATTCATGTGTGCCACACAAAACCACAGTAAAGGGCTTCTCAGGTATTTTCTTCCCTACTGTGCTGTCTGCATTTTAGCTGGGAAACCACAATTCAATTCAATAAAAAGGTGAAGCGCTCATGCCAAAATAACAAATGGGAAGTCCTAAGACTCCTAATTCAGCAAAATATGTGCTGGAGCAGACAGATATCTGATCTCAGTTTTAACCCTCCAGCTTTCCCAAACCTCATTTTTTTATTAGCCAGAGAGAAGACATAAGGTGAAATAAATGTGGGGCTTGGGTTTTCTCCCTTTTAATATATGCTCTGATCAAAAATCAAGATGAAATTTCTCTGCTGTAATTGGCACAACTCAAAGCATATTACCTTTTTGAAGTAGTGATTATTTGAAATATCACTCTTCTCTATGGCCCACACTCACTCTGTAAACAACAAGCTACATGGGTGATTTTCAAGGCTGTTGTTATTTTTGGCTGTTTGCAGAAATTTTTCTGCTATGGTTTTYCAAATTGAACTGGACACCTTCAACTGACATGACAAACTTTAGGCAGGATGTTTTGAMMCCCCACCTCCTCCAGCCCTCATGCWGTCTGAAGAATTACCAYGACCAGAAAARGCTGATTTCCTTTCACAAGCTGCAGGCATGACGAGTCAGCACTGATTGTAAGGAATAAGAACAAATCCCTGCTYTCAGGCTAGTTCCTGATGGACAGCAGAAAAGGACTGTGAAAAAAAACCCTCCTATTTCACTAGAGTAAAAGAAAAAAAGCTGTGTTATTAACTCAAATAAATTTGTTCTGCATGCATAAGGGAAAGAAAGCATTTATTGCACATCTCTTGACAAATTTTTGGTAAATGCCTTGACCCCAAACATCACTGTTCTCCTGTCCTCCCATGTTCCCTCTTGGCAGGWCTGTGCAGTCTGTTGGTGGTACACCCCTGCTCTGTTTCGTCAATTCTGTCCATAATGACAACTTGTTTTACTGGGGTGTGAGCAGCCGGTCATCTGGCAAGGACTCACAGAGTCTCCAGTCCAAAAAGCCAATCTCYTCCTAGCTCCAAGCCTGCGAGGCTTTAATGAGGTCTTGTGGAGAAGCAGCAGCTATCAGAGATTCATTAAAGATGAGGACATCCTCACACAGCTACTAATTGCTCTAACTCACTAGATTGTGTTGTTTGTGAAAACTGGAGCCTGCAAAGCGATTCTCTCAATTTTAATTTCTGCAATGCTTTGTGCCTGTTTTGAARCTTTCCCACTCTGCCCATGAATCAAAACACACAACAGATTTATTTTCTTTGTTATATTGACTGAAGAGGGTTATTCTGCTGGGGTCTGTGCATAACCTTGCATAGATAAATATTCATCTGGTGAAAACTACACTATTGCTAACTTCCTGAAAATAATTATAAAATTATAATCAATACTATGTCTGTATAGTGTTTAACTATTGGAATATAACCTTTCTAAATATTGATGTGGAAAATGTTTGGCTGCTGCAGGTCTGATTAGAGTAAAAGCCTAGCCTTTTAAGAAGAGATGGGTGAGTTACTATTGGATCAAAATGTATTTTTTTGGTGAAGGTTTTGATCTCATTACAAAAAAAAAAAAAAAAAAAATCCATTCATCTGCTCATGCTTTTTATGAATGCAGTAACTTCCAGTTTACCCAGATAGTCCTTAGTTCCACTTTGCAAATTCACTACAATATGGCACTTATCATTCATAACCTACGTACCAAAGTTTATGTTTGAGGGTGTTTAAACGAAGGACTATATGGATCAGAGCTGTTAGTAACACTCACTTTGCTTAGAAATACATGTTAGAACCAAGCCAGTAGGTTTTGCCTCATGTGTTGGAAAATTCTTTCTCAAACTGCATTTCCACAGACAGATAWCAACCTCTGAAACTGAAGCTTAAGTAATTCCATTAGAAGCATTTGGGGATAATATTAGCAAAGAATTTTGTAAATTAAACACAGCAAGGGATTTTAGATCTCAGAGGGCCACATTCAGAACAGGCAATTGGTAATAAATGTGCACCTGCATCTGCCAACTAAGCACGTGTGATATCGTACCTGTGAAAATTTATCTCCAGCCCTCAGCTGACCTGCTCTCTCAGGCAGCACATGCACCTGACAGCTCAGGCCTGATTGGTTTTGCTTGTTTTCCTGAGCTGTTTTAACTCTCACAGAAATATTTTGCAGATATGAATTGACACCTCAACTGGCTTTTTCTAACTTATTGTACGAACAGACTTGAAAGAGGGGCAGATTCCCAATCTGAAGGAGGAGCAGGGCTTTGCCACACAGTGTGGATTTGCCTTGAAGTGTCTCACTGGGCCATCTGTGATCTCTGCTCTGAAGCTGAAGATGCTTTTGAAACAGCAGCTGCACAGATGCACCATTCCAATGCTGAGAGTCTGCATTGGTTTAACTGTTTCCAGAGAAAGCTGAAAAAGCTCTGCTCTGCTGAAAGYCTGTCTAATGTCATTCATGGAATGACCATGGTGACACCTTTGCACTACAGGAGGCTCAAACTGACCAGAAAGATAATGTTTACCTGAATAGATGACAGGGTGCYGCATGGGTCATGGCTCTGAAATTGTCCTCTTTTCCCATGGAAAGAGCACCAGAAACTTTGTGCCTTACTTGCAAAAATGTGAAATAAACACCTATGTGGCTAAAAAAATAAAGCAGAAAAGCAAAACAGATTTTCTGAAATACAGCTATAAAATCTTAAACTACAGCTCATAAAGGTCAGGCTGTGCAGGTATTGAACAGAGAGACTTGCCCTTGCTGCTCTGGTGGCACTGACTGAGCATTTAGYGTCGGTCACTCAGCAAACTGCTGTGAGGTGCTGGGTTGCTGCATCCCCACAGAGCTGTGGCCCAGCTGAGACTTGGACTCTTGCTATACTTTAATGCCCTCTTCCCACTGGAGGATGATTTTGGTTTCCAGCTAAATCTGTAGAAAATTTGTAATTGCTGAGAACTAAACTACTTTTCATGGCCTTTTGAATGTGTCACGGCTTTTAACAGAGGAGTGACAGGTCAGAAYTGACCCTCTTTGGAAAAGCAATGGTTATTTATCACTAGCTCTTCTTTCCTTTCCTAGTCCCTGAAGGTCTTAAGGAAAGCAGGATTTCCTTGCCTCTCTGGGTTTCTTASTGAGCTGCTGGATATGGCCTGAGTGAGCAAAACCCCACAGCTGCTGTGCACGAGCTCCCTGGCAAGCTCTCATCAGCCATCCTCAGCAGGAAGGCACGGGTTGTGTTGCCAGGGTGACCTCCTCGCCAGCAGCCTTGTCATCTGTAGGGAGAGCCGCAGTTAACTCTCACAGCAATTACATTTTGACAGTGTAGCGCTCAGCCAACAGCTCCACACTGCAAGGCTTCAGTGAGCTGCTTGGGGAATGGGAAGCAGCCTCACATCCAAAATGGAGTTATGGAGTTTTCAGTTCCATGGAAAGGTAGCCAGCGCTTTCAGGTGCAGAGGCATGTTGTAAACCATGCATGGACACAGCCTGGGGTGGCATCCCACAGCAGATGCACAGGAGCACCTAAGGGTGAGTGAGCAGCCCATGGCTCTCAGAAATTTCCTGGGAAAATCTTCTTGTACATGGCATTCAGATGAAAACAAAGCAACAAACACACTTGCAAAATCAGCGTACAACTTTCAAAGTGGGAGAGGAATGCTATCTCCCTAAGAGTACTGTGTGGAGTGCAGTGCTGTCTTAGCACTTCCTAAATTACGTTACCACTATTTTACATACTCTTCTGTTCTACTTGAAATGGCATATTTTCTTACATTCAGCAAGGCATCTGTCTTTCTGCTGCTAGAAAGGCCTGCACAGTCCCTCAAGACTGGCCTCAGTGTRGGCTTTAATAAAGGGGCAGTTTTATTGCATAAAGTAGATATCAAGCAAGCAAATACAGGTATTTTCAGAAATTGTAAGGCAAAACTAAAAAAAATATGTTTTCAAGAGGGTCCATACAGTGAAAACAAACCGCAAAACCTCCATGCTGTAAGACAGCAATTCTTGACAGGTAGGAGTAAGCATAGGGCTGTTTCTGAAAAGTATTTTAACTCAGCAGTCAAGTTGTAAAATGTATTCTAACCAGTGCTGAGAGAATCAAAACAGAGTTGATGCAAAGAGGAGAAATGTGGTGGAATGAGTTAAGGGAATTAACATAGCTAATAAGAAGCATGCAGAATAAATTAACTGTGATAGCTAATTTATCTTCAATAAACACATTTATATGTAGGATTACATGAATGAAGGGGACAAGCAGATTTTAACTCTGCAGGTAAATGTTCTCCTATTTGCTTTTACACTGATTATTGTGCTGCTTTATCTGCATTAAATTATAAAGAGGATGACAAGTCCTTTCCCTCAGCAGCGCTACAGAAGGAAAGGARGTTTGTCCAGTCACCAGAGATAATCACAAGCTGTGTTGCTCAGCTTCACTGTGCCACCACTTGCATCTGTGCATGTGAGATGGAAGCTCTCAGTCTCCAAAGTAAATTAGTCCCACCACACTACAAATTGGAGGCAGGAGATTCAAAAGTCATTAAGACAGASAAAGCATCTGAAGAACTATAAAGACAGGCATGAGAGAGTGGAAAGTGAATTTCCCTCCTTGTTTCATTCCTTGAAAATTTTGTGACCAGTGCTATTTCATATTCTTCCCCTACTGAGGGACAGGCTTAGGGGCTGCAGCAAGGAAAATTCCCTCCCTGAGCCAGGCTCCAGGTGCCCTAGAACATGGTGCAAGAATCACAATAATTCTYACAGACACCTCAAAACGCTTCTGCATAAAACAAAGGGGAAATGTTTTTGACAACAACAACAAGCCTTTGCAACTTGAGAGTCTGGTGTTCAAAATGACTATTCTGCYGTTATAGTGGATGAGCACTTGAGTCCACTCACTTCAGTCTTCAAGATGCCATCTGCTGTCTTTGCTGGTATTTTTCTCTTCCCTCTCCCCTTTTAAACAGTAATTCTGGTTAATGACATGTCACCTTAGATCAGTGTCTATGGCAGACTATGCTGTGTACACAGTGTGCTGTACATGAGCTGCAGGGTGCAATTCCRCCTCAAAACAACCCCTGAGAGCGCCACATCCTGCAGCCAGCACTCAGCAGCACATACACCACCTTGAAGAAACACGACGAAGTCTCTGACCACCAGAGGCAGGGTCTGGCCCCACCTGACAACAAATTACAAAGCAAAGCACTTCCCAGAGACACTATCATGACTTAGATACCTCCTAAGGATTGAGACAGGCAAGAATAACTTGATTTTTGGAGAGATGTGAAGGTGCTGCAGATTTGGAAGGGCTAATGTGTGCCTGTTCTCCAGAAGACAGCTCTGTCTCCCAGCTGAAAGCATACGTGGGTGTCGGTGATCACCAGTTGTGCATGTGAGCATCACATCATGCTCATGTGAACTCACTGCAGCTACATGGGTTCTCTGCTGTACCATTTAGGATCATCCTCCCTGCACAGTAAATAATTTATGGTCCCCTTTTCAAAGAGGACTTCCTATAGTACAGAACACATGGAAAATCGTCATGACTGACAAAAATCTAGCTTGTGAGAGAGTTCTTGCACTTTCTGACTATGAATAAGTTATGTCCTATTCACAGGAACTTAATGTAACTACAATATTTAGCTGCCCTGGTATTCAGTATTATCTTGCCTGAACAGTAAATAATTTATCTGTTTATTTCCACAGGGGATGTCCTATGAGCAAACTTGAATGGCAGCTGATTGCATGCACAGTATGTAYAGCCCCAGCAAGGATTTGCAGCAGCCCTGGGAGAGCAGCCCTGGTTGCTGCTGCTGGAACAGCTGAGAAGGGAACACAGTGCCTGTTGATAAGKTTTTTTAGGGGAGAATCCAGAGCTGCCTGTGTGCTGGGATAGCCCCAGGATACCTTCAGCAGCCTGCCAGCTCTTCTCAGTGCCTCAGGTAAGCCTGCRAGGGAGCGARCAACAGCTCCTCACTAAGGGTAAASTTTGCTCWTACCACACTCACCTTTCAAACTCACTTTGAAGCATCTCAAGGGAATGTTAAAAAGTTGTTCACCTATCTTTATGATATTTGATTTTTWAAAAAAAAAAWTAAAAATCAGATTCACTGCTGTTTTACCAGGAATATCCTCAAGCATTTTGTGTACTTTGGGTTTCCAACTCCTAGTAGCCCCTTTGCCACTAAGTGTATGATCCTAAACAARGAGCAATTGTCTCTGACATGATTATATTTCCTCACTCCTCAAGGAGGCTGTGAGTCTGAACTAATGTTTTTAAAGCAGTTGCATGAAAAATTATAGCTGCAGCTTACAGATGTGCCTGCTACTCCTTCTCTTTTGACTGATGATGCATTTTTGTGCACCATTTTTGCTGTGTGTCTGTCACTACAGTGTGTTGGCCCTCACCGAGATTTGGTTTACTCCAAGGACTCTCCCTGAAAACAGGGGATGAGTCCATACCCAAAGTTGGCTTCCCCAAAGGATCAGGTCCCAGCTGCACCATTTATGCCTTAGGTGCTCCTGAAATCCCTTACATGGTCTAACGTGCTCCTAGAAGAATTAAGAGGAGTAGATTCTGTTGCTAGATGAGCAAAATAATCTGATTTATAAACTCCATACTTCCCTATTACTTATAGAACATTACACAAAAATGCACAGTTGATTTAGCAGGTCACTAATGTGCTCCAAATGAGGATTTGTCACAACTATACTCCAGGTATTTTTAAACTTCTACAGAAACTCACACCATTCAGCACTTCGCATAACTTCTGAGTGTACTAGGTTGGTTTTTAAAACATTAATTTGTACTGTGACTTCAATGAGATCTGCTTCCTTCTTACCGCAATTATTCAATTCAACTTAATTCAATTAAGCTGCAGCTGTTTATGCCAGTGTAATCAGGAGGAGAATCTGGCCTGATAAGATATAACTTAGAAATTCAGTGCTTAGGCTGCACTTTGGAATGCAGTTACAGATGAGTACAGGCAGCTTTGCTTTCCTGAGTGTTACCAACTCAGACAAACAGCCCAGACAAAAAATACAATTGTTTGGACACTTCAGAATTCCTTATTGACCTCCTTAATCCAGAAAAAAAGCATCTTATACTGGAAWGGAAATTAATGTTCCTGCCAAGTTCATTTTACTGATGTTCTACACATTTACACAGTATGTGGGTCTGARAGTAGTCTCAGTTGATATTAAATCTACAGAGATATTTACCACTTCATGTACTTTGTAAGACATTTTAATGACTATATTATTAGTTTCAGAATCATAAAAGTTTTGCCTTACAATGAGATGAATTACACTTAGGATAAGTAAAGCTGTGCATTTTGCAAGTAACATGGATTTCTCCTGTTGCTTGAGCAATAAATTATTCCTGGAACCTGGGCACAAGTCTGCCCAGAGGAGATAATCAAAATGGTTACTGTGCAAAAGTCATGCCAGAGTGCCACAGGATGAAAATTTTACTTCTAAGAAGGTAAAGTAGAAAAATAAGAAGCAGAAAAGAGTGCAATTTTTTATTTTGGTTTTAATGCTTGCCCAGTCATGTAATTTGAAATATTTTGCTTTGCCTGAAATGGAGTAATAAGCTTTCCTTCCTTATCAGATCTTTCCGTGCCTTTCATTTGAACACTTCCCTAACAGAATGATAAAAGCTCATTTTATTTGTATAATCTCAGCCCATAACCCTCCTGACACGTGTTTTCTCAAGGAATCAAATCCAAACTAAACTTGGAGGCAGCTTTGTTTATGCACATTTGTTTGGGGTTTTTTTTCTGACCTTTGTTATCAAGGAATTCTACTGTCTAGGGAAAAAGGGTTTCATCTGCTAAGAATGTCATAATATACTTATGATTACAGATTATAAAAGGGATATTAATTGCAGCACCAATTTGTCACATCGAAGGTAGATGAGCAGATGTGAGCACTGCTTACTGGGCAGTAGGATTACAGTCTTAAACCCCAAACAGTCAAAAAGGGAGCTGACATCAGAAAAATCCTACAGTCACAAATATCACACAATGGGCACAAGGGAAAAAGATTGTATTTTATGAACTGTCACATTTCAGAGAACAAAATCTACTGTACCCCCAAGATCAGTTTAGTACACCAGCCAAGTCTCTTGTATGGTTATTGAGGAACATTGTATGTGAGCTTAAAATGATGCAATTTATAGTTTTGAGGCAGTAAATAATTTTTTTTACAGATCCATCTCTGAAAGAAAAACTAAATCATTTGTCTTTGCAATTCCTTCTTTCCAAAACAATGTTAAAAAGAACTATTGACATTGATAACAAGGTTTAGCCCAGTTTTCTTAGTGTTTTGGAAACTTTTCCGTGAGACTCTCAGTTCTTCCTGCTTTGTCATCCTTCTGGAGAACTTACTTAAATAACTTGAGGCAGAAAAGAAAAGAAAAAAAAAGGAAAAAAACACCCCCAAAAAAACACCAAACCATAAATGCTATTATGCAAATCAGTCATATCTAAACTGCATAGCTCTGAAAAAATACTCCCAATACCTGCTTATAGTCACCTCAGAAAGCAGAGTTGAGAAAGAAATGGGCTCTTGTCCAGCCCATTTCCCACTAAAAGCATTTCACAAGTGTCAAGTAAAGAACCCTTGTAATGTGCCCACAAGACAAGTAATAAATGGTTTTTACAGACAGAGATAGAATCTGGCTGACTTGCCAGTGGCCACTCGAGAGAAGCTGCAGAACCCAACAAAAACGCTGCATTTCCCAGCTCCTCTCATCACCAGGAGCCCATTCATTAGCTAATTATTTACACTTACAAAAGAGATTCACATCTCTTTTGGGGGTGAGCAGGAGTTAAGGTGTGGCAATCAATACAGAGAGACCACTTCCCCCCCATCTTTTGGCAGCACAGTTGTCACTTGGTCACACACCCACAGCCCTGGGTGAGATGTCACCTGCTGGCTCAAGACATCTGAGGTGGTTCCTCAACAGTGACACAGTGCACAGGGACATGAGAATCCATCCACTGCGGAATATTTCCTGTGTGTTCATTTGAGCCCTGAATTATGCAAATCCTCATCCCAGCCCACACGCCTTTGCAAGACAGCGGTGGGGTGAAAAGGCTGAACCTGCAGGTRAATTGTGATGGTCTTTGGAGAAGCAATTATTCTGCCCTGACAGGCACAAATTTTAAATTGTGAGGCTTGAAATTATRGTACAATTCCGATTATGTTTCTGGCAGTCCCACACTGTGTCATTGAGAAWTTTAAATTTATAGAGAAGACAAAAATGAAAGGTGACAAAGACTGCATATTTTCCCTCAAAATATAAATTATTCATTAATACTAAAAACACATGAGCAGTAGCCAGGGTTCCCACAATTCTGTGACATTCCAGTCTTTGGCAATTTCTATTGAATTCAAGAAGAAATTCAAAAGTCTTCCTAGCTGCCTGCTTTTTTTTTTTTTTTTTTTTTTTTTTTTTTTTTTTTTTTTTTTTTTTTTTTTTTTTTTTTTTTTTTTTTTTTTGGTAATAGGTGGTTATAACTGTAATCATAAAATGTAACAAAACAGTCAAACGAATGCGAAAAGCTAACAGCAAAAATCACAGGCATTGGCACAGAATGCATTAAGAATGAAAAAAATAATTTTTTTTTTCTTACAACAGTGTGTCTTGGGAACATTAATAATAGGTGCCTCTTTTCTCTCTGAAATGACTTTCCCCCCTCTTTGCACATGATCTGAYACAGGACTTTTGTCTAACTGCAATATCTAGATGCAATAAGTGAGAAGAAGAACCCTTGTCTGCTATTTTAAACACAGAAATTCTGTCTGGAGAAGGGATGATTAAAATGCTCTGTGTGACGACGGTAGATGAGTGACCGTCTCCCTGACAACAACGATAATGTTGATATGAATAAAATCCCAGGTTTACTTAGAAGTTTGGGGTCTCAGGTTCTAGAAATGTCAGAAGAAGCTGAGCTTGGCATACCATTGAGTATTGTTACTGATTTCTTAATTATCAGGCATGCAATATTGATATTCTGTTTATTCTATTTTAGTTGAGTTTTCTCCTTTTCTGCTGCTACTAGAAGAATGTAACAATTCTAGAACTGTGACTCTTACAGCCTCATTTTTCCCAGTACGCTCTGTTAGATCCAAAGTCTGAGATATTTATTGCTTTTCAATTTCTTAGCTGATTCATTACATCAAGGAATGACATTATTTGTTTTTCTTTATTGCCACAAGACATATTTCTGTCAACTAATTGCAWTGGATATTCACATAATTACCCCTCRTTTCTGGTAAAAAAAATACAAAGTTAATGTTGCCTAACTCTGGGCAAATTATACCATTAGATCTTTTGAAGAACTCTGACAGGAAAGGTGCTTTATTTGTGCAAAATATGGGTTTAGGCTTTAGAGCCAATTGCTTTTTTCAAAGTTTAAATCAAGCAGCATGCATGCATAGCTTCATTATGGCTGAAAAAGTATGTGTTTGTGAGCTGTAATCAATAGATAAGCACCGGTTCCCCGAAATAAAATAAATCTATGCACATAAATTGCAATCCAGAGGCTTCCCAGGCTGCATGGCCTTAGTRTCTTGCACCTGCTGAGCACTGACTGAGGAGATTTTTTGATGTGCTGGGGTGAGTACAGGTGATGCCCCATTGCAGCGGGCAATTTTCCAGCACAGAGGGTGTGGGGCTGAGCAATTGCAGCCAGTCCAGCTAAACTCCAGTTGTTAAGATGTCCTGCTAAGCTAAGAYGTCAAACAGTAACTGGAACAAGGTCTGCCACTTCTTCCAGAACTATCCTAAGRACTGTGGAGAGTCAGGCTCTCCTTACAGCTTGTCTCTTATCTCTGAGTTGTATGCAAATCAGGAACACAATGTACAAAACGTTTGGGATGACTGCACAGGTCTCCCCAGATGCTGAGCTGAGGCCCCACCAGAACCGCAGACAGGTGGACTGTCTCTCAATCCTACCCTGGTTCCTGCTCCGGTCCCTACGTGTGCCAGCGTAACCGGGTCGGTAAGAAGCGCGACACGCCACTCACAGCGGGAAACGAGCAGGAGCTCTCACTGTGCTGTAGAGGTGTAACTAGGCTTTCAGCAGCTTGGATTTTAGGAGCGTGCCCCCGGCCAGACACGGAGCCGCKGGGCCGGAGCAGCTTCCGAGCGCTCTGCAGAGAGCTGTGCCCACCTTGGGGCGGCCCCCAGCGCTGCCCGCAGCCCGGCAGAGCCCGAGGGCTCGGCACAGGAGGCAGGGCTGCCCGGGACTCTGTGCTCAGCAGGGATGGCGTTGAGGTGTGCCGAGCTGCACACTGAGAGCCCTTCATCTCTGTCTAGGCGTGTCTGACCAAACTTACACCGAGCTGCCCCCATCTCTTCCCTTGCTCTTCCACATCCCGCGTCAGCAGACTGCTCCCAGAGGCCAGCAGGAACTCACACATCATTTTCTTCCACTCCCAGCCGCGGTTGTTATATACACACAAACACATAAGCTGCAGCAGAAACAGGCTGACCCAAGATCGCGTTCAAAAGTGCCACCAAGACGCCGGAGACAGAAAWCACGCAAGGACAGGTTTGCCGGGCCTTGCAGCCAGGCAAGATCTCTGGACGAGCTGCCTTTACAAAGAAGTTCCTGCAGCTACTGGTGACAAATGAGAAGGAAATTATGCATATGGCATCAACYATCATTTTAATGGGCTACTTATCACACCATTGCTACTCATGTCTGCTAGAGTAGCACTCCGGTGCCTAATTGTTCTGAGCGCTGTGCTAACACAGGAAAAGGTGATTCCCTGCATGCTAATAATCTTCCACAAGGTCTGCTGGCTATTCCTTTAGTTATGGGGTGTGGGGAAAAAAACCTGTCTATAAACTCCTTGCTCARTTTTCAGATACAGCTTTGATAGCAAAAGAAAAGTAATTAGTAGCTTGGTCCCTGGCACCTGAAAATAATCATTTGACAAGTTTGTTTTGAATACTTATTTCCAAAGTGTCTATTCAGAATGCACTAATTTAATTTCTAGAAGATGACTAGAAGATAGAAAGCTACAGATTTTTTTTTCCTTTGTTATGACAAGATACTTCAATCTAAAAAAACCTTGTAATAAGAATAATAAAATCATATTCAAATTAAAGTAAATGAAGTTCAATTTTGAAATATTTGCTAGAAAAAACAGTAATACATAGTAAATTATTGAAATTATTTTTTTATTAATTTAATGAAATCAAATGCTACCATAAATTTTTACAGTAGCAGAAAAGACAGTAGTAGCAAAAGRTAACTCCAGCATATGTTTGTTTATGTAGCTGGTATTCTCAGTTAACATAACTACTACTGTTTTTCAATCTCTGCACAATTGGGCTTTACACAGAGGCTTTGGCAATGGTTGRTCCAATTTGGTATAGGAGCCTCTCTCCCAAAAACCTAGAAATGGGGACCATTTGTTTGCAACATTTGTTTCTTCTGCCTTTAAGCTATCACCTGCAGCATCACTTCTAGTCCTCTAGTCTTCCTAACCAGGATACAGAGACAGGGCTCAAATCATAGGGATAACATCAAGACAAAGACAAAGCAAATGCTTCACACTTGGARTTTCTCACTATAAAGCATTTATGAAGGAATTCTGAAGGCTGAATGAATTCRTTATAACCATCTGATCACAGTAATTCACAATAAATAACAGGAGGAGAAGCAGCCGAACAGATTGTTTACTAGGGATGTTTTTGCCAGGCTGTGGGCACAGCAGCAGCAGTCCCTCCATGTCTGCCCRCTCTGAGCACTTTGTCAAACGCAGCCGAGGCTGCAAAGTCGACAGGGATGGATGCTCTRTTGCCTAATTCCCAGCGGAGGGCTACTGGAAATACAGCCAGTGGAAGGTTTCCCACGTATTTCAAAGAGTGGCAGAGCTGTTATTCAGTGTGAACCGTGACACAACCAAAGGCTCCGCTATTGCAGACCTATTAACATTAAGTAGATTGGTCCCTTGAGCATAAAAGGCTCTTCAATGAGCAATGAATGTTTTTCAAACAACTGTGAATGTTTTTTGAGAACTGCTGCCCCTACCATTTTTTAAAAGAATAAAAAGGCTTCAAGTTTTCCTTAACAGCAATTGAGTTTTGTCCCACTATGCCATGCCCTTTGTTCTAGTTGATAAACACTTAAAAAATTTCTTACTTGCCCATCCTGTTTGTTTTTTTTTCTGTTTTTTTTTTTTTTTTTGGTGAAGGCCCGAAATTATGATTTTTTTCCCATTTTATAGTTGTGACTAATTTATGTCAAGTTTTCTTCTTGATTGCTTTTAATTTGAACCAAAGTAGTTTTTCATGGCGTTTTTTTCCCAGACTCATCTAATTTTAAGTGATCACAGAATCCTCTCGCCCTTTTCAAGTTCAACAAATAAAGCCCTTCTGGTTTGCTCCCATATGATACTTCCCACAACAGTCAWTACCTCATATCTAATCCTGTTTCACATCTTCTTCCRTGTACWTGGGTGATGAGGGCACCATAYATTTTTCCAGGATAACTCTTGMATAGGCCATTATCAMACCACACATCTATCACAACTGTATWTTGTAAAACTGAACTATTTTTGCACTTYCATTTTATAATTTATACTGCAAGTTTTGTGTCTAGCTCTTGCTAGTGGCTGGTGAGACCAATCAGGCAAATATTCCATTGAGTTTGATGCATTCAGCTGGAGTTTAGCTGTGAGAGTGAATATAACATTTTAAAGATATTTTATTTTGCTAGGGAGGGATTTCCTCAGTCTATTTGTCTTAATGTTGGATGCAGGTTTTGAGCATTGGTAAARGACCATCTCTTTTTTGAACAAAAGAGCAAATGTCATTTTAAGGAATGAAACTTTTCTATTCATGGCTATGAAGACACCATAACCAAAAATTTTGACTGGATCTACTTCTGTCTACAGTCCTTTGCATTTCTCATATACTGTCTGTTTTTCCAGGAAATAAGGATGATAGTGAAATATRAAACAGTGGGAGGAGATCCTCTCATCACCACTAATATCTAATTTCCAAACACCCTTGGTTAAAACTGCTGTTTTTAAAACAGGCTGTTGCACAGTGACAAAGAATTGCTTTATTTTCTGTGCTGCAGYAAAGAACAGGCCTGTGTTAATTTATCTGGGATAAACATGCATACAGCCCACATTGTCCCCCAACACCGTTGTTTACAGTTGCTGGCCCTGTGCTGCGCTGTTGATGTGGCCTGTTACAGATGTGTGGGGTGTTAGAAAGGCCAGGCTTTGCTGGCAGCATGAGGCAGCTCTCACTCCTTGTTCCCCAGCCATTTTCATTAGGTCTTATTCATGTGCCCCTGAGAGGGAGAGAGCCAAAGTCATCTGTCCGCTGCTTATTATGCTGCTGCACAAAGGGGTCCTTCAGCCTGCAACAGCAGACTGAAAACAAGACTTGATAAATTATTGTGGCCCAACCTACTCCTATTTACTATCACTGCAGCTGTCTGAGGCTGAGGTTAACACCCACATCTGCACATTACCAGGGTGTTTTTACACCCAAAACCAGAACAAAAGCTCCATGCATGGAGACCACATATCAAGAAATTCAAGCAAATCTGAAGCTATCTCATATAGTTGCTGCAAGTATTAAAAGTCTCTTTCAACCACATTTAAAATATTACTCCATGTTCCATGCAATTTCTCTCCCCTGGTTAGTGTCASAAAGCTGAACATGTCATTGGGCTCAAGTTTTATTATTAATAGAAGCTTATGTCAGAAAAAGTACTGAAAACTACTTTTACTAATTGTAACCAATTAGAAGACATTGCAAATCAAATTATAACCTGTCTCATGGGCTTTTCCTGTATGCCACAAACCCCCAAATTACTGTACCAGTAAATGCACAAAATTTTCTATGGTCTGGAATATAAATATATTCACCTTCAGGTATATACTCGGAACAACAGGTCACAGCAGCTTCCTGGCTCWCTGAAAATGAATCTACTGCAGTTATTTATATTGGTTAGAAACAAAACACAGTACCTACTGAACAGAAATGAAATCTCTCTATTGCTACTGGAGCAGCTCTCCCTGAGTAACTGACTATGTTAGAAACTACATTGACTTTGAAAGCTGTATTTGCTTCAGATATATATCGTTCCTRTCTGACATGATTCAAAATGTTTTATCACTTGCAAATCCCTACACCAAGGAAGACAAAATCAAATATGCAGTACAACGTCAGTGATGACTAGTCAAGCAGCAATACATAGAGAAGCATTAGGAATCATCTTGAACTGAAGTTTGCAAAGCAATGCTGATGAGCAAAAGGCASATTTCATGGGCTGCATTAATAAGGCAGGGTTTTATTCCTTTTTCTTCAACATTGGTAAGGCCTCAGTTGGAATGAGTACAGTCCAGGGCCTGACACACTTTTTCTTTTTAAATGGTTGAGGGAATCTTTGTCAAGGTTTTAAGAAGCGGCTACACAAGTAGCTCCCAGAGGTGAAGTAGATGAGCTTCATCTTGTCTTACAGTTGTATTGAAGACTCTCCAGGTGGTCCCTCCAAGTCCTATATAACACTACCTACATCTGWGGCTATTAAGGTTAGTGCTCTTGGTTAAGGGTGAATCAAAAGCACTTGTAAGAAAAAAAAAACAAAATAAAACTAGAAAGCTATTGCTACTACTAATGGATTTTTGTGCATTAATCTAATACTGGTTTTAATGACTGTTGCATTAAGACTTTTCACAAAAAATCGTATTTAACAACTGTTTATAAATTACCCACATGCGCTTACATGTACTCAAATTTAAGATCAAAAAACCTGTGTCCTCAYTACAAACTCCATCTAATGATGCAGATCATTTTCCAGAACTTAATTACAAGATGACAGCTATATCCTTCCTTTAAACAAAGGACTTGATCATCCCTCTGGTATCTGCACTAAAGGGCCCTTCTCTTTGGGCTAATTTTAGCAGAGAYGGATGCTCTCTGTGCCCTGGCAGGGAAGGATTTCTCTGGGAGCTCATGCGCTATCACAGAGCCAGTTTGCCAGCATAACCCTAAATAGGGGCTGACAGCTCTGTGTCCCAGGAGAGTGTGACCTTGCAGAAGCRGGTCTGTTGGGGTTTRCCTGGGTCCTGGCAGAGGCGTGACYGCCCCCAGCCCATCCTGCTCTGATCCTCTGCAACACCGAGCAGAGTCCAGGCTGAGAGCAYCTCTGCTAAACACACACCGACAGCGACACGGCAGCAGCTGCAGGGGCTGGATGCAGATGATTCATTGCTTGCCTTTGGGATTTCACGGGTGCAGCTYCAGCTTTCAGCCAGGCCTGGACAGATGCAAACCAAGCCCTGATGTTGTCTAAATGCACCCTCCCTTCATGCACCTCAGCCTGTTCAATTAACAGGTATAGCAGACTTTGAATCGAATTCCCTCCTACAGATCTATCATCCAGCTCCTCATAAACAAGCTCCCTRTTAAAGTGGCATTGGGCAGCCCACACACAGTGACACCTGGAGTTACAGCCCATAGCCCTGGTGAGTCATTTATTTTACACATTTACCTACATGTGGGTGTCCAGCTATCAGGTAACAACACCAAAGTAGCATAAGGTCAATGCAGTTATTCAAACTTGTAAATAGAAAATAATCTCAGAGAGCAATTTACTCATTGCCTACAGAGGGAGGGAGTAGTCTAAGCAATGTTACAGCACATCTGGATTGAGGCTACAGTTCACTCCTGGAAAGCCAGAGTGGGGCACAGCCCCTCAGCTGGTCCTCCTGCTGCAGGAAGGACCTGTAGCTTTCAAGAAGCACAAGGATGACAGGTTTAGTCTCAGGAGTGAAGAGGTATCAGCCAGAGGGCAAGAGGAATTAATCACACAAGGCAATGAGGCACCCAGCCTAAACAAAATACACCTGGGCAGCAGAGGCGGGGCTGGTTTGGAGGGAAGGTGGCTCATCCTTGTCCTCATGGCAGCCCCAACAGTGTTCCAATTTCACAGCGCTGAGGCTGCAGAGAGCTCAGCCGCCCTGTGACTGTGCAGTGTGTGTGTCCACAGACATCCTCCTGGGAGAAGATGATGCACCCCCAAGGTCMCTTAGACCAGGAGCCAAGACAAGCTTTCTGGATCTCTGAGGYCTCTCCTGCCTCCAGTGTCCTCTAAACAAACCAGAGTGATTCCCCTGCTTGTGTGGGCTGCCCTGCTTCCARGGCTGGGGGCAGAGTGCTCATTTCACAGGGGARCTTGCACAGAGGKCTAAAATCYCCAACTATGAAATCATTCATATTAMAATTCTATAGCAAGAAAAAAGCTGAGTGGAAGAGTTGCTATCCCAGATTTATCAGAGAAGATGTTTGAACTAAAGTAAAACTTCTGGATAAAGGAAAATATGCAAGAGGTTCCTTGGTAGGTCAGAGTATACAGTACACAGTGACCAGGTGGAAAGAGCTCCACTGATTCTGTTGCATTTACTGCTCAGCTCCTGAAATCCTAAAGCAGCTTCAGGGGAGCTTCCCTCCAACTGATGACCATCCTGCCAACACCACAAAGCAAGTTTCACCCTTTTTACCAGTACCCAACACTGATCTGCCAGGGAAGAGYCCCTGTTTACTGTGTTTCCTCCAGCTTTGGCAGTGCTGTTTGAGACCTGTCCGCACCCCAAGGCCCTGGGAAGGTCCCACTTCACCTGAAGCACAAATGCAGAGAATGTGAGATGTGGCAGATGAAACCCACAGGAAGGAAAAGGYTCAGGGAGATGAGGGACCCTACAGTACAATTTGTGCCAAGAAGAGTTTTGCACCATAAAAATGTTGTTGGCCTTTCTTTCCACCAGTCCTCAAGGGAGCAGGGGCCAGGGCCAGGAGATGAGACTTATGACAAATCAGTTCCTTCCCCAGGTAAGTTGAGGATGTTTCATGGACATGCTGAATTATCAGCTATTGGTCTGAATAACTCTCGACCTGAAAATCAAATCAAAATTTCATTGTCCAGCTGGAAGAAAAGAAAACCAGCAAAGCTTTTCAAATGCTATGTCAAAGTAGATGGGAGATTTTTGTTAGAATGCAACACACATTAGAGCAGCCCTTCTTGTGCCCGCTGAGCTGAAGTGGCCTGAGATATCCTGTGCTCAGCATGAGAGATTTCTGTTTACAAAGAACCCAACATCGAGCATTTTCTCTATAAAAGCAATGAAGAGCACAAATTCCGGTTCTTCACACCATTTTCTGGACCTGCAGCTGCTTTGACACTGTTGCCAGAAGGAGAAATTCACAGTCCTCTCAGGCCAAAAAATGAGYCTGTCTCATAAACCAATACTACTGCTTTGATGCTGTGCACCTTTCACAGAGATCCCTGGGTGAAGCAGTAAAAAGGGARCACCTCCAGTTAATGCATCCCCCGTGAGGTATGACCCAGGCTACAGCTTTGAGGAGTTGTTATGATTGTTTGCAGCAACYGAGCTCAATGGAGGCTTTCGTGTTCAGCACACTGCATCATCTCCAGGGACTTTCCTTTACAACACTTATAAATGAGAAAACAAGATAACTTTAGACTGCACAGCTGCRGGGAGCAGGAGGAAAGCGATAAAATAACACAGAATTAATCCATTGGTTCAAAGGCCACTGAATTGTAGTGCACAGATTTAATGAGGTTGGAACTCCAAATGGCTAACAAGTTAAAAAAAAAATGCCATTATGCCTTCACACCTCACATCCAGCCTCCTCTGCCAATCTCCCAGGAACCATAGTAAACAAGGCTTTCCACATTATATAGGTCAGCACCTACTCTAAAATTCATCTGTTTTAGCAAAAACAGAGGGCAGGCACTGGAGATGTGCTCCCTGACCCCAACTCTACAAAGCCACRTAGCTGGAGAATACTGTGTTTTTTCCTGACATTCTGGATTTTGCACCTCACAAGGCTGAAGTGCAGCCACACCAGAGAGGGCTAATGCTCCCTCTTAAAGCTGTGCCCAGGCTCTTCCAGTCATGCTAGAATTCCTTATGGCTGTTGGGATGATCTGGGAACTCGGTTCAGACATGCACTGGTCATATACATAACTAAAATCAGGTAAAAGACTAGTACACCTATTTGGCTAAGACACCGATAAACTGTAAGGTTTTCAGTTACTGGGAGAACACTGAATAGAGTGAATTTTTAGGTGGCACATCGTATTACTGACACAAACTCCTGGWTGCAAGCTGTGGTAAACACTGTCCTTGGCCAGGCACACAGCAGCTGCTGGGTACCCAAAGAGCCAGAGCCACCTCATACAGCCATTCCTCCCTACCCTCGTCCTCATCTTCCTCGGCACAAAACTTTTGCTTCCACAAAAAAACCTCCATCCTTGAGGAGGATCATCACAGGTGACAAATAAGTGACTATTTAGAGCACAAGGCAGTTGTAATTCAGTCTGGTCAACGTGGGATAAGAAACTAAGCAGAGGGGAAGAAACTTGATTTTTTTCTGAAAATATTTGCTAATGAGACTCTCCAAATAACAGATGTGTATCACAGGAACACTCAGGCTATTGCATCAGAGTGGAGATGGGGCTCTTCATCACATCACTGCAGTGCTGAGTCAGAGCCCACGAGTTACCAGAATGCCTCATGCATGGCTGGCACCAGCTATTCCTGAGCAACAGAACTCCTGCAGCACTTTCTGCAGGGGCAGCTGTAGCAATTTACAGTGTTCTGGACAGATTTCTGAGGAATTGTAATTCCCCTAGGTTTTCAAATACATCATTCAGTCTTCATTTCTGTCTTGTACAAGACTTTTAAAGATAGCTGATTTCAGTTTGAGCACAGGGACTTTCACACAAATCTGTTGACATGAAAGCTGTATAAAACAGATTGTTCCATGCATACAATGTGTTTATTTAGAACTGGTATTCTTTTATATATATATATATATATATATATATACAATGATATGAAAATTTTCCCTATGGGCAGTATTAATGTCTCCATGTGTATTAGTTATTAGTTTTAGTAGCACGTGTGGCTTCAGTGTGAAGCTACTAGAAGTTTCTGRTGTCCAACAGAGCCCATGTCAGCCAACTCCMACMGARACCTGCCACTGGCCAAGGCTGAGCCCATCCACAAAGTGGTAGCACCACTGGGATAACAGATTTAAGAAGGAGAAAAAGCTCTGCACAACAACAACTTCAGCCAGAAAGAGTGAGAATATGTGAGAGAAACAACCCTGCAGACACCAAGGTCAGTGCAGAAAGAGGGGCAGGACGTTCTCCGGGCACCAGAGCAGATGTCCCTSCAGCCCGTGGTACAGCCATGGTGAGGCAGCTGTGCCCTGCAGCCCACAGAGGCCCACTCCCCACATACTCAGTAGAGCACCCTGTCCCACACCACCCCATGAAAGGGCTTAGGGGAACAGAAATACCTGCACTTCCAGGGCAGCTCTCCAGCTGCCTCACTCATCCCCCTCACCACTGGAGACCCCTAGGCTCAGTGCTTGTCTTTTGGAAATTTGTAATGCCAAAGTCTCCCACTGCAGCCTCTGCCACGGGTCAGATGCTCAATGTTCTTCACAAAGAACTGAGTCCTTATGTTTGGCTGGATTTCCAGCACCAGGTAATATCCCATAACACAAAGCACCTCACACAGACACACACACAGAACTTACTCCAGACTTTGTCACTGACTAGAACAACACTGCCTGGTGAGGAAGCACAGATCCTCTGAGGGAAGCAAATCTCATGTTGTTTATCCCAAATGCATATCTCTCCAGTAATTTATCACTTCTATGATCTACAGTCCCAAGAAGGATTATTTATAATCCCTGAGGACATTTTGTGAACTCCCAAGAAGCAGGCAAGCACACAGAGCATCCCACTAGTTGGGGACAGGTTGCGAGTGACCTGAATTACCTGAAATATTATAGCCCCAAGTAACAACATAAATACCTAAAAACCTGCTAGCAGATCAATAAAAACCACATAGAATATTTCCAGCATCAAGTGAACAAAACTGAATGAGCTTGCAAAGCCTGGTGCTGAAGGTAACTCAGATCTGGGTTTTGAAAATTACAGATTCCTCATTTCCATAAWTTTTATCCTAGTTCAGCTGGCTAGGTTATTTGTGGTAGCATAGTTTGAGTGTGCCAGACTTTCAATCCATGCACCCAAGACATCTTTATAATCTTAGCTGCACCTTAGCACAGCATGTTGCCTAAGCTCTGTGCTGGCAGCAGAAACAACCCATAACATAATGGCAGTCCCTCTCTGGTCTCTAAATATACTTTAACTCCACYGAAGACTTAAAAACTTTCCTACAGAGGTTAACATCGCTTCAATGCAGACTGCTGTAAAAAATGTATATATACACACACACACACAGGTAAATAAACTCAGTGTAGATGCATCTGACTCCATTAAAAAGATGTGCCCAGTGGGCTGTGAATAGCAAAATTAATTCTGCATGAAAAGGCTCTTATTTGTATGTTTTTGGTGACAAGCCCTCTCAGATAGATGGGAAAGGTATAATTAGCAGTCTGCTATTCCAACACTATCACACCCACACCCTAAACAACCTTTCTCTTTACTGTCCCTCTAGCTTTCTCTTGTGCCAGGAAGTRCAATTCCTGCCACCAATGCAGATATACAAATCCCAAAGCCAGCCCCACAATATCGGGGTTTATCCAGATGAAAGCAAGTGAAAAACCACTTTAAAATCCATTGCACAACCTGTCCATGGTGTGGACAGCACAGACCTGAGGGTGAAGCAGGGGCACTAAGTGGAGCACACTGAACACAACTACCCCATGGGTAGGACTAATGGCTTTGGAGATGACCCAGGAGCCTCTCCCTCACCCGGTGGGGACCCAGAGCACACAGACTATGGCCAGTCCAGCAAACACACTATGCCCATGGATAGTGCCATACCCCTGCCATCTAAACCATCACAATTTTTAGGGGGCTTTTAATTTTTTATTTTAAAAAGCCYCTACACCAAGAGTTTAGTTTGTCCTCTACTGGGATTTACTGTGATTTGTGCCCACATGCTACTACAGTGTACAGTTGTCAAGAGCTGTGAAACACGGAAGGGAATTCAGTGTTTTATATGAGTAACACTCACTCCAAGTGTGTGGTTATTGATGACAAGCAACATTGCTGCTGGGGAATGTTTGTTTTTAAATGGAGCGTGGTTTACACTTCCTAGCAGTAGGCATGATTTCTGTTAAGCATTATATTTGCTGCAAAATTAGAATAATTTACTCCAGAGCGCACACAGTTTTATCTTAAATCTATACCTCTTCTGTGTTCTGTTCAGAAGGTGCCTATTTACCCCAGTACTTCTGTGTAAATCTTTTTAAATGAACCATTTCCAAKAAAAGCTTAAGTTTTGGTTTTGATACTGTCTGCAGGCTAATCCAAATAGGAAAAAATACCAATCTTACTATGGAAAGAGAGAGACGAGATGGAGAGAGCAGTTAAACACACTTCCCTTTCAGAAAACAAAGATGGGYTTGTTCTGTACAGTATTGTACACTGCTTAGTGCTATCTTCATCTTGAACCATTCAATCTCTTCCCTTTCCAGTGCTCTCTCCTCTCTAATATCTCCTCACATCTATTTCTGTCTAAAGTCAGAAAAGCCAAGATTGAGACACGAGCAACTTTCAAGCCCCAGGTAATGGAACCAGCCATCATACACTGCCTGATGGGGCAGMAAAGGCTTCTTTATCCTGAAGGGCTCTGGTTTTATTTTTAATATATCTTGTATACTAATGGCTGAATAAAGMAAGAACCATGGACTTGTCAGCATGTGGTCATGTAATCCATTACTGAATGACCACATCACTCTGGCAACACACTGCTTCCCCCAGGGGTGAAATTTTCAGGAGTTSCCCGAATTCTCCAKTTGCTGAAAGCTTTAGGCTCATGGSTTTGCACTGTAGAGGAACCAGRAGGTTTTCACTCAGSATGACAGGAGCAAATTATCAAACTGCTCCTTGGCAGCAGCAGAGCAGCACATCCAGCACCTTGTGGCTCTGTGAAGGGGAACTGGATCTGCTGTCCCTAATCAGCAGGACAGAAAAGCTGCTTTTACAGCAGGACTCTTTCTTCTTTTGTACTTCTGCCCAAGCTGCTGCCAGCAGATACTGGCAGGGATTTCAATAGCTGTTTTGACTCAGTGCCTGGCAAAAGCACAGGCAGGTTGAACCTGAACATCCTCTGTGGAGCTGCACTGAGGTTTCAGCATATTCCTGGTCTCAGCCCACAGACAGAGCTGCACTTTCGCATATGTGACATAAGGGAGCCTCAAGAATAGATAAGCAGTGTGTGTATTCCCTGCCCATTGCTGTCCTCCTTSTGCTTCTTCCACTGTTGCCACCTTTGAGTCCAGAGCTGTCCAAGTTTACTTCTGCTCTGCATCTGTACAGTTGTTGAGATGTTCACTGGAAAATGAGACTGAAACATGAACCCATAGCTTGTATTTCCCTTTCAAACTGGGACTCCATTTTCCTCAGACCCTGAGGACAGGCACTGCTTTGAAGCAGATAGCTTTGCTTGGAGAAGCCAAGTCAGGCTAATAATATAATTGCTGCAGTTGAAAAGTGTCAGTGGCAGTTAGAAAAAGTACAGAACTTCACACCCTGAACACAATTTTCTCCTGAGGAAGTCCCAGTGGTGCGCTGTCCTCTCACAAGAGGAAATGCACCTTGACATTTTGGTGGCAGCAAGAGGCAGGGGATGGGGAAGTGGCAGTTTCTCAGTCCCAGTTCCTTCCTGCCCCAGAGGGAAATAACTCAGTTCCTTCATCCCACAGACACTTCCTATGGAGAGAGGGGTGCAGGTGGGAAGATAAAAAATTCTATTATACTCTATCTATTTCATGCATCAGCACTGGGATCTGTCATGTTTTGATCATGAAAGTGCCACATCCAGGATTGCAGGGCAGATGCAGTGCCCATTTCCAAAGATGAGGTGAAAGCATGTAGTGCAGCTCCCTTTTCCCAAGCTCCACAGGGCTGCCCACATCCCCATAGCTCTTTACAGCCACAGGCAATGGTTTCAATTGAAACAGTGATTACAATGYATGCAGAGTCACAGCAAGACTTGCGGCAGCAGCAATAGCCTTACACTGAGACAAAAGARTGGTCAGTCCTTCCTGGCAGCAGCGGTAGGGGCTGCACGTGAGCTGGGAGGAGACAAAAAGTTCTCTGCTTATGCAGAACAGGA